>NC_141239.1:26135833-26730833 GCF_054856555.1 Leptonotus elevatus | reverse complement strand
TGGATATCAATTGAAAGCAGACATATGCTATCTACACACGCGTTTGTATCTAATTGAACTTGTAGGATGAAGTCTTTGTTAAATGTTAACCACCGTCTGGTCAATAAATCATTTTTGATAGCAATTGATATGATTGCTTCTCCTTCCCCGCAGTTTTACTCGGGCCACCGTTCGCCTCACATTCCATTCCGGCTGCTGCACTTGGTTTGGACGCACGCGCGCCACCTCGCTGGCTACGAGCAGCAGGACGCCCACGAGTTCCTCATCGCCGCGCTGGATGTTCTACACCGGCACTGCAAAGGGGACACCATCAGTAAGCTTGGCCTCCCACATAAATAGCGACGTGCAAATGGGTCTGTTTGGTCACAATTGCTGGAAGGTCATTTACATGGGTGGGTTTGTCTGTGTGTGCACTTTTGCCAATTGTAAAGTGAACCTGCTTTCACACAAGATCCTGCAAAATTTCCACCTCATAGTCATATCGGGATATTCAGCATTTATCTGGCATGTTTCAATTTAAATACTTATAAATGTGTTATTAACTCATTCACTGCTGTCAACGTTTACATTCATTGACTAGAATCCAACTGTTTCCTGCCACTGACATAAATAAGCATAGAAGAGGGTATTGTGAAATTCAGATCAGCAGAGCTGTCAAAAATAATGAATTAATCGACAAGTAATCAATTATCAAATTCATCGACAACTATCTTAATAATCGAGTAATCGTTTCGAGCCATTTTTTAGATTTAAAATTGTCCAAATTCTTTTGATTTCAGCATATCAACAGTAATTTTTCACTGATTTCTGTAGCCCTTCATGAAAGAAGACGTATTATCTTCTGTGTTAAATCAAAATAAGACATTTGCAAACATCAGTTTTTTCTTTGGAAAAACTGGAACTGGTAACAGTACACCAATCCCCCTTTTTAAAATCACTATACGAATACAAAGCATGAAATAACCACAAATCACTGGTTAATAAATAGTAATCGGCACTGCCACTTGGACGAAATAGAAGCTCCACTTCCCAGTGTTTCCAAATCCTTTTGTTTTGAGGCACACCTTAGCTCTATTTTCTATACACACACCATCTTACATTCAAGAAGCGCACTGAAGGAGATGGCCGATATTGTGTACTGACAAAAGTCATTTGGTGCAGTAATGGCAGGCTGACCAGGCACTATAAGTCCCGCCGCTATTGGCATGCCCGTGAGTGGGAGGAAGGCCTACGAATGTGTTAAAGGCTCTGTTATCTGCGTTTCAACCTTGCTTGCTGTGCTCCGCAGGAGAGAACGACAACGGGAAGAAGGCCAACAATCCGAACCACTGTAACTGCATCATCGACCAAATCTTCACCGGGGGGCTCCAGTCGGACGTTACCTGTCAGGTTTGCCAGTAAGTGCAAAATAGATAAGAGCACAAAAGTAGCAACATTTCCATGTCACCTCTCATCCCCTCGCAATGGGCCGAGTCCCTTTAGAGTTGGCAGTAGTGGTGGGTGGGAGGACGATAAAAGGGGGGGGGGGGGTGTTGTTGTCTAGACAGCAGCCCTACTCAAGCTTGGTTTGCCTCCCCCCGACCTGTTCTGTCACATTAACACCAGCACACTGCACTGAACTGCAAAAGCTCCACCAGCCAGCTAAGCCGCACCCTGCTCATATTGAACTGCACATGGTTGGCTAGTGGAGCATTTTGGCCCTATCAAATCCTCATTCACTTATTACTTATACAGTGGTACCTCGGAGTTTGAACATAATACATTCCTGCGAAGTGTTCAAAGTCCGAATTGTTCAACCTCCGAAAAATGTTTTCCCATAGGAAATAATGTAAATGCAATTAATCCGTTCCCAAGCTCCAAAAACAGTAAATTCCTATTTTAATTTATATTTATGTTTTTTACATTTACACCCTGTACAGTATTTAAACAATAAAACAATACCTCAACTTTTTTGTTGTGGTGTGATGGCATCAGTGGATGATAAATGCTATGTTAATGCTAGCTTTAGTTGAGTGCTGAGTTGGTGTATTTTACACTAGGCATATTGTTAGACTACTAAGCGGTCCTTGCGTGCGTTGTTTAACATCCGGCACGTTGTTGAACAGCCAAGAAGGGTCCTCGTGCCAGTATTTACAGAAGTAGTCACGGTAGTTACAACAGCGCGATAATCTCCTTCCTAATGCCACTGTGTTTTGTAGCACTGTATGTTTTTCTTTGCTGCCACTGGCACTGTTGTCTTTCTTTGGGCCCATGGTGAAGAAAATTTGTGGAAAAATCCAAATGCACTCGCAAGTATGGAGTACCTCTGGGAGTATTCACGATTTGATTGGAAATGAGCAGTGCATCGTCTCAATTACCGCAACGTGAGCATTCGGCATTGCTCGACTTCGCTCGGCTTCACTCGGCTACCCGTTTTCAAGGTACGTTCGGCTTAGCTTGCCCGAAAATGAGTTTAAACTCCGAGGCATTTTTTACTCCGATTTTTGGGGTTGAAGTCCGATTTGTACGAGTTCCGAGACGTTCAAACGTTCCACTGTATTTGTACAATATAATATATTCTTCAGGAATGGCACTGAATGGGTTCCGTGTTATGCAAATTATCAATGGCCACCTGCTGTTACCTCTTTGGATTACAGTAGCATGACTCATCGGTTCATTCAACTGCCATCATTGCTGCGATCGCTTTGCATGCACTGAAGCGGGGTGACCACTGAGCACATACCGATTTTTACCATCTTAACTGATTTATTTTTTTTTTTTTATGCGAGAGACCTGCTGTGCAATCGCAGTGTGTGTTTATAGTGTGCGGTGTTCTCGAGATGGGCAGTACGGCGCAACACACACAATAAACATAATTCCACCTAATACACTCAAAATAACCTGTTGCTGCCCCTCTTTGTGTCCGTCAACAGCATGAGATTCAGGTGGCTTCCTAATCTGTATTGATACTTTTTCACATCACAGTCACACAATCCGTGACGACACACGCCAGATTTTGTGAGCGTAAATATTAAACAGGTTTAACATTTGGATTTTAAAATGGAAGGAAAACGCCTGCTCAAACATGGTTGCAGTTGAAGCTCATGTTATTACCACTTATGTCATCATCCTCTCATCATCTAATGCGACACAAAGCTCCATATACACAAAACAAACAACCACGCTTGACTTCTTGAATGATAATGTGCCCTGTGTTCGTCTCTCTCCCTTATCGCCACCGTTGCAGCGGGGTTTCCACGACGATAGATCCCTTCTGGGACATCAGTTTGGACCTCCCCGGCTCCTCCACGCCGTTCTGGCCCCTCAGTCCCGGAGGCGATGGCATCACAGTCAACGGAGAAAGCCACCTGTCGGGCTCCACGACGCTCACAGACTGCCTGCGCAGGTAAACTTCACATGAAACTGTCTTTTCTAGTCATTCTACCTCTGTGCTGTGATGCAATAAATCAGTTACTTGTCTATGAAACATGGAGGTTGAAACACCATAAAATGAATAATAGATTCAGTGAATAGATAATGAATAGCATACGTCAGGGATCTGTCCTCACTAGATGTGTGACTGTTCTATCCAGCTCGATAGACATTTAACAGACGAGACGTGGCTTGTATCTTTTATCTATTTTATGTAAAACTGAAACAAACGAAAATACATTACTGCACAACAATAGTACAGCGCTGAAAATGTCTCACTAGCATTGTTTTCTAACTAAATTAGCATACACCAATCACAAAATGTAAAGAAATAATTATCACAGCAATAAGTGCACTTTTGCGTTCTGAATTAGAGTAGATAAAACAACCAAGGCACGCTAACGTAGTTAGCTTAATTAGCAAAGTCAAGTCAGCTAGCATAAGTGGCTAACAAAGGCTAACATCTTCAATGACTTGTTTTTAACACATTTTTACCAACATTTGAATTCCCCAAA
Source organism: Leptonotus elevatus (assembly GCF_054856555.1). Lineage (NCBI taxonomy): Eukaryota > Metazoa > Chordata > Actinopteri > Syngnathiformes > Syngnathidae > Leptonotus > Leptonotus elevatus. The sequence goes on along the minus strand of NC_141239.1, from coordinate 26,726,907 downwards.
ACATTTTATTTTATAACACTATATATCTTAAAGAAAATTATGCAATTGAACTCAAATAGTCACTTACAGCCTTACGTGTGCCAACGCGCCACCGACTACAGTACGTGCTGCCACGGGATTGAAAACTGACGTCAACTCACGTAAATCAGATGTCATACACATTTCACCCCTAGAGGATGCTAAGTCAACATAAATCACTGCAAACAACATAACAAAACTATAACATTACAGTCAGTATTCACATCCAAGTAATCCAGGGTTTCCCCCAGAAAATTTGCTAAGCCTGGTGGTCAGGGATAGACTTGGAAAAGCAAAGCCTGGCCTGATTGACTGTATAAGGCACTGGGGGGAAACCCTTGGTATCTTTATCATTTGCGAAAAACGACAGTTAATGCTTTACATTATTTGAAATGGTTGTTCCTTTATGTTGTAAGCGCACCATACAGTAGAGGGCTATTCTAAGCCTGTGTTGTTATTGGCAGAGCGAATGTCATTTTTGCAATGTCTTTTCCCTTCTCCCTTCTCCCCTCTTCTTTCTTATTCCTTTTTTCTCCCCCTCAGACCCTCTCCAACCATCATCATCTTCTTTCCCTCTGACTTTTCCCCCCCCTCCCCTCTGCTGCGGCTCTTCACACACCCCCTAAGTCGCTGCAGCAAAGTCTATTAAAGCTACAGGGCCGGTTGCCGTGGTGATAGAGGCGTTGGCAACACCGGCGAGGATGAGTGGCTTTTGGTTGTAGCGACATGCAATGCAATGCAGGATGAATGGATGGAGGAGGAGTAAAAAATAACAGCATATGTAAGCCCCTTTTCCGTGACTTTTCCACAGGTTTACGCGGCCCGAGCATCTAGGAAGCAGTGCCAAAATCAAGTGTGGCGGTTGCCATAGTTACCAGGAGTCCACCAAACAGCTGACGATGAAGAAGCTGCCCATTGTAGCGTGTTTCCATCTCAAAGTGAGTCCGGACATCCACTGTCCGCTGTCTCAACCCTAGAAGCAATTGAATTGCATCTTTGGCCTGACCACCTTTTTGTTATTCCATAATTGGGTCCATTTGTGTCATCCCAGAATAGTTTTGACGTTAACCACCGGTACAGCGCTCCCTCGTCGGCCATGTTTTATTTACCATGGACTCGGACGCTCATAATATATTCATGCAATTCAGAAGAACAGGCCGACTAAAAGATGATCTTTTTTTTTATCCAATCCTTGCTGTTGTAAGCAATTCACCCACATGTAACAGCTAGATTTAAAAACAAGCTGCGTTGTATTATCTATGTTGTAACAATAATTTTTTTGTTTTTGTTTGTGGCTCTACTAAATCTCGCTTGCTATTTTCTCCCCCATCTCCCTCCTCTCTCATTTTCTCTGTCCGGCCGTCCGCAGCGGTTCGAGCACTCGGCCAAACTGCGGCGGAAGATCACTACATACGTTTCCTTTCCTCTCGAACTGGACATGACGCCCTTTATGGCATCCAGGTGGGGGGAATAAGAACACATAAAATAACGACTTGCTCTTTGTATTTTGAAGTGTTAGCAGTGTAACAGGATGCAAAAATGTTATTTTTCCAATGAGTGCAAATTAGGTAGAACACATTTCTTTAAAAATATATACATTATTTGTTTTTACTTTTAGTTATGTAAATGGCCAGTATCAATATTTACTGGAAACCTTGTAGTTTTGTTTTCTGAAAACTTGAGCATTTTTTGTTAACCTTATATATATAGATGATAGAAGCAATTCTTAGTATGAGTTTCTCAGTTCAGTTTTACACTTACATACTCAAATATTCCTAAATGAAGATGAATGCATGGTTTGGTGTGTGTGTGTGTGTGTGTGTGTGTGTGTGAGTGCATGCAGCTGTGTGCAGCCCCACCCTGCATGTAGCAGTCCATTTATTTCTTTTGAGAGACGTGTGCACAAATTGGACAATGGCGTCACATGGTGGACGTTCTGCAGCAGTGCTACGTTTTGTTTTTTGTTTTTTCTTCTCACCTCCTGTTTTCTCTCTCCTGCAGCAAAGAGAGCAGAATGAATGGACAGTATCAACAAACGGTGGACGTGTTAAACAACGATAATAAGTAAGTATATACATCAAGTCTGTTTAGAAGTTCACCCGGCGCACCTTATCTATGCATAAATTATATGCATGACAACATCAAAAACAAAGTGTAGCATTGAGGAAGGATTCAATGAAATTTCTGTTTAAACTCCATAAAGAAAAAACACATGATGAATATGAGTATGTGATATGTTTTTGCTAAATTTGCTACTTAATTTGGACAATGAGTGCAATGGGAAGTAGAATAACTTCCAATACCTAAGTACATTTAATATCAGAAAATTACTTTTGATAATTAAGTATGGCAAATGTCAGATATATTAAGACTTTTACTCAAGTAATATTTTCCAAGATGATGTCAACAACTACAACACAGGGCTGATTATATGGAAAAATTCCATCACAAATCCATCAAAATATCTTATGAGATCCAATACACCAGGTGTTTCAGAAGTTCTGCCTTTAAACTGAGAGACCGTCTTTGGCAGGTGCTGCTGTTTTGGTTTGCAACTGAGTTGAAATGAGCTTAGCTTAGTGTAAATGGTACAGTCTATGAACTGAGGTAACGACAGTACTTGAGACACTGTTAGTCGGCGGCCACCGTTTGAGGACATTTGGTGCATACTTAGAAAAAAAAGCTGTCTTTGCGCATGTCCAGGTATTCCTTGTTCGCGGTGGTCAACCACCAGGGCACGTTAGAAAGCGGGCACTACACCAGCTTCATCCGCCAGCACAAGGACCAGTGGTTCAAATGTGACGACGCCATCATCACCAAGGCCAGCATTAAGGATGTACTTGATAGCGAAGGGTGAGAATGCACCCTGCAAACATTCACTCAAGCAACTCTTAGTCTGCCTCCACGTGGGTGTCGATTTGCTACAGCGCCACACACAAATTATGCATTTTTAACACAAACCTATTAAGTTGATATTTAAAATTAAAAAAACTGACCATAAAATACTTAGCTTTCCTTTAAAAAAAAAAAGTTTAAACATGACAACTGTGCCTAAGTATAGGAAAATCAAAACCTACTTGATTCTCTTAATAGTAATTGCATATGCAATTTACTGTAAGGTAGCAATTGAACGTAAATAAATATTTCAAAACAATTTAAATGTTTTGATGCCAAAAGTTATATGCAAGTTGTACTTTTGCATCATTGCTGAGTAGTGGTGCAACGGATCTCAAAAGTCACAGTTCGGATCAACAAAAAAAAAAAAGACTTCTTTGTCTTCATTTATTTTGTATTTTGAGATTACTTTGTCTTCATTTATTTTACATTTTGCTTTTTTAAATTACTGTAAAAAAAATAATAATCAACTCAAAATGCCTAATATAGCCATCTAGAATTTAGTGTCTTCAATTATTTTGTAAAACGCCTGTTCCCATTTAAAAAAATAAAAAATTCAAAATGCCTAATATAGCCGTTTAGGATTAAGGAACCCAACTTTAAGTGCAATATGCATCCATCCATCCATCCCATCTATTTACTACCGCTTATCCGGGGTCGGGGCAGCAGCTTTAGGAGGGAAGCCCAGACTTCCCTCTCCCCAACCACTTCAACCAGCTCCTCCGGCGGGATCCCAGACACCCTGCGGAAGAAACTCATTTCGGCCGCTTGTATCCGGGATCTTGTTCTTTCGGTCACGACCCTCAGCTCGTGACCATAGGTGAGGGTAGGAACATAGATCGACCGGTAAATCGAGAGCTTTGCCTTTCGACTCAGCTCCTTCTTCACCACAACGGACTGATACAGAGTGCGCATCACTGCAGACGCTGCACCTGTCGATCTCCCGCTCCCTCCTGCCCTCACTCGTGATACTTGAACTCCACCACTTGGGGCAGCATCTCATCCCCGACCCGGAGAGGGCACGCCACCCTTTTCGGACTTAGTACCATAGTCTCGGATTTGGAGGTGCTGATCTTCATCCCAACCGCTTCACACTCGGCTGCGAACCGCTCCAGTGAGAGTTGGAGATCACGGCTTGATGAAGCCAACAGCACTACATCATTGGGTGGCATGAGGCAGAAATATTCTTATTTTATACATGGTAAAATAACAAGGTTTTATTGGCTCAAAGTTGTTTTCCTAAAATCTAAATTGCTATATTTAACATTTTGAGTTGAATGTTTGTCTTTTTTAATGGGCAAAAGTGTTTTATAAAATAAATGAAGACAAATTTATATTTCTCTCTACTTTTCTTTTTTTTAAATAATGAAAATACCTCAACGTGCAATTCAAGGCACATTGCCTTCCTTTAAACATGGAGAGTGAATTACAAAGTCGCCTTGGTCCAGAATATTGAAAAATAATTAGTAGTAAGCCAGGTACCAGCTGTCAAACTTGTTGGTAATGCTAACAGCTAGCCGCTAGCCACTTACATCGGAGACTTCTGCCGTATCATACCATGACGGCGTAATTAATTAGCGGTTTCTTAGCATCCTAAATAAGCGGTTGAACGTGAGTTCGGGATAGCGTTGTGTTGATGTTGGTCGCAACTCCAATGTTGATCAAAGAAACGTCTAAAAGGGAAGTCAAGCTAGCTATCATGCCACGACGTGGGCCAACTTCAAAGTAAAAGTGTGGTTATTTGCATTGCCGTCAATGTATTACTGTATTCAACTTTATTTTGAAGTTAGGCTGTTACGTTGAGTATGTTTCAGCTTCCTTGACATGCCTGAATGTTATCCGCTGTGAATGTGCACTTTGTTTTTGTTTTTTTCCTCCACCAACCAATCCGTGGATCGGGCGTGATCCGAACCGTGGGGCCTGACCCGAACCGACCACGGATCAATGAGGATCCGTTGCACCACTACTGTTGAGTGATTCAAGTATTATGATGCGGTTTCCCAAAATTAAATGACATCAATTTCTCAAATTGTAGCGTGATGTGTAAAAACGTAACTACTTTCCATTTATTTATTTTACAAATTTTAAAGCATTTCATATATACCTCTTCTGTGACACGCTTTGTCAGAACGTGTCGTGTCACAGGCGGTGAGCGCATTCAACATTTGTTACGTTTTGGGAAATTAGTTGGAGAAATTTATCCGTTCAAATATTTTAGAACTGTTGCAAAAAAAGAAGTGTGAAGGTGACAGAACAATAATAAAAAGAAAAAAGAACCCAAGACGCCATGGAATGAAATTTCAGGTGTGACAGTTGGCTCACCCTGTCACACCACAAAATTCTCGCTTCTATTGACAATGGAATGAAACAAAGGATGAACATTTGTGCATATTTTTACATCATATATCTTTATTTTCTTTCTTGAACCCTGACCCTCTCTTGTAGGTATCTCTTATTCTACCATAAACAGTTCCTGGAGTATGAGTAGTCCTCGTCCTCTCCACCCTCCGTGACCACTGACCATGAAGAACCACTGGTGGACAGTTGGCAACGCACACACACACACACACACACACACACACACATACAAGCCTACCTGAACTACCTAACTGACTATTATTTAAAAAAAACAAAAAAAACAGGCTGCTCCTCTGAATGTGGAGGACATAAAAATAAAAAAAATAAAAGAGAACGTGTGACATGCAACCTTTCAACAACAAAACAAGCACTGAACTACTTCTTGGCATCTACTTGACAAAACTGAATGAAGAGGAGGAAGAGGAGAGACATCTCTGGGCACATCTTAGGACAGTATACTGACATCTCCGGGGGAAAAAAGAACAAAAAACTCCCACGGTGCTCTCGTCTCATCTGACCAAGCATTTAACTCTGAAGCCCATCATTATGCATCATGGGGAAGCAAAAAATAAATATGATTAACTATGAGGGGGAAAAAATCAACATATTAAGAACTTTGCAAACACATTTTTATGGCTATAATATCATGAATGGATCTATTTTTTATTTTATTTTATTTTTTGGAAGAGCTAAGAGACACTTGCCCGCCTGGCCTGTTGCTAAGGCCAGCGTTACCATGGAAACCCTTTGGACCGTGGGTGTACTCCCTCAGATGTTTTCAAATCTGCTTAATGGCAGGGACTTTTTTTTTTTTCAAGCACTCATGGACACATTTTCTTTGTTTACTACTTTTGTTTTATTTGTAAAAAATAATTTTCAGTACATGAATCATATGTCCTTTGCTGTTCCTGTTACTGGAAATGTTTTTGGACGTATATGCTACTTTCATTCTTGTGGAATTGTTGGTATATGATCATGATGGTGCTGATTAAAAGGACGCTCACCTGTTTTTTTTTTGGGTTTTTTTGCTGTTAATGGACCAATATATGGCCCATATTAGGCATGTGACCACACTGCGGCCTTTGATAATAATGGGTCCTTAATGGAACCTCATCGTGGTTAATGTTGTGTACCGTGGCCCTATAAAGCAGATTATGATTGCGCGTGCGCGGCACCACAGCCCCGAGCCTCATCGGGTGATAACTTCTCCATGGAAACGTTGCATCGCCAGCGCGTGTCGCACTGCAGTGCAATAAACACCGCACTTCACATAAAGAGCATACACATGGGCAGAATTTAGGTATATTTTGATGGACTGTGCCCTTATAGGAACATTTCAGGTAAGGCCCAAAACTATATTACAATGTAATCCGGTGCGTTGAAAATAGGAGCACATGGGTCATGGGGTTATAGTGACACCCGCTGGTCATATAAGGAAACAAGGAAATTAAGAAAGGCATGCAACTTAATCCCAGAATCAATCATTTGTTGGATTGAGAAGAAAATCAGCGATTTCACACTAAATTATGTCGCTATAATGTGACATTTTGCTGCTTGTAATCCGCTATTTATTTACACCCAAATCGTCTTATATGTTTTTTCATTTAATTTCAACATACTTAATGCAATTTCCTGAATCAAACAAAGCCAATGTGTACACGCATATATAAATATGTATATTATCAACACATTTTGGGGTTACCTTAGAAAAAATAAAAATAGTGTCACCACGTTTTGCTGTGATTGGCAAACTTTTTACACCAAGTACCACCTTGAAAAAGGGTCTTGGCTTCAGATCTCCATAATTTCCAACATTAAAGGGATCATCAAGTCTGGGGTGGCCCATTTTTCACTCATAAACTCTCATTCTGTTTTTTTGTTTTTTTTAATCAGGAAAATGATAGTGTGCATTTTCAATTTCATCTATTTGTTTTGGAGAAATCAGTAAGCAACTGAAATCCGCCCCTTCCGAATGACAATATCGATGCCCCCCTCCCTTCCCCTCTACTCATTCTTCCCATGTCTTGGCGGTAGTAAGTGCAGGGACCAGACAAAATGTGTCCATTCAAAATCATTGCCCTATTTTTTTTTTTTTTTAATGCACCACATACACTCAGTGACATGCTTGGGAGGCGGGTGGATCGGAGCGTGGGAATATCATTTCCCTCGGCTCCGGTTCACCTGCTCCTAATTTTAATTCGTGGGGGTGCGGGGGTTGTGGGCCGGTGGGGTGCCTGGCGGGCCTGTAGTGCCCCGTCCTGCTGCGTTGGGTCGGGGGCGCAGGCCGTGTTGGGGTGGGGGGTGCTCCTGCTCCTGGGTTTGCTCTCCGGCCGGTGGCCCTGGCGGGGCCCGGGGGTCGTCCTTTGGCGCTGCCGCGGCCTGGGGGGCCCTGAGGTGTTGCGCTTGCCCTGTCCTGGCAGGGGTCGACGGCTTCCCTCTTTGGTGGAGATTTTCATGCATGCCAGATCTACCACACCAGCATCTATCGAAACTCAGACACAATCTGCTTCTTCCTCAGGTCATTGAATCGGTGGAGGCTGGTGTCTGTGGATCTCACTCGGCTTCGTCTGTCCTTCCTTCCTTTCCTCAGTCTCCTTCGGTCTCTTGGGTCTCCCTGATTTTTTATTTTTTTTGGATTTGTTTTAATTTAGATGTTTCTGGGGTTGGGGAAGAATTCTGGTGGGTGGCCCGGTGGGTGGTGTCTGGTCGGTGCTGGATTTCACTTTCCTTCTTTGGTCCCCTTGGGTCTCCTGACGGCGGTGTTCGGTTTCGGTGAACGGTATGGGATTTTTTTCCCAATAGGTTTTTGGTGAGCTAACAAATACACGCACGCACGCACGCACGCACATACACATACTCACCCACATACAAAAAAAAAAAATAAATATATATATATATATATATATATATATATATATATATATATATATAAAAAAAAGAGCAATGATGATGACATTACCGAATGAACAATACTGAGCTCTTTAAAAGAAAAAAAAATCATTGCACATATATTACGATGTTTTACTTGCAAAAGCAGCTCTCTATCTTATAAGAAAATAAGGAAACAGGCCGTTTCCATGCTTTTGCTTTCATCAATAAATAAATCCCCAAGATATAGAACAATCAATGCTTCCTGAGAAACATTAATTGCTGCCTTGATAGCTGTGTGTTTTTAGCTAGGGGAGCTGCCTGCCTGCCTGCCGCCTGGAGTCTAAAAATGGACACCAATTGCCCTCAAAATTCATACGCACATTCCTAGTCTTGTCCAATCTGTAAAAGTAAAATGACATATCAATGAGCACAATATATTAAATTTTATAGAGATGATCATGTTTTTTAGGAGCTCACATTATGTCAATAAACCCCCAAATGTGCTGATCGCTTGTAGGGAGGTGGACAAGAGTAGGAAATTTATGTGCATAATATGCAAGTTTTGATGACAATTGGTCACTGTTTTCAGACACTCGGTGACAATAGAACCTGACAAAAAGATTCGATGAACCAATCTTTTGAAAGGTTCTTTTTAATAAACTGATTCTAAAGATTCATTTCACTTAAAAAAACTGTCATGCCCATCACTACTAAGTTCTGCCTTACTAGTCAAGGCCCCCATGGCAACCCCCCCCAGCATTTAATCGTTTATCCTTTTTGATGAAAAGAACATGATATACATGTACACGTGGACAGGTTGGATTGCTGTTCCAGGAGTGCCAATTGCTACGTGGAATTCCCCTCTCTCTTACTCTGATGAGTGCTTTCAAATCTGATCATACAAAGGCTTTACAAGTTTGGACAATCCGGATTTATTTCCCCTTTATCTGTGGTCAAAATGCCGTCAAAGTCAGCAGTTTCGCGCAAGTCTTGCAGTGTTATCATGTACGTTAGCAACTTAGTAGCTGCTCATTGGGCGGCGGCCGCCGTCATTCATGCCGTATAACGGATGGCGAGATCCGGTCCTTGAGGGCTTGGATATTTCCCTTCTTCAACACAGCTGATTCATGAACAGCTCATCAGCAAGCTCTGCATAAGCCTGATAATGATCCTGTTAATTGGAACCCGCTGCAGTTCGAGTTGGGAAACCTCTAAAACCTGCAGGACTCCGCCCTCGAGGACCGCAGTTTGCCATCCCTGCCGTAAAAAGTATTCTTTATGGTGTTGGTCCGTTATTAAATTCAGCTGTGTAATATCTATTAAACCGTAGTAGCACAAACTAACGAAACTGATTATTTCCCCCACATTTTGCATGTGTTAACAGTTAGCATCTGCTGATTCAAATTCAGCTATCAAGTAAAAGTGCCCGATCACGTCTTTTCCCGTCATTTAATAATTAATAGGCCTACAATCGAGCTACATCTACATGACTAAGGCTACGTTCACACTGCAGGCCTTAATGCTCAATTCCGATTTTTTGGGCATGAGGAGGTAGAAATAATATTTTGTGAAAATGAGGCGAGCCTGTTCGAGCTTCTCATCTCATCTCACGGAGATCTCTCCTTTTTTTTTGTCTCCCTAATGATGACGTCACGTAATAAATTAGCCCTCTGCGTGGCTAAATGCACAATCCTTTTTTTGCCTCTTCTCGTTGTGGCAGCTGGTCCACAACAGCTGTCAATCATTGTTGTTGCAGTTTACTCAAAGTGGCAGGCGTGTTTTCCATGCTGCCAAAATGGCTGCGCTAAGTTGCTAATGCCCATTTTGGGGACGCGTGACGTCAACGTCCGGATCTCACCAGGGCGTGACAAAAAGCTGGAGGCACATAAATGTAAGTATGTTCATATTTATTGAATGTCATAGTCATGATAGTGGTTTTATCAAATGTTCTATACTTTGGCAGAAATTGGCACAATTGTGTGTTTTGGTCAACGCTCGCTATTGCGTCTCTTACGTCACAACCGGCACGCAGCTGCGGCGGCTCGAGGTGACGACGTAGCGGATTGGATAGAAATAGTACGCTGGAGTTTGGGCTGTGCTCGGAGTCGGCCTCTTGTTATGTTTTCACTTTTCATCCCAATTGTTTCATATGCTAACACTAAATGTCCACAGAGACGAGCATGATGTCACCCTCCGCCACTCCCCACCCCAAGAAACTGCGGACTCCACACTGAAGGAAAGATACAAGTTGGTTAGTGCTTACATTTTTACATGCAGACCTAAACCGGTTCCTAAAGATTCAATGCTAATGTATTGAACTTAACATTGAAATACAACTGAGCTTTAAGTAGGCAGTGATTATTTTGTGTACCACTAGAAGGAGCCGACATACCATCTTGGAGAATCACTGCTGAAGAGTACATGTGGCATCGGTAAAGTGGCCGAGGCTCTTAACACACCTTGGAATATAGCATACTGTACTGTATTTCCTCAAACAGTGACCATAACTACTCCAGTTTTAGGGTAAGGGTCACCCTAACCTCACTAGCACCACCACCAACAAAATTCCCTCTTTTAATAGACCCCTGCCTTAAGAACTTTGTTTTTATTAAATCAGTTATTCAAAGTAGAGACATTGGCATGGTTAGCTGTTGATCCTACTTGCTAACACCATTGCTAACCAAAACAATAACACCAACAACAGTCTCTGCTTAAAATGGGGGTGCAGGGACAACATCTTTGAAGGCATTTAAACGACTGATCGCTCCAGAATGTTGGGTACCTCCCTGGGTTTGTTCTGGAAGCTTAGGTAACGGTTTTGGGTGCCATACATTGAAATATACTGATAACATTGTTTAATATATTTCAATGCTATGAATCCATCTAGTCCAGCTTTATTTACACAGCATTTTAATAACATAATTCAACAAAGTGCTTAATACAAAATAACAAGCAACAATAGAGTGCATGTAAATAGATAAAATACGAGGAATAAGACCTACCACCTACAAAGTAGAAAACAATATAAAAATGAAAAAAATTAACAAAAAAATTAACAAAATGCTGTTTTAAGAGAGGATTTCCAAACATGAAGTGAATTTACGGATGCAGCTCATTCCACAATTTTGGGGCAGCAACTGAGTTCCTCCAGAAATGTTATTATTTGTTGCGATGCATATTCGGCTGGAACGTAAATATCCTATGCTTGGAGTCTCACAGGTTTCAAAAGAGACTGGAAGAGTCACAGAAAGGAATAGAAGTGGACATCCTAAGTAATTTTTGGGGATCACGACTTCTAGTTAGAAAACAGCAAGTTCTGCAGTACTGTTGGGCGTACAAAAAAAGCACTGTCAGCATCACAGTAAGAAATGGAGTGGACAAAAATTCTGTTAGTCATCCCACAGAGTCGCTTCTTGTATTATGATTCAAAATGAATTATTCAGCGGGACTAACACTTGTGCTCACTGTTGCTATGGAAATATAAAACACTCTAGCCGCAACAAGATGCACTACTATACTATAACTTGATTAGCCATGTTTGTGTGACACATTATTACACAATTTATTTATTTATTTTATTTGTGAGTTAAATGTTAAAAGTCTTGTAGCCCTTCCCAGATTCATGTTTCGCACATACCTGGGTGCAAAAGTGAAATACATTTTTACTATGATTGAAAATTCTGCTGACACATTAAGGTGATCCCATTGACAACATGCTTCAAGACTTGATGTCATTCCCTACAATATCATATCCATAGATGGTACAAGACTGGACTGTCTTAACATGTTCGCACTAAAAATCTACTTCGGAATATTAAAGTTGTAGTGGAAAACATTAAGAGACCACAGCAAAATTTCACTTCCTCTGATTTTCCTATTCACAGGTGAGTGTAAAATGGTCATCTTTTTCTTTATTAAGCAAATGACTGATTTAGAGCATTTATTCATTTCATTCATTTATATCATTTATTTGGAACGGCATGGCTCAGTGGTAGAGTGGGTTTGTGGGTTTGATCCTCAGTCCTTGAGACCATGTCGAAGTGTCCTTGAGCAAGACGCTGAACGCAGATTTATATATATATATATATATATATATATATATATATTCATTTAATGGTATAAAAAAGTATAAAAAATGTAAAAATTCTATGTACTGGTGGTATTTGTTTTGTCCAACTAAATTGTGAGATATTGACTCATCCATTCAAAAAAAACAACGCAATGTGAACAAGCACTTAATAACAAAATAGCCTTTAAAGTGACATACAATATACTGAAATTTCACATGTTCAGTGTCTCCAATAATACATTGCACATTTCTTCTCTCCTGTTACATCACACAGCACAAGAGAATAAATAACAGTGAAATACAATAATTATCCATCCATCCATCCATCCATCCAAGTGATAAAACAGAAGTGCATTGTAGTTGGAAAATCTATTTTTCTTTCTTCTTTCAAAATGTTCCGTAGAAAATATTTAGGGGAAAGTTAGACTTTGAAATGGAGTTTTGCACTCATATGTACGCAAAACTATGGTAACCAGGTTCATGCAAATAATCCAGTAGCTGCGCGGAAGTGCGTGTGTGTGTGTGACATTCGCCTGAGGGATCATTTTCTAATGTCAATACACACTGATGAAAACAGCCCAGATTTCATTTATAGTGCAGAGCAAACATTTGCATGTGGAGGGAGTCTGAGAAGAAACAATGTGCTTCTCTTGGCACTCCTCGCGATCTGGTCTCCCTTGGATGTCATATTTGCCCGTTTCCATTGCAAAGTACTGACTCTACTCCTCGGTTTGGGCTCCGTCTGCAAAAAAGGGTGCCAGGGGAAAACTGTGAAATCCAGGCCGGATGGAAAGCTTCTGCCGGAGCAAGACGTACTCGTGACAGATGCCGAAGACAAGGACGGTCTCCTGTATTTACGTCTCAACTGTCTTATCTGAGAGTAAGGGTGGATGAATAGACAAGTGCTGTCAAAGTGAAGACTACTGCAGTGTCCAGAACTAAGGCACTGCAACAGGGCAAGCTTACTGTTCTCAATTTCAGGCACTACTCAGCCTGATAGTAACGGCTCAGACCACTTGGAACCCCAGATGATCAGGTATTATAAATACGTGGCTTTTGCCACAGAGCGAGTCGGGAATTGAGCCATGCCAAGGCGAGTAAAGGGAGACAAGCCACATCATAAGATGGTCTGCAGATCACCATTAAATAGACTACTTTGGGTCTTGGTGCAGTTAGCTAATGACGATCATGCAGAACCTGGTCCTAATGAGTATCGCGCTTGGTCTTCCTGCCTGGTAGTTGGCTTGTGCCAATGAAAAAAAAGATCAATAGTGAGGAGAGACATGTCAAGGTGAGCAAGTCAGATCAGGTATTGGTCTGAAGGTCATCGTTCAACCGGGTCTCCATAGGGTCGGCCATCATGCGAGTCCTGCTTTGGTGACTGTCGCTGAGTGTGGTCTACCTCCCTGGTAGTTGGCTTGTGCCAAAGGAAAAAACATCAATAGTTCGTAGAGCAAAGTCAAAGTGAGTAAAGGGGAGGAAGTCTAGAGGTGCGGTTCTGGCTAGATTTGGGCGAAATATCCCCCCCCAGGTATTGGTCTGAAGGTCACGGTTTAGCAGGGTCTCCATAGGGTCGTGCCATCATGCGAGACATGCCTTGGTGACTTTTGTTGCGTGGGGTCTATCTGCCAGGCTTGTGCCAACAGAAAAAACACCAATAATGAGTAGACCCATGTCAAGGTGAGTAAAGGGGAGCAAGTCAGATCAGGTATTGGTCTGAAGGTCATTGTTCAGCGGGGTCTCCACAGGGTCATGCCATCATGTCGCTCAGTGTGGCCTACCTTCCTGGTAGTTGGCTTGTGCCAATAGAAAAAAATATATCAATAGTGACTAGAGTAATGTCAAGGTGAGTAAAAGGGGCGCAAGTCTGATTAGGTCTGAAGGTCACCATTCAGCAGGGTCTCCACAGGGTCTGCCATCATGCAAGACCTGCCCTGGTGGCTGTGGCTGAGCTTGGCCTGCTTTCCTGGTAGTTGGCTTTTCCAAAGGAAAAAAAACATCATTCGCGAGTACAGCCATGTCAAGACGAGTACTGTAAAACAAGACAGCTCAGATACTGGTCTGCAGGTCACAATTCAGCAGAGTACTTTGGGTTTCTGTGGGGTCAGCTATCATTCGGGACTTGTCCTGGCGGCTGTCACTGCGCTCTGCCTCGTCTAACCCGCCAACCTTCTTGAGACACAGAACATTCTGGAAGCTCTTCTTGAAGTTCTCTGACAGGAAAGCGTAAAGGATGGGGTTGGCGCAGCTGTTGGCGTAGCCCAGCACCACCACGAAGGCGAAGATGCTGCGCAGCACCGGCGTGGTGCTGAGTGTGCCCGTCACCGAGGTGACGTTGAAGACGTAGAAGGGCAGCCAGCACAAGACGAAAACAGCCACCACAATGGACACCATGCGCGTCACCTTCCTCTCCGAGCGTCGCCGCTTGGACGAAGAATTGACACGGATGCCCGACGACTTGACCTTGATGATGATGAGTAGGTAGCACAGGCAGATGACCAGGAGGGGCACGAAGAAGCCTAGGATGAAGGTGTAGAACATGAAAGCGGTGTAGTAGGCTTCCTGAGGCTCGGGCCACACAATGGTGCAGAAGCAGCCGTCGTGTTTGGTGATGATGCCGCTGTAGATGACGATGGGAAGGTTGACCATGAGGGACACCCCCCACACCGCCACGTTGATGGTCTTGGCCATGCGGGGCTTGCGCCACTTGGTTGAGCGGATGGGATGCACTACGGCCAGGTAGCGGTCGACGCTCATCACAGTCAGGCAGAAGATGGAGGTGAACTGATTGAGGGAGTCAACAGTCATCACCACCCGGCACAGCACCGGGCCGAACGGCCAGTGGACCAGCGCCAACTGGATGGCAATGAAGGGCAGGCCCAGCATGAAGAGTACGTCGGCCACCGCCAGGTTGAGGATGTAGATGTTGGTGACCGTCTTCATCTTGGCGTAACGCAGGATGACGTAGATGACCAGGGCGTTCCCGCACAAGCCCATGGTGCACACAAGGAAGTACATGCAGGTGATGACCACCGTGCTGGTTCTGTTGAAGCTCTGGTCCGTGTCGTTCCTCTGTGGGTCTGACTCGTTCACCGGCAGGAAGCTGTCGTACATGAGGTGCTCCGACATGTTCGGAAGGGACGATGGGAAAATCCAGGAGTCCATGATGCTGATCTCGCGCTCTTTCTTACTCCCTCTTGGAATTATATCGCCCTATCTGCAATCCGACAACACAATAAATCCGTAAGTATTGAGTCAATGCAAGCATGTAGTAGCAGTAGTAGTAAATTGTACATATGTTCAACAAATTCAAGATGAGATTCCATACTACTACGTAAGTAAAGCAATGGCTAGGGCAGGGATCTCTGGTCCTCGAGAGTCACTGTCCTCCTTGTTTTCAATATATCCCTCCTCCAACATACCTGATGATGATCAAGATCAGGCTTCTGTAGAATTAGGTTGGAGGAGCGAGACATCAAAAACAGGCAGTACAGTGGCTCTCGAGGATTGGAGTTACCTACCCCTGGGCTTGGGCAATATTCTTATATGTTCGGTCAGTTGTTGCTAGGAAGAGTTTGTAAATTGTATAACTCCAGACAACACCAATAATTTATCAGTGACTAGAGTCAAAAACGTCACAAGTACATAGTAGGCACTGTAATGTAAATCAATAGAACGACCATGGTCCATATTTCTGCTAGGCAAAGTTCTTAAATCTCTCCAAATGTCGTTTTAATAGTTCCAAATAGTAGACAACAGAAATCTACGACATTTTTACTGTGACTTGACAAATACTGTGTACAGAACACACAATAACATAAGGCCTCAATTCACCAATCCGATATCTGACATGGGAATACATTGTGAGTATGCGTTGTTTACATTTTTGTATCCCACCCCCGTAAGAGCTTTCCGGTTGCCTTTGTCTAACACTGAGGAATAATGACTACCTCTGCCGATGGTATGGAGGGGAATTAGTTTGCACCTATGCACAGAAAGTACTTAATAACTGGCGTCGTTGCCAGTCTGTTGCGGTGTGCACTTCTGTCATTTTTCCAACACGACGTGCTGACAGCCAGGCCGACGCCACAGGGGGTAAGCGTCGGTCACATTTGGTCCACATGGGATTCGTGTATCGAGGCCTTTATCCAACAAAAACCCTGTGGTTGATGTCCTGCCTCACGCCACATTTTTTTGCAGTCACTCGTTGCTAGCCAGAGTTCATAAATATTTTAACTCCAAAAGTAGAGACAAGTCCAAAAACATCTATGATTTATTACTGTATAAAACTTCACAACTCTATATCAGAACTTCTATTGTTGCTTCTTGTTGCTGCTAATGTCACACTTTTGTTCAGTCATTTGTTGCAATGTTCAAATGGTTCAATCACGCTTGCCTGGACAGTAAATACGAACTGATGGTACAGGGTACATTTATAAGGATGTGAAAGACTCAAATCACTGCTCTTTACTATGAAATGTGGATTCAAACAGAAACAGTGCCATCTGGAGGGGAATGCTGTGTCTGAAGTGGTTGAGAAACTGAGCATTAGGTTAGAGTTTGTGTATGATTCCCGCCCAATCCCCATCACTTGATTGACAATGTGTGGCGAGGCTCTCTCAGAGGAATGGGCGCCGTTCAACTATCGGAGACGGAGCGTGTGTTCATTTACTATGAGGTGCAGCCAGGGGAAATCACTTGTTACATTCTCACCAACTCCGTATCCCCCCCCCCCCGAGGGAGGATGCGCTTACTCTAAGCGATCCCTGCCTGACAGCTCAAATCTGTGCTGACACATTATTCTTGGGGGGGGGGGTGTACGTATGTAAATGAGTTGAAGTTAATTGAATGAGGGAGATGCGGTCTGGCAATTGCCAATAAGGGCCGTGCAATCACATTGAAGTGCACAATGGGGGGGGGTTCCTACAATGGTTAGGATTCATTACGCAAGCGTACCATTTTCTTACACAGCAGAAGGACATTTTATTAGAATAGCTAGACCAACAGGATTGGCCAATTATTACCAGTCAGTACCGTGTATATATGAAGAAAATACATACATTAACATTTTATTTTTAATACTACAAAAGGAAGAATGCACAATAGGCTTACCGTAAATATTTTCTTGCTTAACATTGAGTGCCTTTTGAAAGTAAACTTTAAAAAAATCTTCTTTAATGCAGCAATATAAAACAATACTTTAAATAATACATTCTTTGAAAATTAAGAATAATTACACAGAAATTCTGAATATTTCCCTTGTATAAAAACAAATACACTTATGACTTAGCATGGATTCAACAAACAAAATCAGTTTAAAAATTATGACAATGCACTATTCCCAAGGATTCAGCCTTACCTGCATGCAAATACATCACTTGTAGATTGAAGTCGTCCTTGAGTTCCGAGTGTGTGCGATGTCCTCGGAGAAAGCTCATTTGTGTGGATAGACAAAAAGAAAAGATAAGCATGTGTCGAATGCGCACGCACAAGTGAATCGTTGGAGAGAGCGGAGACGTTTAAGGATGCACGAGGACGGGAGAGAGAGGGAGAGAGCACACGTGCACACAAGCATAGCAGGTGCCCCTCATTTATTGCGTATTTTTCCACAAAACACGCGTTCAAAAATATTACAAGAAGCGCATTAGTGTGTAATAAAATAATTGTGTGTTCTTTAGTAGCCAACACAGTCTGCTAGTGTAATGATCCAACCAACAGATCATCAGGTGGGCTGGTGGAAATGAGCCATTATTATTTAATTGGTCCAAAAAGTATTTAACTATGTCAAGTTGTATCTTTGTTGAGCTACTCTATGCCAGCGACGTGTAGTGACCGGTAGAATAATGAAATGCTGTTTCTACATGTGATGCTGCGCAGTTTTTGTTCAAATATCCGTTATTTAAAGCATGTCATCACCACCACATAGACAATATCTGTTAACCCCTCTGTGGTGTTTCCCTTTATGTGTTAGCATTAAGCTAGCACACTTTAATCCAAAGTTATGTGGTCGTTTGCAGTTCGCTTGGTTTTATGTTTAGATCGACAGTAAACGGCACTGATAACATTAGTGATTTTTTTTCCATGTATTTATTTTAAAGAAATTACAGAAAGACTGAGGGTGTATTTAGACCTGCACTGTTTTGTCCACTTTAAACGGACCCGAGTCCATTTCCTACGCCGATCTGGACCTTTTGTGCAGGTCTGAATACACACACGAATCCTGGTGCGGTCCAAACAAGCGGACCAAGATCCACTTTTTGAAGTGGTCTCGGACCGTTTCCAAACACACTCGGTGCGGTTCGCTTTGCAGTGTGAACACAAATAAAAAAATTATTCAAAAGAACAAAAAATATATATATTCTGTAAAACACAGCTGGTATACTGTTTTTTGGAGTAATTTTTTATTTATTTTTTTTACCTTTGAACTCCAATGACTTATAGCGGAAGCGGTCACTTTCCCGCATACCTCCATATGCAATAAGATGGTCATGTTTACTTACTGGCTCTCAATAAAGGAATGAATGTGTATGCTGTATTGTGGTTTGTTCTCTAATCACTAAAGGGAAAACCCTTTAAAACAAATTCAGAAAAACAGGAAAAAATTTCAGAAAAACAGAAAAATAATTATTTTATCAACAGGGAAAATCTACTCAGAAAAACAGAAAATATATTTTTTTTTTAACAGAAAAAAAATACTCAAAAAAACAAAGTTCCCCCCAAAAATTTAACAGAAAAACAGGACTTTTTTTTTCCCCCAAGTGAATGCAATACACTTCCGTGCGGACCAAACAATCGGACTAAAGGACTTTTCTGGTCTGAATACACCTTGAATCCTTTACAATAATCTATATTACTGTAAAAAATAGACATATCATACACCAAATATTTACACAGATTATATATGCGAGAACACAAGAGAGTGGACGTGGGCTGGGTGAAGTACTCGCCCGCTGTGGCGTGATGTTATTTCCAGCTGAGAGGGAAAAAAATTCCTCTCGCTCGGCGTGCTTTGCACAACCTGGCCGAATGGGGAACACTGTCCTTAAGCCCAAGGAAGGGGCCGGGGGGTATTTTTGGTGTTGACCCGGAATCACAGACCTCTTCGTGTATGGTCAAATAATTCTCTGGTCTTCTTACACTTCACCAGAGTGTGGGCTGAAATACAGTATTTTTTTCCCCCTCCTTTATACTATATTATATGTATATATTTTTTCCTCCCCTATACTAGCTCTCCCGCACCAACCAAATGTGCAAATTCAGAAAGAGAAAACACTTGTTCACACACATCACACCTAAATTATTTAAGACTCATTTAATTCTTTGCTGCAAACAGTTTTGCCTCCTCCTCAAGTCAAAAGCATGTGATTAATAACTCGTCTGTTCTTGTGCCCTTATGCCCTTTCATGTGGGCAAGGAGAGTTGGGCAAACAGTACAGCAAATACAAAATGAGAACACTTGCAAGGATCTACTGTAAGCCAAACTCAGGCAAATCTCTTGATGTCATTCACTTGGCCACACCTCCTAAAGGCACACATCCAACACACGAATACTACAGTCGATTAACCTTCTTATTTATAAAAAAAAAAGAAGAAATGAGAGTGAGAGAATGAAAATGTTTTCCTGTCTCAGATTTTCTAGGAAAAACAGGTTTACGTTATTCTAATGTTTTCACATATTTTAGCACGTTAGCATCCATTCAAGGCTTGTGAAGCAATTTTGATCATGACAGTCAATTTTAAGGCAAAAATTACAAAAAGTCAGTTGCTTGTGTGGTTTCGTGAGAAGCAAAAAGTCATTTTCTTGCCGCAGCTTAAGGGTTCATTATTCATCTGACCGGAGCGATGCGTCTGTGATCGCTGCGTGTTCCTGGGAAAAATCCACTTTAGTGAGTCCTTCCTAATCTCTCTTGGGCTTTGGATGTCATTAAAGTGAGTCCAGATAATGTCAAAATGTCTGATCTTCATTCTGATTTCAAGCCCTGCATGCAGGTGAATTAAAACAGCACTAACTCACTGGTACAAAAATGTAATGCCTGGGAGTGTTTATTGCTTAACTACAGAGGGATCACACTTCTCAGCTTCCCTGGTAAGGTCTATTCAGGGGTCCTGGAGAGGAAGGTCCGTCGGGAAGTTGAATCTCGGATTCAAGAGGAGCAGTGTGGTTTTTGTCCCGGCACAGTGGACCAACTCTACACCCTCGGAGTTCGCCCAACCAGTCTACATGTGTTTTGTGGACTTGGAGAAAGTGTTCAACCGTGTCCCTTAGGGCAGTGGTCCTCAACCCTGGTCCTCGGGGACCGGTATCCAACCTGTTTTCCATGTCTCCCGCAGCCAACACAGGTGATTCATATCATCAGCTAATTAGCAAGCTCTGGAGAAGCCTGATAACGATTCCCACCTGTGTTGGCTGTAGGAGACATGGAAAACAGGCTGGATACCGGTCCCCGAGGACCAGGGTTGAGGACCACTGCCTTAGGGAGTCCTGTGGAGGGTGCTTCGGGAGTCTGGGGTACCAAACCCCCTGATACGGGCTGTTTGGTCCCTGTACGACCGACGTCAGAGTTGGGTCCGCATTGCCGACAGTAAGTCGGATTTGTTTCCAGTGAGGCTTGCCCTTTGTCACAGATTCTGTTCATAACCTTTATGGACAGAATTTCTGGGTGCAGCCGAAGCGTTGAGGGGGTCCGGTTTGGTGGCCTCAAATTTGTGTATCTGCTTTTTGCCGATGATGTGCTGCTGGCTTCTTCAAGCCACGATCGCCAACTCTCACTGGAGCGGTTTGCAGCAGATTGTGAAGCAGTTGGGATAAAGTCAAAGTCAAACTTTATTGTCAATCTCTTTATATGTACAAGACATACAAAGCAATCAAAATTCAGTTTCTCGCATTCCCAGGTGTCAGCAAGACTAAAAACAACAAGACAGACAATAGTAAAGTGCTCATGCGCAGTTAAAAACAGGAATATAAGAAACTTAAAAACAACTAATATGTAAGATGCATTTTCTTGACATGTTTAAGACAAGTAGTAAGTTACCAGGGGTGTGCCAAAAAATCGATTCTCATAAGAATCGAAATTCTAATTTAGTATGATTCAGAATCTATTTTAAATGTCCCAAAATCGATTTCATTTAAATTATTTTATACTGTCTTGCCTTTGTCTGTGTGCCTTTATTGGGAGCGCTGTTCATGTTGTATCCGGTTTGGCCACTGAGGGGCAGTGTTGTTCCACGTGGTCTAATACACTGTTAAGTTGAAACCACATTAGAGAGTAGAAGGAAATAAGTCACGATCAAGTTATTCCAATACAAGTTTTTTTTTTCAACGTGGAGCCGTTCTTTTGAGTGGTAAAAGTGCCGCGAGTAGCGCGCTAATTAGCATTATTGAGTCAGACTGGAGTAGATCATTACAATCCCTTGCCCGTCTGTAAATTGAAGCAAAAATCATTGTCAATCAAATCATTTGGAATCAAAAAACGTTCTTAATCGAAAATCGATTCTGAATCGAATCGCAGGCCCAAAAATCGAAATCGAATCGAATCGTGAGACATTCAAATATTCCCACCCCTATAAGTTACAGATGGCAAGTTCACACAGGCACAGTGTAGCAGAATGTCTGGAGTATATAAATAGTTAAGTGTTTAAGGCATAATGAGGCAGTGCATCTTGAGGAATATTGTGGCACAAGTGGTAGTAGAGGTATCAGTCAACAACATAATCAATATGGCCACAGAGGCTAGGATAGTCCATTTTGGTAGTGTGCAAAATCGCATAACGCAAGTACAGTACAGTCCAGTCCAACAAAAGTGTACAAATAGCGCGGGTGGAGTGGTGGAGACATGCTAGCTCCCTATCAGTCTGGTGGGCGGAGCTGATGGTGAAGAGCGGAGGGTGTTCAGAAGTCTGACAGTCTGGTGGAAAAAACAGTTGGAGAGTCTGGTGGTGCGGGACTGAAGGCTCCTGTACCTCTTCCCAAAAGGCAGGAGACTGAATAACTTGTGTCTCTCACGATTGTGGTCGCTTTCCGGATGAGGCGGGTTTCATATAAGTCTTTCAGGGAAGGGGAGTGGTGCAAGATCAGCACCTTCAAATCCGAGACCATGGTCCTCAGTCGGAAAAGGGTGTAGTGTCCTCTCCGGGTCGGGGATGAGATCCTGCCCCAAGTGGAGGAGTTCAAATATCTTGGGGTCTTGTTCACGAGTGAGGGCGCAGGATGGGACAGGGGGATCGGTCGGTCTGTTGTGGTGAAGAAGGAGCTGAGCTGAAAGGCGAAGCTCTCGATTTACCAGTCGATCTACGTTCCTACCCTCACCTATGGTCACGAGCTGTGGGTCATGACCGAAAGAACAAGACCCGGATCCAAGCGGCCGAAGAGAGTTTCCTCCGCAGGGTGTCCGGAGATAGAGATAGGGTGAGAAGCTCAGTTATTCGAGAGGGACTCTGAGTCGAGTCGCTGCTCCTCCGCGTTGAAAGGAGCCAGTTGAGGTGGCTCGGGCATCTTGTTCGGATGCCTCCTGGACGCCTCCCTGGAGAGATGTTCCAGGCATGTCCCACAGGTGGGAGGCCCCAGGGGGACGACCCAGGACACGCTAGAGAGACTCTGTCTTTCGGATGGCCTGGGAACGCCTTGGGATCCCGCTGGAGTTGCTAGTTGAAGTGGCTGGGCACAGGGAAGTCTGGGCTTACCCGCTAAAGCTGCTGCCCCCGCGACCTAACCTCGGATAAACGGCAGATAATAAATGGATGGATGGAGTACAAGGCATTTTCATAATATACCGTATTTCTTAGTGGCTGAAACAGTAAAACAACAAACAGTAAAAGCTATTTTTTGGGGTTAAAGCATTTATTTTTGGGTCATCTTGACTCTTTTATTTATACAAATGCATCTTGTTAAGGCATCATTGTAAATACTACCAGGCATTTATTAGGGGCAAACCAAACTGATTTTTAATAATATTGGCAACGTATAGGCTGGGTGACTTAATTTGACTTCACTGCACACATGAGCAATCAGGTAATCCATTTATTAAGCGGGATTTAAAAGTACCAATGTGTTGGTTTTTTTCTGTTCTGAGTTCTGGCCATAAAGTAGGGTTAAGGCATGTATCAGGGGCGTTGTTGGCATGAATGCATTTTCATGATAGTGTTTAAGTGTTTAAACTTCAGAGTCCCAGGTGATGTATTTATTATGCATTTGTTTTATTATTATTTACTAAGTTTATATACAGTGTTATTAATCTAATGGCTGTTTCAAATCATTTACTTACAGAAATTACAAGGTATTTATTTATGATAAGGCATTTATTTAGACGTATATATATGTGTGTACAAATGCAGAGAATGCCAGACATAAACACCCAAATCAACTTTTTTTCTTGATAAACTGTATAAACGGGTGTCTACTAATGCTGTCTACATGACCTGGTTATTATTTTGACATTTTTGGTGCATTTTTGTTGAAAGTGCTGTAATGGGGTGGCACTTCTTGTATAAACGCATTATCGGGATGTGCCTTTAATTCCGTGCCTTGACTTGACTTTACATGTCCTGTTATTTATTTGGGTTAAGGCATTTATTTTATTATTTATTACTTTATTATTATATATTTATGTGTTTCTGTTGGCTGTGGTTATTCTCTTATTTGCAAAGAGTGACTAATTTATTGGGAATGCGGCGTTTCTTCGGTGAAGGTGTGCATGCATTTTTATGATGATATTTTTCAGCATTTAGTGGATAATAATGATAATGCACGGGATTTTTATGTACTTAACTGCAGTGTCATACATTAATTAGGGGTAGGGCATTTGTTTTGATCTTATTCTACTATTTTAACTAACAGTAGAGAATACCGGGAGTGTATTGAATAGGGGGCATTTGCTAGCAAGATGTACTTGTTTGATGCACCATTCTCGTATTAGCTGTACGTATCGATATTTGATGTGATATACAGTAAACACGATACATACAGTATGGGTATTGTCATTCAAGTGGCCTGTGTGTGCCAGTGTGTTACCTTTGACACATCTTAAGTTGAATGAGTGTGGAATGACTTTAAAGGACAGAAGTGCATTTGTTAATTTGCTTTGTAAGGAGGCGGACATGATAAGCACCTTTTGGCACCAAGCACTGATTAAACATCTTGTCCAGGACTGATTGAAAAACAATTTGTAGTCTCAAGCCGCTGAAAGAAAAAAAAGACAATACACTGCACTTTTTCAGTAATTGGATTAATTAAAAATGGCCATAGGTTCCACACCCGTGCACAATTTATTCTGCCACAGCCTTAAAAAAATAAAAAATAAAAAGAATGAATCCCCTTTGGTTTCTCCTCATCTGCTGTTTATGCAAATGTCTGTTTGTAGATGAGTGTTATCTCACTTCCTGTTTCAGCTGTTGTCCTCAAATTGAATTTTTGTCAGGGCCAACAAGATGTTGAAACACACAAGGCCAAAATTGGCATCAACAAAAATTGTTTGTCTGTGGCCAACACATTTTTCCCCCCAGACTTTTTTAAATGTAATATATACTGGTGTATTGAAAGAAAGTCAAATGTGTGTCCTCCTCACATGCTGTGCACATACAAATGCATCTGGCTGCTGAGATAACGACGGCCCGAGCTAACGTAAGCGCCAGGAGACAAGATTGTGTCGACTCAATGTTGATTTGCTTACTAGTTTTGCTTTTACCTTTACACAAAAAAAAATACAACACAGTGCAGCACAATGCGTCTTATCTTGAATGTGCCTCTTGATAATCACAGTAAATCATGTCAGACGTTATGAAATGTTCCCATTGGAGTTTGTTTCTGTAATTTATTGATGGATTTATTGTATAAAATTATTATTGTCACTCATTAGCATCATTATTATTATTGTTGTTGTAATGCTAATACTATATTTTTATTTATTACTATTATTTATTATTTAAAATTAGTATAATTCATTTCCATGTCTTAATTGTTTACTAATTAGTTTCCTTCTTTTTTATTATGTATTTTATCTTTATTTTATTATTCATTATTATTATTTAATTTATTATTATTATTATTGATTGCTATTGTTATTATTATTATTGTTACATAAAAATGAATCATATAAATTATTGTTAAGGGGATAATTGACACATTGAGCCATTTTCAGCAGTAAAAACTAAATATTTTGACCAGAATTAATGTGATTATTTTTCATTAATACCTTTAAAAACACATGTTCCCACTTGCTGTTGACTATCACCTGTGCTGAGGAAATAGGTAACGGCCAATCACGGCTCACCTGTCAGCAAACTGAGCCATGATTGGTTGTTACCTATTTCCTCAGCACAGGTGATGTCATCTTGCGCTGGCAGCAAGTGGGGAAAAAATGAAAGGTATTATTAGTTCATGAAAAATAATGGAGTTGTCATGTTAATTACAGACAAAATTCTTACTGTTGAAAAGGGTTCAATGAGTCACCCCCTCCCCCCCAAACCAACAGGGGGCATCGTTTTTCGAACAGGTTGACTTTCAAGAAGCACGTGAATCGTATCAAGGGTGTGTGAATTAAAATCCCGTCTGAGGATCAACATGTGTCTTCTTGATGTTGAGCACATGCTTTGCGTGACGGGTAATGGCCTCTTGACATTTGGGAAATTGGAGCAAAATGACAATAAACGTCACACCGCCTGACATTGGCATTAAAACGCTGAGCTAGCTTAAATAAAGGAAAGAAGCAACATCAATGTTGACATTTAGCAGGTTCACCTCCAAAGGGATTTCAAACAAGGTTTATTGGTCTCATAGTTTACTGTGTGTATGTATGAATATACTTATAATGTTTATTGCTTGTGGACTCACTTCTATTGAGAGTTTTTCCTGATACCAAGCGGAAAATGGACTAGATTATAATCAGGATCAGTGGCACTGCTTTGGTCCGACCAACTAATGACTGCATTAGCATTAATCTAACTCTAATTAGACTTCTTCATTGGTTGATAGTCTGTTAATGTTGTTATTGTTGACTTTTAATAAGCAACACATCGCATCGGAGCCGACGATGCAGCACAATGGCCGAAAGCACAGGACTCTCCATCTGGAAGCTCATGTGAGTGCCTATTTTAATAGGATGCATGAAACGTGGTCCGCTATAAGTTTCTCTGCTTTGTATTGTATTGACTCCCACTCATAATGGACAGCTTGCGGATCAGTGTGGACAATGTCCACATCCCCTCATGTGCCTATTTTGATTGTTGTTGTTATTTGTGTGTGTGTGTGTTGTTGCTCCCTAAATGTCACGATGCTGAGCCTTTTCACTGCCTGGACAATGTTGTCATTGAACAGCATGCCCACAGTGCTTTTCTACACTGTTTGTGTTCAATCAATAGTGTCCAGGCGCCAAAATGCCATTGTATTTTTGTAATGATGAAAATGACGCTGCCATTGTTTAGTGTTCAAAATATTTGGCATAGATGTGTGCTGCATGAAATGATGTTATTGAACTTATTAATTGCAGTTGACTGCAAACAATCTGAGAGACATCGACGTCTGCTTGAGATGCAATATATATATTTTTAAACAGATTAAGATTCAATACATTTATTGATTACATTTTTATATATTTTTTATGCATCTTTAATGGACGTCAATTAGTTATATGCACATTTTCATTTTAAACTTGGACTGAGCACAAAAGCAGCAAATAACGGAGGAAACGTTACTCCAAAAATAAGTCAAGAGGCTAATTTGCAAATGTGCGTGGTTTCTTTGTACTTTTTGAACACAAATAATTTATAGTCCACATTGTTTTCCTTCTGAGGTGTGTGCCTCAGCCACCACCGGCACATGAAGTTCCACAATTGCAGTAAATGTGCTGTTTTTCCACAAAGGATAAATACTAAATGCCTGTGAGAATTGTTATCGTATATGTCTATATGTAGCGTTTGTCACATAATTGTAAAGATACCTGTGTAATTAAACTAAAATAAAACTCCTTGCTTATTGAAGAGGCATCGGTCGAATTTCTTGGGTTTCTGCTTAGTTTCAGGTTATCGTTGCGAAGTAAACCAGATTCAATTCAGTCTGTCACTTTGAAGCAATTTGCAAGATCAATTGGAGCGCAAGCAGAAACAGAAGACACCGTTCTGTATAATGTTTCCTTACCAGCAAGAAATATGAAAGCTTTTTTTTTTTTTTTTTTAAACACGGACAGATGGCTGTGTAAGGAGATACAGTACAACAGGCAGGCGATATTACAGAACGGTTAGAAAAGGTTATTTTTTTCCCCACATCTGGCACGGACGCCTGCGGGCTGCTGCAGCACGTCAATAAAGCGGTCACGCTTTCTTAATGAATGCTGAATATTTAACTAACCAAGAGTGTATTTATTTACTATGAGGCCACGTGCTGCCGAGTGTGTAATGGCGCATTCGTAAACATTACGAGTCATGAAATATAAATGAGGTGGGATTAAACTAGACGCAACGGATGATTGAAGCCTATCGGTCCAAATCGCAGTGCGTTGATTGAAACCCTTTAAAGGAGACATGATGCAATATTTCCACAACTTCAAACAGTTTGCAGAAATTGAACCCTTTGGACTGTATGCTGACCACTTGTCGACCTCACTTTATTCAAATGTTTGTTGGGTTTTGTCAGATTTTGTCATTTTCAACTTGTTGATGTACCCAAACTGTACCCTTTATCACGAGTTGGCTCCCTTTAGAATAGGAGACGTTCACTCTTTTGCATCCATACTGCAGATGAACATCTGTGCCTTTAAAAAAAAAGATTTTTTTTATTTTTGGGTGCCAGAATAATCCAAATTGACCTGAAGTAAACCAATCCAGACGCAAGATGTCATGTCTGCGTTGGCACTGTCCGCACGTGCATTTTGCTTCAGACAAAAAAAAATCAATCCAGCTCCCGGTGGTGCGTTGCGTGGTTATCCGAAGGCAAGAAAAATAATCAATAAAAATGGTTAAACGCTGTAGTCACAGCTTGTGTAAGAGTGATAACCGTTATCCCGATCGACTGGAAGGGGGTGTCCTGATTATTCCCTTTTCAAAACCCTCAAACTACAAAAAATGTCTGCGCTGGATCAAGCTTTGTGGAAAACCACACGACCAGTTGAATCACTCCAAAATTACCAGAAACTACTACGTCTGCAATAAGGTAATGTTCTCCATTGTTGTTTTTAGCCAAAGGCTAACGATAGCGCCGGGTAGCTAACCTTCCACGAGTTTGTTGACTTACTATTTACTATTAATGCCAACAAAACATCGAAACTATGAGGTAACATAAATTTATTCTTACCCTGCTGGACATGAACGAAGTCCAAAAGCTTCGGTTTTGCTGACAAACGGTCGAAGTGAGTGAGGCGACTCTTTTTCTTTTTCTGACTGCTGTAGCAGCAGGCAGTGATGTGTATTTCTTTTGTTTTTAGGCAAAATTGCATGGTGAGGGAGTGACGATACACTTCACTAAAACATTTAAAGCCCCTCTGCTTGCTTCGGAGAGAAATATCGGCGTCCTGAAAATACCTGACTTGACTGATCTTGACCGGGAAATGTCCGAGGGCGCTGCTCGTCACATTTAGTGGGCGGGGAGGGGCTGTATATTGTTCTTGGACCAAAGGTTAATAATCTCTTACATCATCACGTCAATGTAAATATCCAAATGATTACACAATTTGTTTTGAGATGTTGTCGTCAACCAAACACGGATTAACGAACCCAAATCTCATTGTGTTTGCATGTGACCACGAGGACCCTCCTCTTCCCATCCACCCGCAACTATCTCTCCTGCAAAGATAATCCAAAAGCGTCGCCATGGCGATGTAATAAAAAAAGCACCTACATTTTTTTTTTTTTTTTTTATACGAGAGTCATACGGGAGAGCGCTGATATAATGGAGCTCACACAGTCACCGCCGAGCCGTGACCCAGTGTTGATAATCAGAGCTGACGTGTCGAGAGCCACACGGCAGCAGCACTTGAAGGCTCCTCAAAATGATGCCGGGCTGGGAATTTTCGTTTAAAAGCACGATTTAGGAAGCGGTGATTTTTTTGTGCTCGTAGTCACCAAGTCACAAAAAACATTAAATACAATTCATCATACTCACCAGAAATAGTGAGAATGAAATGTATGAATGTGTGGAGGGCGTGTATTGCTTGCCGAAGTTGGCTGTAACAAGTTTTGTTCTGACTAAGCAATCAGAGGACGCGGAAATGCGGATGTCATCGAGGACCAATAATCTGGACCTGTAAGGATCAGTTTGAAATGTGATTGGTTAAACCCATTGCTGATAGAGTTTAAATTACATGCGCCAGCACAACTGATTCTGAAAGCTTGGAGCAGATTACATTCACATCGCAACACATAGTGGCTGAAATCTGATTGGATTTAGAAAACAAACAAACAACAATACCATGTCAGCGGCATAATTGTAAACGATGCGAATTACTACACTAAATGTATCCATTGTCCTATTAATCCAAAATCAATACGAGTATAGTCAATAACGGGGGCTGTGAAGAGCTCATTGAGTGGGAATTGATCCCAAACCAGTTGCACTAAGGTCAGCTATGTCAACCACTATAGCTTAAAAAGCTCAAAGATTTTTTCCTAACCACTAATCGTATCTAATCAGCTGACTGAGTCCGAGTTGCCCCTGGCACACATTGCGAGTGCGACCGCACACGCCATTAACATAGATGTCAAGACGCGCCTCCCGGGACCACTTGTGGTCGGTGGGCCCTCACTTGTGCTTCTCTCTAAATGCAAATGCAGACGGCAGGAGGCGGTCCAGCTGCCGACTGCGATGGGGTCGTTCGAATGAAACAAGACATACGACGTAATGATGTAAGTGCGTACGCTGTATTTCTTGGAAGGCTTTAGGGGGCTCTATGGTGATAGAAAATAATGCAGTCTTCTCTTGCTTAAATTTGCGCTTGGAATTTAGATTGCTTTTACTATCTCTGACTGGAGATGCATATGTTGGACTTGTACTGAATCACTACAACTGTGATGCAAACACACGCACACACATAGACGTGTGTATACATACAGTATGTATATATTACTTTTGGCCAAATTTCTGACTTTTTTCTGCTCATCAATCAAATCAGCCAAAATTCGAAAGTGAGTCATCAAGTGGAATCCAGCTTTCAACAGGCTTCGTCCACATGGTGTATCCACCGTTTAAGAGTTGAGTCTGACACCCAATTTATGACGTTTCTTCCTATTTCACATTTTTGCGGCCTCCCTTGTTCCGCTACCATCCAGATACTCACCTGTCAAAATTCCTTTGAGGATCATAAATCTTCAGCTGTGTCTTTTAAGTGACCTTCATTGAAAGCGTCTCTGTCAGCTCCTGCTCAGGCTGCAGTTTGTTCAGCTAGCAAATGAGTGACGCAGCTTTATCCATTCAGAAGTGAAATTAGCAGGCCCACCTGACTTCGCTCGCGAAAATAAGAAATCTCAAATGCACACCTGTTGTCTTCACACAGGCAATTAGATTGCTGGCTCACTCTTGGTCTTGTTTTTGTACTTATTTGGAAGCCTCTGTTGTTATATTTGAGTTGTATGCAAAAATGTGAAGCCAATATTTGCCTCTCTCTGTCATTAGTTAGCAACTACTGAGCCATAACTTTGTTGGTTTTCAAGTTGTGGATGTTTTCTCAATGATTAACTCATTTACTGCCATTGACGGCTATAGACGTCAAAATTTCATTTGAACTATTTATCAGTTTCAAATTTTTTCCACTTTTGTTAAAAAGAGTATGAAAACCTAGAATTGTTTTTACTGTACATTTAGAACAGATATAAAATTTGTGATTAATCGTGAGTTAACTAGTGAAGTCATGCGATTAATTACATTTAAAAAATGTAATTGCCTGATGCCCCTAATAAAAAAAAGAAGAAAAGATTATTAAAATGTATGGGTGTCAGACGATTAAAATTGTTAATTGTAATTAATCGCATGACTTTAATATTAACTCAGGATTAATCACAAATGTTATACCTGTTCTAAATAAGCAATAAAAAAATTATAGGATTTCATACTCTTGTTAACAAAAGTGGGGAAAAAATGAGAAACTAATAGAAATAGTTCAAATGAATTTTTGATGTCTATAGTCGTCAATGGCAGTGAATGAGTTAATGACAAAGGTGTCCTTTATACAGAACAGCAAAAAAATAGTTCGGCCAATACCAAGTCCGATGTGTTTTTGGCTTTGTAACTGAACCAATAGTTGGCAATCAAGTGATTCAGTGCTCTTAAAAGAGTGTTAGGTTGGTTGGTGTGGTCCACGTGCTGCAATTGCAAAATTCCTGTACTGAAATGGATTGTAGCGTGTTCGTGCTGTGTCACTGTCGTAATTGTGTTCTTTTACTTTTTCTATCATGTTTTGGTCTCTTTATTATGTGGAGGCTAAGGAACGTATATCCTTAAAAAAATTAATAAACTAATTAAGTTCTTCCTCACACTTTTTTGACATGCATCTACATATTTTACTTTACATAATTGATCCAATCGATTCATATCATTCCAATGTCACTATATTACAAATGTGTATGCATAGGAGCTAATATTTTTCTCATTTCAAATATTCACAGTTTTTCTGATATTCAACATTTTCTCCCAAGTATTCATAATTCATTCAATGATGCCCAGTTTAGTTGTAAACCATTCATTTTTAACGGTGCATTTAACATCACCCGCTTACATTGTTCCAATTTCAAATTTAAACCCTTCAACTCATTTAATTCACCTTCGGAGCAGTTTGCAGTGTGCCAACATTTTGCATATACCAAACATTCTCAAATTTTCACCCTCCGAAAAAAAAATCCCATATTAGGTCGTATTCTAAATTATTTACTGCTCCGTCAACATTACTTGACTAATTGAAGCCATTCCAACTTAAACATGTTCATATCATTCAAGCCCTTTCATTCTGGATGAGGATGTGTTTGAGAGCCAGGTCGAAGAGGAATTTCCGTCACTATTTGTGTCAGACAATAAAGTATTCGATCAGCGACCCGCTTACTTTTGCAAGCATGCTAGTTAATTAATACTAATGAGCCTCATGTGAATGTGATTTATCTGTGTTGAATACGTGAACTACCGAATAGAGTTGTTTATGTAACATAGGTTCATGATTGTGTACATGCTAGATGTATGGTGTTGGTGTTCTATGGTCCTCTCTGTTTTAAGTGCTTTGTTGGCATCTTGTTGGCATATATATCGAATTAAAAACAAAACCCTTTTTGTGGTGAATAGGACTGAGACCTGCTGCTAACAGCGGAGGTTCATCAGCAATAAGTATGGTCATATGCCGTTTCACCCATCTATCATCTGAACACGTACCACCAGCATGTTCTGGCAAATTTCCATCCAAATTTTTGGTTTCTTTGTGTTCTTACACTCTGTGTATAAACGATAGAAGCGTTTTTAGGCACTAAATTGGGGTAGACCACTTGGATGGATAGTGTTTTGGACAACCGCCAGGATGCATCGTCCATAGCATTCCTCCAGCCACTTAAAAACTTCCTCCCCCCCTTGACATCAATAGTCTGCCACCATCTTGAGATTATGGAACTCATTGAGAGGCTTTTATACGAGGTTGAAAAGCAGTTGGCGAGCACGGAATCTTCTCACCTCCCTTTCGCTCTCTTGTCGACAGGCCAGCTGCCTCTCAGGAGAGACATACTGCATGTACCCAAGGCGGAACAAGATCGCACACAAACTGTGCGAGATGACTTTGAAAGTCAGCAGTTTGAAACTCAAATCCATTTGTTTATCATTCTCCAATTGCGCCATACGAAACGTCTTTATCAAAACAATTTTATTCAGTCACAGTAGTAAGCGTAATGCTTTGCAACACAATATGGAGAATTCATGAGGGTGCACATTCTGTTAATCTTCTTGCGAATCTTCACTTCTACCTCGTGTCATGGAAATGTACCAGAGGATGACAGCACACACTATAAGTCTAACTATATGTCTTTGCATTAGGTGGAACAATATCCAAGATAATTTTGTCTGCCTTGTAAACACATGTATGTTTGTGATCATGATACAATTCAATGTTTGGTTGTTGCTAGGCAGAATATCTTCTGTACTGCATTAGGGGAGCAGCTATTAACCGGTTTTATTAACCGTGGTTTCTAAACGTCGGGATTATATAACCGCAGCCCTTCAACAACACCGGTTAGTTCCACTCACAACAGTCCGTCAGTTGAAACCAAGGTTATTTTGGTTAACTAAAACTAAACGAAAAACTTGTCACGGTGTGGTCACGGAGCGGCGTGGTGTCTGTCGGCGTGTGAAGTGGAGGACCCAAAATGCAGGGAGGCAGGAGAACCACAGCAGGAGTGCGAAACTGGCGTGCTTTGTTTTACAGAAAACACTAACCAGGGTACTGGTTAATGCTAACTAAACAACAAACTGAAAAGATACAAAATCAAAATGACAGACAGAACTCCGGGGGTGACCGTGACAAGCGGCAATGATCCCACGCCGACTGATCACCACCCGGGAATTAAATACACTCACACTAATTGGGTTACTAGCCACACCTGGGGCCAGGCATAAGTGGCTGAGGGCCCGGATTGGTCAACCCGGAAGGGCTGGAACCCACTCAGGACCAATCGGGACCCTCAACCAAAACCAGATCTTCCCAGACATGACAAAACTAAAACAAAAATTCAAAAAAACAATTTCGTTAACGAAAGAAAATAAAAACAAAAATGTTTACAAAACTAACTATAATTATAGCAAAAATGTCCTTCGTTTTAGTCTTTGGTAATCAATTTAATGCATGAGCCTTTGGGGATGATTTATTTTGATATTAACCGGAATAAGGACGTTTGAAAGTGTGTCAGACAAAGGTGACGTCATCTAGCAACAGTCAATAGAAAAGCACCTTCAGATGACGTCGCTCCCATGGTGTTTTTTTAAATATTACGCACAAGTAATACACACCTTAAAAAAAAAAAATAAAACTAATACTGAAACCCGAAACTAACTAAAACTAAGCATTTATGAAATAACTGAAACTAATAAAAACTAACAGAACCACCCTGAAAACTAATTAAAACTAACTACATTTAAAAAACAAAACTCAAAACGAAATAAAAACTAACTAAAATTAAAAATTCCAAAACTATAATAACCCTGGTTGAAACTCACATGCGGCGCAAAATGTGCCATACGACATAGTTCATAGCTCTTCTTCTGTTTCCACACGGCCCATCTAGCGGGCGCATAGGCCGCCATCTTGGGACTTGGAAACGTATCTCGACATACGTATTTGGCTGCAAAATGCCTACATGTGTCGCGGTAAACTGCACAAATCGCCAGTTTAAAGGCTGTGGATGAACATTTCACCTGTAAGTATGATTGAAATGGAAAGAAATTGAAAGATGAAAAAAGAAGATGATTTTTTTTTTTAAGATGAAAGAAAAGGAGGGTACATACCGTCCACTTGTTATACATGGTGCTCAAGCCCTATTTTAAGAGCCTACGAGCAGTTATATTTTATTATTCAGTTATTTATTTTCACTTTGTTAGTTAAAGCCAATTTGAGCTTTTCAAGTTCTGAAACTATAATACTTTTTTTTTTTTACCTATTTGTGAGCTGTATTTGTTTTAAAAGGCAACATTTTCCCCCCAGTTATTTATTGTTGTTAAAAATAAACATTTTCAAAGAATGCTCTGATTTTTTTGTATCTATAAGAAAAAAACGTAAAACTGTGGGGGGTTTTTCTATAAGAAAAAAACGTAAAACTGTGGGGTTTTTTTTCTCAGACTGTAATCACACCAAAATCTGAAACCGTTGCACCCCTATACTGCATTCCACAGTCCGCATGTCTGCTCTACCCAATTTCTCCTCTGTTCAAGAATTAAATCAGGAAAAACTGCAAGTGACTGTAAACAATTATGCTTGCAATGTTTCAGATTAGTGGAACAGCAGCTTTCGAGTGTGTCTGAAGAGCCTGTCTACTGCATTCTGTATGTTTGCTCCGTACAACCTGGACTGAATGCAGTATACACGTCTGCTCAATGCAATCCACCTCTTCCTAGAAAGGAATAAACAAAAAAGACAACTATTAGTGTCTCCCAGACTTTATGACAGCAATATAGAACATTTTCTTTGTTTATGTTTTTGGAAGTTTGACGTCGCCTGCTGACTTGTTGCATTCATTTGCTTCCCTCTCTGAAGACACTCCTGGCGGGAACTAGACCACTGGTGCATTTTTATGTTTTGACAATAAATTAAACAGCCAGCCAGCAGTGCAGCATCCAGATATTACTACCACCACCACCACCACCACTGAGCCTGTTAAGGGTACTTTCACGCAAAGCTGCGCTCCCTGATAAATTGCCGAAGCAGAGCATGAATGGCCAAATACATTTCTTGGTTGGGTGTCATCACTCCAAGAAACAGAATGTTCTGGAGGGAGGCGAGCCTATACATATACGCAGTAGTAAAGTCAACACGGATCAATCATATTTACAAATATGCCAAATGACTTCTCATTTGCGGTGTGTTATTTATTTATTTATTTTGGAAATGGCTCATCAGTTCATCCCAAAACACAGCAGGAAAAGTGACTGTGCTGTTTTGTCATCATTAGACCGCTATAACATCTTTCAGATAAAAGTTTAAGAAAACAGTCATGTCTCGTTTGAGAATATTGTAGCAGTGGTTCATTTTCATTTATTATTAATATTATTATTATTATTATTATCTTGAAATGTATTCATCCTTCTATCAGTCCAAATACAATTTTCATTTTTGAGTGGTTTCCCCATATTTACTACCAGAAAGACTTTTTTGTAAAATTTTAACCTTGCATTCTCGTTTAAGGAATGACATTAAATTACATAAAATATTTTTGTTTTTTTTTTAACTGAAGTGATTTTCCTTCAGTTTCAACTCCTATTCTTTAATTTTACTTTTCTCAGTATTTTGTTGTTAGTCATTATTAGCCACAGCTGTTATCTGACTAGTTGGGTCAAAGCTTGTTGGCTGGTTTGAATATGAGTTAGCAGCATGAGAATAAGAGAAACTAACTCCTGTTGAGTCTTGGTTGACCATGTTTTCATGTGAAGTCAAACGTATTTAAACAGGATAGCCCTTAAAACAAGCGTCAAGCAAGTAGGGCAAAACAGAGGGCATGCGTCGCCTGCTACTGCATCGGCACAGTTGATTTCGGTTTGCTGAAGACTGACGTGACGTCAGCTAAGACGACAAGCCCCTAAACAGATGCAAATTCTTGATCCTTGAACTAAAAATACCATCATGTCTGACTGAAGTCTGTCATGTATATTTTGTCCAAAGCCCTGGGGACCAGTTACAACATAAATTGCTGTGCAGTATGTCTCTTTTATTACTACTACACTTAATGTAGTATTCAAGTGTTTTCACGATGATGAGATGTGATTTTAGGTTTTTGTTACTAGATCCTAAAATATTGCATAGCTTGGAAATTTCCCATCTTGCTGACTTTGGGCTACTGTGTGTTCCATCTTGAGCCTTTTGCTCATGACATGCTGGTCCTTTGGTGACTTTAAGAGCTAAAAAGAAGCCAGCAGTTTCTAGAACTATTTGTATTTGGGCTTCAGTAGATGCCATGCAGGCTCACAGAAAATAGAGCCGCTACCTCTGTAGAAATATTAAAATCTCAATATCAGACTTAAATCTGCACTTTCACATTTAGTTGGCCTGTTTTAATTCCGCTTGTCTTAGATTGATTTTGCCTTTGTAAAGCTTTAAATATCTTGTCAGAACAATCCTTAGCCCCGAAATGTGCCTTGTTAAAATCAAAGGTATATCATTTCTTCTGTTTAAGTTATGACAAGAAATATGAATAGGAAAGGGTTTCAAAGAGAGTACAAATATGGGTATGTTTTATTTAAATACAGGTGCTCGTGAGAAAAATGTCCTCAAAAAGTTTAATAATTTCTGTAATTCCATTCAAAAAGTCAAACTTTCATAGATTATAGATTTAAGGGCCCACAATTTAAGTGATTTCAAGTATTTATTTGTTTATTTTTACATTATTTGGGCTTCCAGCTCATAAAACCCATGAAAACATGAAAAAATTACAATAATGTAAAAAAAATCACCGTGCATACTTCCCAGTGTTTTGCACGGCTGGAAAAAAAAGATGGATGTTATTTTCAAAACCATATATATATCAATCTTCATTAGTTGGTTGGATTCCCTTTGCCTTAATCACTGCCTCAATGCGCTGTGGCATTGCCTGGATGTCCTGGAAGCCCAGCCTTTCTTGATGCTTGCTGTCAGCTCTTTGTTTTTGGGTCTGGTGGCCCTCATTTTCCTTTTGATACTACTGTATTACAAGAGGAAAGCAAGGGCCATGATACAGTACAGTACACACGCACACACACACATATATATATATATATATATATATATATATATATATATTAGTAACGTAATCCAATACCATAATATTAAAGTAATGTAACTGGATTACTTTTGGATTACTCCAATATTGAGTATGCTCATGAAGACAAAATAAAAAAATATCACCACAATATATATTGCTATTTGCGGGTGATAGGGACCCGGGCAGCATGTAGGCGATTGATTGATTGATTGATTGATTGATTGATTGAAGGCCATATGCTGTTTTCGAACTGTCACTGAAAGCAACCTCACCTCACAAATAGATAGATAGATGGATAGATAGATAGGCATCAATGAGGATGACGATGTGTGACATCAACTGCAAAATGAACTCTCTCCCTCCGTCCTTCTCTCTCTCTCTCTCTCTCTCTCTCCCCTCTTTCGCGCTTTCTCTCATCGTAGATATTGTAATCCCCATTTTTAATAAACGTACCTGTAATCTTATTACATGTTTTTTCCTGCAACTGTAATGGAATACAGTTACATTATTTTGCAATCTTCGAATAAAAAAAGGGGTTGTTTATTTCTCAAAAACACTCTTTGTTATGTTCACACAACACTAGCAAACATGGTCCTTGTGTAACAACACTAACAAGCGAACATGCTTTCTAATCGCTGCACAGAAAGGTACACAAAGCGGCAGTGGCAACTCTGAAAGAATACAAAAAAAATAAAATACATTAGTACATTAATATCCTCTACAAACAGATAGATTACTACACATTAATGACATTTCCTTACCGAGACAATCAAGAAAACGCTTATGTGGCACAAAATGGCTTCCCTGCCAACCAGTCTCTGCTGAAAAAGTGAAAATGACCTTCTCTCGTTCTCCTCTACGCGAGACATCAAGCTTGTGCAGGAAACAAACTGACTTCTCAGTATAACTAGAAATTAATGGGAAACTAGCACCACCCATTGACACAAGCAAGTATTACTGTCATTATAAGGAGTGGGTGGACCCAAATGCGAGTAGACATAGACTGGAGAAGACAAGAATTTTGAACAAAGTGAGAAGCTTTATTGGAACAAGTGGGGATGGGTGAGAGAACGAGGACTGGAGAAGACTTGACTGGACTGAGCGAGTGGACGAAGATTGGAGAAGACGTGACTGGACTGAGCGAGTGAAGACTGGCTGCCATGACGGGACTGGGCGAGTGGAGGCATGACTGGACTGGCTTGACTGGGGCTGACTTGGCAGAACTTGGGAAGCTTGGCTGGATGTGCAGAACTTTGCAGGACGTGGAGAACTTAACTGTGAACGGGACGACTAGTCTGTGAAGAGGACAACTAGACTGAGACATAGACAACTAGACTGAGACGTAGACAACTAGACTGAGAAGTAGACAACTAAACTAAGACGTAGACAACTAGACTGAAACAAAGACGACTTAACTGTGACGAGGCTTAGCTTGATGCGACAAGAAAAACAGACTCCCACACAATGACAAGGACACATGACTTCGACACCTTGACGTAGACAATGATCTCACACCGACTGGACAAAGACAACAGACTAATTACACCAACATTAATGAGAAACACAATAGGGTGAGGGAAAACACACTGGGAAGGGGAAAAACACACAGGTGGACGTAATCAGACATAACGAGACAGGGGAAACAAACAGGAACACAAGACAAACACAACAAACCCACCAAAATAAAACAAAACCCCAACCCCTACAAAACCGAAACGTGACCCACCAAGGGACGGTTCCCAGACGGCCCTAAACAAACAGGGCGCTCGCGCCGCCTGGGCCTGAATCCTGGCTCTGAGACGGCGGCAGTGGCAGAGACGAAGCGGGCGAGGACTGTGGCCTAGACGAAGGAACTTGAGACTGCAGCAGTGACCGAGACGACGAAACGTGAGGATGCAGCAGCGGCAGAGACGAAAAAACTTGAAGCTGCGGCAGCGGCAGCGGCGAAAGAGCCAAGGACGGGGGCAGCAGCACAGGTGAGAGGGCCAGGGGCTGCGGCATCGGCACAAGCGAGAAGGCCAGGGACTGCGGTTTTGTTGGTGTGTGTGTGTGTGTGTGTGTGTGTGTGTGTGTGTGGGTGTGTGTGTGTGTGTGGTTAAAGTGCTGTCAAAGTTAAAGCGATAACTAATTAATTAATTAATTAATCACAAAAGATTATTGCATTAATCATGTATTAACACAGATTAATTACATTATTAATTTTGACCACAGATTATCCTTTAGCTGACTGCGGATGGTTACGTTAAAGGTAGAACAGGTTGTGTTTGAGCAATAAACATAACTACATGCATTAAAGTAAAGCATTTCATCGATGTTTGCGTATTCAGAATAGTCAGTTATGTCAAACTATGAGGGTAATTGTTTTTCTTTTTAGAATACGCAAGTAGTTAACTGATTAGAAATAGAGGAGGATGAGAGCGTGTAGCGGATCAAAACATGTTGAAGTTGTCCTCATAGCATTAAATGTCGAAATAATTAACACATAACAGGTGCTCGTCAAATTTGGCGGGCAAAAAATGTTGATAAAAAGCCTTTTTAATTAAGCGATTAATCGTGATTTATAAAATTTTGAAGATGTGATTAATCTGATTTAAAAATGTAATCGTTTGACAGCTCTAGTATATATATATATATAAATATATATGTCCACCCTTATTCACTGAGCCATCATTCACTACATAGCCCCGCACTATATAGTTGGCTAATATATAGTGCCCTCATTCTGTTTGGCGATTTGGACAGCCTTGCTCCACGTCGCATATCACGTGACCACCGTATTTGTCATGACGCAACGGCGAATAAATCTCAGACTATTCATTAGGAATAAAAATGTTTTAAAACATATTTTATTCCCTTTGTCGTACATATTTTTAACTAAAACGAATTATTTCTGTATCGAGTTAATAAATCGCTTTTATGCTCGTGCCATTTTTTTTTTTCATACTCGCAATGCACTGTGGTCTGCAGTATATCAACCCGGTGTTGTGAACATTGATGTTCACCACTTTTTAGAGTGTATTGTGGGTCATTTTGAGTGCCCTACTTTTTCGCTCCCTGGACATTCAGATAACCCTACAAAATGGCGTGACCCCCTCAGTAAGGCACTATATAGGGAGTAGGCTGCACATTCGGACACAGCCAGTCATTGTGCTTTGTAGAAAAAGGAGAGTCCGACCTCTTAATGTGTCCCACCAGAAATATACCATTAGTTAAGACCTAAATTCTTCCAGCACACCATGTAGTAAAGATAATGACCTTTTGTTTTATTGACAGGACAGCTGAAGAATAGATAGGAAACGGGAGAGAGAGAGAATGACCTGCAGGAAAGGACCGCACAGCCCGGGAATCGAACCAGGGTCGCCTCTACACATGGTGCGGGTGCTCAACGCAGTGAGTTAACCATCGCCTAAAGATAATGACAATTAACTAAACTTTCATTTTAGTTTTGATCTATATATATATGGGAGTGGAACCGTCACTTGCCTATGATGCAGGTTGGCACGGGTTTGCTTCCCTGCCTGGGAGACCATGTGTGCGTGTTTGTGTGAGTGCAAAAAAGAAACATTTTTGACATATATTTTTTTTATGAAATAGAAAAAAAAGATGAACTCAAGCAGGTTACTGAAGGGGGAACAAAAGCAACAACTGATTTGCATTTCCTGTCTCACACAGCCAATCACAGCGATTGTCACCAATATCAATTTGCATAAAAAGACAAATGACAGAAAAATCTCTTACTACCTAACCGATTTAATCGCTGTTATTACTTGAAGTTTGTTGTGTGTCCATTTAATGCATTTCACTTAATGAAACCATCAATGTGGACCGCACAACAAACAACGACCTCCCAGCCACGTTCCTCAGTCATTTCGATGTGAAGGATAATGATTTTGAGAGTCTGGTTAAAGTGACCGCTACTTTAATCACACTTGCTGGGCTGTTGCAATTTGATGTGATCATTTGCAGCATGTTTATTAATAACGTGATTGTGATGCTGTTATTCCCAACTCTGTGTGGGATATTCCTAACTCTGCATGGAAGTGGGCGTCTAGTAGTGGGTGTCCTTTCCATCTGTCCGTCAGACATTTTGACACCCTGTGGGTGTCCGTCAATGCTTAGTTTGTCAATTTTTGAAGTTTTCCGTCAATTGTCAACAAAATGGCCGTCCGTCATTGACGGTTTGATGGACCTTATGTCAACATTAACGGAATGCCCAGCTCTGGATTGACCCAATATTAAGTTTAGATGCTCTCCCAACATTGTGTTCACTTTACATGAAAAAAAAAAATAATAATAATTTGTCTGGGTCTCACTTTTATATCACAAAAGTTGGCATTTGAACAGGGGTGTGAAGACTTTCTCTATCCACTGTACAGTACGGTATACAGTGCTCGTGTTTGCCACATTTAATTAATGTGTGCTTGGACCGATGAACAATAAGATGCCCTCTTGATACCTTCTTGTGGGGTTCGACCTTTTTCTAAGGATAAAAGCCTGTGGGTACGTATACCACATTTATGTGTCTGTGTGTGCGTGTGTGTGGGTGTGTGTGTGTTTGTGTGTGACAGCTTTGCAATTAGCTTGTATGCCATAAAACAAAATGCCAGGCGAGAATAAAGCAGGCTATCAAAAAAAAAGAAGCTTATTAGCTTCTGTTGAAAAGACCACGTCTAACTTGCTGCCTTTTGTCTTTATAAAGAGATTACAACTATCCAGCCATGTTATTGTGGGAATGCTGAAGAGCATTCAACATTTATTTTTTATGTTCTTGCACAGTATTTATTATTATTATTATTATTATTCTCAGTTATCTGTCCTTCTAAAGCTTCCACCTTTCTCTGTGTAAAAAAATTCAATTCATTCCGGAGATTTTGGGGGGTAACATTTTGTGTCTCAAAAATTCCTACATTTGCGAAATCCCACATTTTTCTTGGCAAAATTCCCAAATTGAATGGAGATCTTTAACAAATTGTCCTAACCCTTACATATTTCTCTACTGAAATGTTCAACTTATTCAGACATTTGGGAACTATATTTAACATTTCAGAACTTCCCACAAGTGGTGGAACACAAATTTCCATGGGAAAATTTCCAAATAAATGGAGACATTTGACAAATGTTCTTAATCCTTCTACATTTCTCTACCAAATTCCTACGTGAAAATATTTGATTAATTCAGTACAACTATTGTCCCAAAAAAAAATATATATCCTGTTTAATTCCATAATTCCACATATTCAATGGTTAAATTCTCCACATTAATGGAGACATTTACACAATTTCATAAACATTCCACGTTCCTAAATTAACTCACTTCAAAGCCAAAATATTTCAAGATATGATATATAATATTGCAGATCCCCATTTGTTCATAATTCATGATTCCACATTTTCCATCTCCAAATTCTCACGAATGGAAATGCAATCCTTCCACATTCCAATTCCAACTCTTCCAGTGTCAGATTGTTTTACCCATTCAGAACATGGCTTTTTATGTACTCAGGTTGCTATTGTTAGAGTAGACAATATTTGTATTCTACTCTTCGCGTGTTCAATTAACTGAATGGTGAGATTCTGATTGATTGATGATTGATGATCATCAGTTGATGAGATAGCCGACAGCCTTGTAGACCAGTTGTGGAATGTTGTCTCTCCTTTCCGTCATCAACCTGAGAGCGGAATATGTTTAGTCTTCTCATAAACCCACATAAATTTTATTTGGAGGAAAAACCCTGATAGTTTTTGTTAGTTGGGATTAGTAAATGTTATTTGGTTAAGATCCGTAGGTCCTGCGCTGTTGGAACAGGAAAATATCTATTTTTGTGACATTAAAATAGAGCCCGGCCTTTGATTGAGTTGAATGACATTCGCTCATTCATTAATATAAGACAGAGCTTGTAAATATTTATTTTTCAAATAGGTTTTGTTCAATATTAGGTAATGTTTTACCACGACTAAATGTGTTCTAAATTTGCATAACTGTGCCTTTCACCATCCTGAAAGGAATCATTTTACTAGCATATCATATATTCTCTTCCCAGAATACCACGACCGGCCTAATCGTGACATCCTGGAAAAAACTCACATATATTCATATTATATATACTCTTTTGCAAACACTGGGCTCCAAACATTACATTTTTTTTTTCAATAAAAGATATAATATAATATAATTACCTTCATCCGGCGAATATGCATTATTGTCCTTGCTTGCTTCAGACTTACTTTGCTCCGCTCGATTTCCTCTGGTAGATTTCTTCATATTCAAACTGTGGATTATCACTTCAAAACCTTTTCATTTTTTAATCTACAAATTTGTCTACATTGGTTAATTTCTTAAACATAAACTCCCTCATTTTGACAAAGATCCACTGATTTTTTCAAACACGTCAAGATAAAGGGAGGATAAAATAGAGACCTCATAACTCAAAAGACGTCGTAAATAACACAACCCTCTAAATCAGGC
This sequence comes from Leptonotus elevatus, assembly GCF_054856555.1. Taxonomy (NCBI): domain Eukaryota; kingdom Metazoa; phylum Chordata; class Actinopteri; order Syngnathiformes; family Syngnathidae; genus Leptonotus; species Leptonotus elevatus. Next base: position 26,682,844 of record NC_141239.1, on the reverse strand, counting down.
TATGAGGTAAACGAAAGAGCTACAAAACACAACAATAAAAATGAGCACAAGCAGATACAATTTAAGACACTAATATATGATAACTTTGGGGCCATAAAAAATAGAGGTAACCATATTAATCTAATTCAGGATACGAATTACACAAAATTTACAAATATCTACCATTTCCTAGATTTAATCAAACTAAAAATTATCTTCAAACTGCTAATCAACTTCACCTCTTTTACATATTAGTGGGGCTCATAAAAAACACAGCACACAAAATATTTCTGGGATTCATAAATCACAGTGCTGTGAAAAAAATAAATCTAAAATTAACCATCAAACTCGCTATTATTCATTAAATAGCATCAACTCAGTACGATAAGATGCATGGTTCAATATTATGTATATAAAACATATACTTAGATAATATATATATTAATAATATATACCACTGTGAAAACTTCTTAGTTAGTCTTTTACTTATTCCCACTCATTTTATTCTATTATTTTTTCTATATTGTAGCTGCAGCTGGACGAAGTCCAGGAAAAAGTTCCTCACGAAAAAAATAAAAGTATATCGTATCATATCATATTAATAAAATTCCCATTGTACCAATTCAGAAACTGATTCTCCCAAAAATATAGGCAAAAATTTAATAGGCTATAGATTGAAATAAATTTTCTCAATCCCTCATTTCAAATTCACATATATCGTTTTCAATTTCCTGAAATACCTTGCTATAGATCACAGTTCCCCATTCAACACATTAAGAATGCCTTGCATGTACCGTGCAGCATTTCACTGATTGAAGGGTCGCATCCTAGTCAGACCACCAGCTTTCAAAAGTCAATGTTCAGGGCGGCGGCTGTGTCAGACAAAGTTCAGCAGGCATCAGCGATGAGAGGAGACATCTCTGTAATGAGGCTTGTACACAGTCACTGGGCATTGTGGAAGTTGAGCACCATGTTTTTTGTAGGCACAGGAGGAGAAGACTGTGCTCTGCGGCTTTTGACCTTTGATCTCTGCCACGTCCATTCAGACGCTGTCTGCAATGTGGACCCGATGACACATTTTCGGTCCTTCCAGGCGCTCACCTCGACCAACGAATGCACCTGGCTGATCCAATGCACTACAATGCCAGACTGAGGAAATGGGATCACAGCAAGATAGTTCACTTCCTGCTTTCTCAAAAATGTTTTGTAAAAAACAGCCTTTTTTTTTATTTTTATAAATACCCCTTCAAAATAGCTACTAGCAATACTTGCAAATACAACGTATCAGCAGCTGGGGTGCATCCCGTTCGCAGTTTGTAATCAGTGAAGGCCATCAAACCCTCATCTGCCCTGGAACTTAAACATCAGTTTCTGAAATGACACACTCAGAGAAAAAACAAATATTAAAAATCATTATCATTATGTCGACTTCAAAAACATTTATAACTTCAACTCAATACAGCTCAAACAAAATACTATTATTTTATCATTATTCTTGATTAATTTGCCCCGAAAAAGGAAAGTTAACAAATTAACCATCTTCATCAATTATTATAGTGTAAAAGACTATCAATTCAGTCACTAAAAAAAAATAAAAAATAAAACACTAATTTAATATTCTTCTACAAAAACTCAACAATATCTTTCAAATACTATTACTTATTTTTTTTATTGTTTATTATTCCTCTCTTACCTAGAAAAGAGAAAAAGTCCCATTACGAGGACACATTATGCTCTAACCCACAGCCCCCTCCTTTTCTTCTAACCTAGAAACAGGGGGGGGGGGGGGATCTTAGCATTATACATCGCAAAACCTATTTTACCACATTCCCATTAATAAAACAAACGCCACTATCACAACAGTCTCATCTCACACAAAAACAACACCAAACTTAGTTAAAGATATTGAAGAACAGCAAACAAAATCACCATACGCACATTTCTCACTCACAATCACAATAATAGCCCCCACCTTTTAGAAGCTAGGTCACACACTCAAATACATACGCACACACTCTTTAGTCATTATAAAATAATAAACGGTTTTATTCTATCAATTCGTTGTCTACAAATCTTATGGCATTTAAACCGCAGTTTTGTACGGTGATTTCAGTAAACGGGTTAACTTATTTCAGAGGGGAAGTTATTTTAGCATCAAGATCAGACACTGTATCATCACCAGCATCTATCAAAAAAAAATACAAAAGTCCCTCGCCCTCCATTTTTGTAGTTTTTTATTTTTTACTTTCGGTTTATATTCTACGCAAGTAGTATTAATATTTATCAATACAGTGACGTCTCACTTTTAGTATAATAGTTCAATAGGTTAACACAAATGGCCACACAACAGACACACATAAGAATCACGTGACCTCTCGTTTATACACAGCGGTTATCCAATCCCGCTGAGCTAAACTGTCCTCCATATATTGCAAAATTTTTGCAAGACGCTTATTTTCAAAATAACTTGTCACGCGCTATCAAATTAAACCGTAGAACAAAAGGAATTCATACGGTAATCCTGACCTCAAAACTACAAAAGTAGGAGCGCCAAAAAATAAAAATAAATCACGTAATCTCTCGATTGCAAATACAGTGACACAAAATCCAATTATCGCTGTAATCAACCTGGACCCCTCAATACTGTTCAATTTCAAACAGGCGCTTTTTCAAAAAACATATTACGTGTAAATGGACGTTCTCAATAAGAGTCATGAGCAAATATCGATATTAGTCCCCAATCGGCCAAACTGCTAAAAAAGCAGAGCGCTTACCATAATCTTCGCGATCCTTAGTGGAAGAAAGACTTCTCACGTCATCCGGCAACCCTTTTATTCAATATATATTATGGTCTAAGGATTCTTCGTAGCGAGACGAAAACAAAACAAAACAACAACAAAAATCAATTCACTACTTCATCCTGCATAAAAAAGCGCTTTCTCTAGGTGTGCACTTACGTCACTTTTTAAATACACCACCCCACGACGTGTCCAGTTCAATATCGTAGGAATTATCCCAACTCTCAATAGAACGACATCAAACTACAACTTGTTCACACAGATCTCATTTAAAATTTTAGACAATTTAGAAGACGAAAAACCAGTTGCAGCGGTCCCAAACAGACAGAACCTCCCTACGTGGATAAAAGTCTCCACTTACCGTACTTTATTTATTTAGGCCTAGAAGTTCCGCACGTCCGGAAACGCCGCAGCTCGCAAACCGTCAAAATACCACCATCCGTTAGAATTCAGCATCGGGGATCACCATTTGTTAGAGTAGACAATATTTGTATTCTACTCTTCGCGTGTTCAATTAACTGAATGGTGAGATTCTGGTGAAGAAGTCCCTTTGCAAAGGTATTATAATTATCAGAAGCTTCTGATCACACAAATGAAGTCACCCAAGCAGTGTTCTGTTCAAAAGTGTGTCTCCTCCTCCAGCACACAGTACATTTATTGCAAATCAGTGAATACAAGAAAATCCCCCTCTCCTCCCATCAGCAAGTTCCCATAGGTATAAATCAGATTAGACTTTGAACAATAATAAATCAGCCTGTCTTCGACCGACTGAGACCGGTACTAGGCTATACTCCCTTTTAGATAATAGTGGAAAAGAAACTTGTTGCCCTTTTTTTCTCAGGCGAGAGAGACAGATAAGAATACAATAGACAATACTATTCATTGAGCTATACTGAGTTAACTAAATCCAAAACGGCTAAAATATAAATTGAAACTGAAAAACAATGTTAATAATTCAACACTATGTACTCAACTGCTAACATGTTAGCTTTTCATCAAGCTTCATCAGAAAAAGTACCTGAATACAGAGTAAAATGTAAACAGCAATAGGTGTCAATACTCTTTTCAGGTGGATATTATGTTACCAGACTGAATGCTGGCAAGTTACCATTTATTTCACTTATTCTGCAGCAGTTCAGGTCGTCGTCAGCTCTTCAGCATTCACCTGCAATTTTAACAGAAATGGGGTTTTGCAGTTTCTTCAGTGACTGTAATGGAGCGAAAAAGAAGATTCATTTGATTCGTCGTCAAAAGATTGTCACCGTCACTTAAGTTCAGTCTCAGCCCCCGCGGGACGGCACGACTCTCGGGGTGATGCAACTTGATGACGACAAGACGCTGTCCCCAGCTGACATGTTCCATTGGAGACAGGGGGAAAAAAAGAGAATTGACTGAGGTCATTTGAAAGAATTGACATCCAAGCTCACCCACAAGTTGTCCACAGCTTAATGGTTCAAATCAATGAATCAAATTGAGGCATCATTTGGAAGGAGAAGCTCCTAAGGGAGGGTTAGGCAAGTTCGGTCCTGCATGCTTTTGATGTCTCCCTCCTCGAACACAGCTGAGGGGCTCCTGCAGAACGTAATTATGAGCTGATGATTTGAATCACCTGGGTTGGAGGCAGGAGACACTGAAAACATGCAGGACTGCGGCTCTCTAGGACCGAACTTGCCTATCCCTGCCCTAAGGGGTGTTTGACTACAGAGTACTTGGATCAATTCGCTCAAAGGCTCCAAAGGCCTTTAAAAGCTCAAAGCAGAATGGATTACTGCTTGTTGAAAAACGGCACCATTGGATTTTTGTTTTCTTCTTATTTGGATGAATTTATGCCCACCTCCATGTTCATGGATGATAAATAAAGCCAAATCCTTTGGAAAAAAAATTTCAAAGCAGTGCTGGACAGATCGATTGGAATAACTTTAAAATGGATATAATATAATGTTGGTATTGACATGAACTGATATCAACGTAATGAGTTCCAGTGACTCTCCTCTGGCTCCATCCAACATTTATTTGAACTCCAAGCTTCACATATTTATTCACACTTTAATGCATTTTAACTAATTAAGTTTTGAAGTGCACTGAAGGGGATAGATTATTACATTATAAAATTCAAAATCACCTCTGGTATAAGGTCTCTTTACAAAATAGCCAACTTCCTTCTAGCGTGCAAATTAGAACTTTTATCATTATTGAACGGGTTTGGTGAAACCATTTTTACGCATCTGCTTAAAGCAAAACCAACACTTTATGATTCCAGAGTTTGGGTCCGTGAAAGGATCTCTTGTCCGCCTTATCTGTCATCGCTTGTCACAGACGATGATGCGCCAGCGTGGCTCATTCACAGTTGTGTGATCGACACTATCTGTATTTATTACTTCGCTGTCGCTGAGCTCCTGACAAATCGACAAGTAAACGGCAACCCGGGCACATCCAAGTTCCACCTCGATAGCACCTCTATCAGTTATATCTCATGATAAGCACGGCAATATCCTTCAGCCGTGTCCAGGTTTGGCCTTATTGATTCTCGGAAGAAAAGATTTATTATTCTAACACCTTTCAGCCAGCTTCACTGTTATCTTTTTCCCTCGATTGGAGATTAGTCGAACCTGTTGGAGCTGAAAGCGTATCCAGAGAGGTCTTTCGAGAGTTATTTTTTCTTCTTCGACGGTTCATCTAGGATCTTCTTTGTCTGCCGAAGCCCTGCGAGCTTTCAGTGAGGCCTGCACAGCTGTCATTGAGGTTCAGGGTTTTAGCAGCTTTTCTCTAAAGGCAGTCAGTTAGTCATTAATTATTAACATATGCAGTGATGTTAATCCGCCCAGTAAGGTCCTGAAGTGACACTTTTTTTCCTTCTTTTTTTGCCATGATAACCACATAGCCATAGATTTGAAATAAAAGAGTCAACATATGCTTCAATTTAAGAAGTTTCACAACAATTAAGAATTACGCCCTTTAAATGCAGTGTATTTCTATTTCCAGTGTCTCAAAAGTATTGTGCTTCTGAGAAAATTAGAGTAGATAGCTAAACTGCGAAGTAGCAAACAAAATATTAATGTTATCTAAAAGCATTATATGCATGTGGGATGGAGTTTTTTCCCCCTCTCCACTTGGTATCGTCATCCTCATGATACTGTAGTATCTGTGATGCTGAAAGTGTGTGTGCCTTTAACTCATTGGCTCCCAAAAACTTATAAATACGTTCTATTTTTTATGTTTTACATGTCCCAAAGACGTATTTATACCTTTTTTTTTTACGTTTTATTTTTTATGACAAAGCATACAGAAAGCTTTGAGCCTCTCAACTGCAAAGAACGGTTGAAGAAATGGTAGTTATTACACAAACGGCCAAGCAGGTGGAGGAAATGAACCAGGACCATGTTGAAAAAAAACCTCAATTACTCAGAATTCCTAATAGATTTGTGAATAATGATGAAGCTTAACTATATTCTAATGCTAATTACTGCAAAACGGAAACAGATAGAAATATACTTTTTTTCCCTGATGAAAGAAGAGACTTTAATCTTTCTTTTGGTAGGTTTGATGTTTTTATAGCAGCAATATTCTGTGGGGCGTGCATAATCAGTCAAAATCCAGTAAAACAGCCGGGAGTGAAGGGGGTTGCTTCAGTGAAAATGACTGGGAGTGAATGAGTTAAAGGTTGGACTTGACCTTTTGAGTATAAAAAACAAAAATGTGGAGTTGGATGGCCGTTCACTGGCAAAACCGACTCTGGTGTTGAGTGACGATGTCAGTTGAGGCAGCTCGTCTAAGAATGTGCTTGTGCTTACGGTATTCTGCTACCCTTTGTTCAATGAAGTGATTGAAAGTGTACCAGCAACTGCGTCCATCCTGAGGAGGGATTACAATTCATTCAAACCTGTGGTGCTAAGCAGAGCTGGGCACTTCCCGTCAAGGATGATGATGATTTACAATGATTATTTATCCACATGGACTGCAGCAATAAATGCAAGCCAGCATCAAAAGGTACATAAAAGACAGAGAATGTCCAAAGTTTAGGTTTATATCACACCTAATAAAAGAAGATAAAGTGGTTTTAGTTACACAACAGTGCATTTGTAAAGTAAACGTCATTAGCTAATTTATGATAGCAGTAGCACCAGAGCTGGGCACTTCCGTTAATCGTCACTTCCCATCACTGACGATGACCACCTTTCGGTGAGTGCGCAAAGACTCGAAGCCTCGCAAAAATACCCAGAATGAGGGGGGCCGTCTGCACTCACTCCAACCAACGGATGTAAACTGGCTTCAGTCGGTGCTCAGTCCATTGCAATGTTTTTGCGAGGCTTTGCGTCATTGTGCGCTCGCCGAAAGGCGGGCATTGTCATTGATGGGAAGTGGCGATTGCACATTATCTTATTTTTATAAGTGTGAAATTATCCTAAACTCTGGACATTCTCTGTCTTTTATCTGTCTTTTATGCACCCTTTTTTCTTATTGCTGAGTCTGTCCATGTGGATAAATAGCCACTGCAAAATCCTGTGATATATAAAAAAATCTGATATTTTTTATAAATCAACAATGCAGTGAAGCAAGTGACGTATTATTTTATTTTATGTGTCATAATAAACAAATAAATAAATGAATAAAAAAAAATAAAAAAAAAATAATAAATATGAATTAAATTTAAAAAGATTGAGTGAAACAGTGGTCCAAACATCTAATAAAGCTAGCAACATTTAATGAAAGATACAATAATAATAGTATTTACTACTGCGCTAACATGCAGATGCAATGACAATAAAGCCACAGCACTATATAACTTCTATTTGAGTTAGTGGCAATTATATTTAGGGGTAAAAGTAAAAAAAATTACGCGGTCCATACCCCATGCCAAAACCCTGAAAATTCTCATAATATAAATTCCTTTATACAGCCCTCAGCTGACCTTGGTTAGAGACTCAAGTGACTCCAAAGCGTTTTTTTCTCTTGTCCTGAGATACCACTGGTGCATTATTTAAACAGGCTTTCATGTCTTCTCCCTATGCATCATGACAAATTCCAGTGAGATATTGCCACCTACTGGAAACAATGTAGTTGTGCATCCTCCAGCACACATGGCAGAGAGCATCTTGATCTCTGAAAGTTCACCATTGTTGTGAATGTTTGCTCAAGATGTTTCTCTCTCTCTCTCTCTCTCTCTCTCTCTCTCTCTCTCTCTCTCTCTCTCTCTCTCTCTCTCTCTCTCTCTCTCTTTCTCTTTCTGCACTGGACAAAGTGTTCCTTTGTTGAAATCATTTATGACATATTTGCTCCCGAAGCCGTCTTCCTTTGGACTTGACTGATAAAGATGCTGAAACACACCTTTTAGATCTCGATGACATTTAGTGGGCCTCTTCTACAATCGATTCCCCTTTTCACTGTAGAAGTGCAGTGCACCCTATTTCTCAAGTGGTTCTTTGTTCATGCCCGCACTGTATCGCAGATTTTAGGGCAGATGTTTTTCATGAGTATACTGTACTCTGTGCAAGTCTGAATTTGGTTGAATTGTGTACCTCTAGTGTAGGACCATAACATGCTAGTTTCTATTAGCCCAGCTATGGCATTCCATTTTATATGTTATGCCAGGGAACTTCCGTTGGGTTGAACATTTTGGTGTTAAAATATACAAATTTGGACCTTATTTTGTTTTGTGTCAGTTTCAGAGTTAACTAGGAGTGACAAATAAAAATCTTGAAGCAAGCACACTGTGCCTCTTCTTTGGGGGATTTATTCGAGAGAGTGAGAATAAGCGTTCAGGAATACTTTAAACATTGTGTTTTAATAAGCTTACATTTGTTTAAAGTGTGAGGAATATGTAAAAATGTAGTTTATTTTTTTATTTTTTATATGGCCAACTTTAACCTATAATTATATATGACACATTGTGACCCCCATGCAAATGGACTGTAACTGATATCTAAGAAATGGCTGGCATAAATCTAGCTGCTGTTCCATTTGTTGTACCATAAACTGTTTGTGACCCACAGAGCTCAGTGTCTCCCCTCTTCGTGTGTGTGTTGTTGTTTTTTCTTACAGTAATGTAGCAAATTTTGCCACAAGTGTGCTAAAGCCCAAAAGCTGAGCTGTTTTGACCAACGAAGTGGTGGGAATCCCTCCGCGAGCCGCATCCCAACCCTCTGTCTGCTTTTTGTTTCCCCATCTTGGCTCTCCCGAGTTTTTAGCCAGGGAAAACCAAACAGTGGGCGAAACAAAGGGCGCACTGTTGCGGCTCCCGGAGATGCTCGTCACCTGTGGTAACACAGTGATGTAGTGGAACCTGCCTTACACGGATTTAGGAATGTGATGGCTGACAGTTGGGATAAGGTGGCTTTTGTTGAGGGTGACACCTCAACTGATAACTTTAGAGTTGGAAGAGATTAATACAGTTTTTCTCCATAGGTTTGGCACATTTCTTGAAACTGAAATGACATTTTCAACTACCTTACAATTGGTCTCAACTGAATGGCATTTCTCATTGCTTTCATCAAATTGCCAATGTCTTAGTACATGCCCCAATTGCCCTAGTGGATCTGTGCAAATGGTGGTGTACATTTAACTTACAGTTAACCTACAATGTGCCCACATTTAGCACATTTTCCAAATGAATAGATCTTGCTGATTGAACTGGATTCGTTGTTTTTCCAGTCTAAAGGCTGTCCTCTCCGAAACATGTCAGCAAGATTTCAGCGTGTGAGTCATAATATGCTAAATCAACTGTTCAATTTTCAAAATGTGAATTTCCATCACAGCCATCTCATCAGGGCCTGGTTTACAACCCATGCAACGATGCTCATGGAGCTACTACCATCACACTCTCCTTTCCTCAATCCAATTTTTTTCCCCGCTTGGAGGTGGAGAGTACAGTGACTAGTCAAAGTGTTACAGTAGCTGGTTGGCTTCATTTACGCTGTGTACTAGATATAGTTTTAGTTATTAGTTAGTAGTTAAGTCATACATTTACAGAATTTGGCTTATACTTTATTTTGTTGCACTCTAATGTGTAAGTCACTTTGTGTGAATACAAACGGTTGCAATTTCCTTGACTATGAGTGGAATATTTCAAACCGCAAACTTTGAAAACTGCTTTTGTAAAATCAGTTTGATATATAATTGTATTTTGTTATCGGCACCTATGCTGTTGTGACAAAACATCTAATGATTTTGACTTGCAGTCCTCACAGAATGCCAAAGGGACAATACATTTTGGGGGCAATGACTACTTGTATGACAGAGAAATTTGATTTTGACATAGGTAAGCTGTTTTGGGAGAGATATGAGCTTTTGCAGATGATCCATGGTGTTGTGCAAAATCATCAAAGTTTTTTTGGGCAAAAAAACTAAGTGAATGCAGATGAGCCATAGCAATTGAGAAGGATTTTTGCAGTTGTGACAGTACCGACTCTTTGTTTGGAAAAGGAACTTGGAGTGAAGCATGTGCGAGCAGTTTTGGGATAGATATGTGCTTGCTAATGAACTTGTGCACAAATGTAAGTCTGTTTGGCCAAATGAGCTTGCAGATTTGAACATGTCATTTCAGTTTCAAGAAATGTGCCAAACTTTTAAAAAAAACCCTGTAATACCGTAGTACTATTCTGTAAGTGTATTATTGTCCATATACCTGTCTTCATTTATTGCTGAATTTACTGCTTGCATTTTACACAAAAGATAAGCAGTTTTGTTTTGTGAGGAAGACATGCCAACCAACCACTCAGCTGCCATGTTCCCATATATTATTATATCCCCCCAAAAACACTCCACCTGTCTGCACTTAGAATGTATGTATATACTGTAATGTATGTAAATTGTCTCATTCTCAGTTTTTTGTTTTGTTTTACAAATGTTTTCCTTTCGGACACATTATTACAGGTTACATCGATCACATCACATCATTTGCAACATTGACATCCGAAAGAAGGGCTAATGGGAAGAAGCCATGGCTTATTAGTAACCCGTCCCCATCGATTCTTAGTATACGCATCAGTCATATACATTGATTATGATACTCATTGATTCATATTGTTATCCTTCAATCCTAGACTTATGTCTGCAAACTCCTCGCTCAGTTCATCTTGAATGTCCATGTGTAAGTTGCGGCTAGTCACAGTCATTTGGAATTGGTAAATCGGTTCCCGGACGCCACCGACAGGCCCACCCAACCAGGCGAGCGCATGCTCGTTCACCAGTAGCGTCTTCGCTGACCTTGGATCAGCTTTCACACATGTTGTGGCTCCTAGAAGAGTAGATCGCCTTGCACAGCCATGTTTACTCCATTCTGGTCAGTTCAACACCACTGTTGCAAGCATCCAATGATGCATACTTGTAGATCTTGATATTTCTTAGCGCTCACCAAGGCCACCCTTCAAGCAGAGTAGCCCCCCGCCCGCCGCATCCAGGAACCAAATTCACCAACCCCATTGTGAATATTGACAGCAGATTGATTGCAGCCACAATACAACCTTATCACGACAGCCTTGCATTTTGCAACAAATGTCCAAAGAGAAATAGAGCCAGAAAATGTTTACATTCTTACAGGAACAGCAATACATGTTATCAATGCAGGTGTATAAACAAGAGTTAACCTTGGCAGTGTCAACAAGTAATCATATGCTATACTTACATTATTCAAATCATAACAGCTCCAGTTTTGGGTTAATTAGTTATATGTTACAATAATTTCATCTGGGTAAGATATAATTCACAATTTAATGATGTGCGTTACCGATTGCAGTTATTCTCTCAAACCCCGCCAATTCTTTCACTCTTTTTACGATCCGTATTTTCTTCTGAGAAGATGAGTCTTCTTTTGTTTAAATAAAGATCCGACAGTCTTTTGTCCATGTGTTCTCGATAATTTCATTCTTTCTCAATTGTCGCGCCCTTCTGGCAATGTCAGCATTTCGTTTAGTTAGATTTTCATTGACGTAGACATGTATACCTTTAAGCAAAAGAGAAATCTTTTTCTTCCTGTCAACAAACCTGATCAGAACTGCCGGTGGTCGTGTCCCCTCATTTGGAAGCGAAAAGCACATCTGGATGGGCACTGGATCCACAATTAATCCCAAATCTCTGAGTTAAATTGTCACTTGTTGTTCGACAGTCTCGTTCGCTGAAGCTTGGTCAGAATCAACTGCACTTGTGCTGGCCGCAGCTCTCGCCGGAGGGCCGCGACACGGTTTAATCTGTATACCTGTAACTATAACATCTTTGATATGAAGATTCTGTTCCAAATCATCCACTTTTTGTTCCAAGGCGACAACGCGTCGATCTTTTTCTTGTGTCTCTCTCTTCAACTGCTGAATTTCCTGCAGAAGTGGCTTGATGCTGTTATTCATTTCAAGTATTTTAGTGACCAATTCTGTGAGTTTTGCAAGAGAAGATTTTATCTCCTCAATCTCGTCAGCTCTTTTTCCGCCAGGCATATTGCAACAATGTATCAATCTTTCAGCTGCTCCGAGAGCATCAGCTTTAAGCCATTCAGACAGATAAAATTGCTTTCTATTAAGAACCCTCATTTTCTGTAATTATTTTTCCACAATGACAGCCTGTTCCCGAGAGTGTTCATTCTGAAACATGAAATAACATAAATTTATATATTTTTTGTACGTGTAGGTGCATGTCACACCAGGGAGGAATTGAGAAGCTCAAGACGGGGCGGAATGCACCACAAACCAGGTGAGTGGGAATACGGTTGGGTAGCCAATGCTTTATGTATTGTTTAACACTATATTGTTAAGTTTTGTCTTCTTAACTCATTCACTCCCAGCCATTTTCACTGAAGCAACCCCCTTCGCTCCCGGCTGTTTTACTGGATTTTTTTTCTATTGCTATAAAACATGGAACCTACCAAAAGAAAGATTAGAGTATCTTCTTTCATCTTTTTCCGTTTTGCAGCAATTAGCATTAGAATATAGCTACGTTTCATCATTATTCACAAATATGTTTAAAACACTGGGGGGGTGGGGGGGCGTTTTGCAACATGGCCCTTCTTGATCTCTAATACTCTGCTGCCACCTGCTGGCTGTTTTTGTAATAACTATCATTGGTTTAAGCTTTCTCTTCAGTTCAGAGACATCAAAGCCTTCTGTATGCTCTAGCATTAAAAAACAACAACGTAAAAAACAAAGAAACGTATAAATACATTATGGGGACCATGGTAATATTAAAAATAGACGTTTTTATACATTTTTTGGGAGCAAATGAGTTTCAAAAACAACATCACTTTCACCCACTGGCCACTGTACCCAATTTGAGGTGTGACAATAACAAATCGAGACTCTGGAAGACACACTCATGGCTGTAGACATCCTGGTCATTTGTTCGTTACAACATCTCCGGAATGGTCGTCACTTGTGTTTGTGTTACTTGTGTGCAGTCACACATGGCATTGTCGTTACTAAAAGTAGCAAGAAAGGAGTCTTTGTCGTGGCCGTCATCTAAAGCCAGTCACATGGCCGATCTTGTGCCAAGGAGACCGGCCTGTTTATACCGGCGCATTCCTGGATCGTGTGGTCAGACCACATAAGGTTGCGGGGGTGGGTCTTATTTTCCCCTCCTTGTCTGCTATCCTCATTCCATCTTCATTGGGAGCCCAACAAATGATGTAGATTTATGCACTTGGAGCCGTGTTTCACTTGTATAGAGAAGTCATGGGAGCCTCTGCCCAGACTCTACCATCATTCTTAACGTGGCAAAGTGGAATTGAACCATAAAGTACAGCTAAAGGGGAAGTTGTAGTCTACGACAATGTTTCACAACTATTTTTTTCTTTTTTTGCCAAGACACATATTGTACATTAATTAGAACTGTTGAATGGCACGATTAAGTATTTATGGCACATTCCACTGAATCAGTGGCATTTACTTGTTGAGAATAAGCTTCAATATCTGTCTTTTTAAATCTGACAATAGACACGGAACTACTCAAAATGTGTATTCTCATCAAACTTTTGTTATGCCATTATTTTTTGTACTGAAACCTTTCATTTGAGTAACAGGACTGAAAGTGACAGGAAGGACGTGTTAATTGAGTGAACCTAATTTTGGCCTTCCCAATGGCTTGAAAGGTGATCCGCAAAATGTAACTTCCCGTGGATTACTGTAGAGATGATGGACTAACAACGTTGCTTAGAAGTAAAGCCCCCAGTGGCCATCTTGTGTTGCCACTCATGCCTAACTTGAATAAGCTGCTTTCTCTGCAGCGTTTTCACATTATTTTCTGCCTCCGCGGTGAAAACGCCACATTGTGGTGTGGCATACGGTTGTGCCAATAAGTCTAGGAAAAACACTTACTTGCACAATTCATCTGTAAGAATGTGATGCAATTATAACTTTTTTCCTGATAGGGTATTATTCCAAGTGATCGATCAACAATGAAACAAAAGCAAAGCCCATCAGGACAGAATCTGCTGCGTAATGTAAACCTAACCTTTGTAAATCATAATTCACGATACTGTACTCTGAATGGTCGATACAAACAGTGAAGTTTATTCTTTTGTGAGGATCTCATTACTCCATACAGAGATACTGGCATAAAACAGGAACAGAAGTTCGTAAGATGGCTGCTCTTTGCTTAAGCCGTGAGGCCAATTGAGAGTCCATCGTATATACAGCCATAATTCTTAAAAAATGTTCACATATATCAAATCATTTTTATTTGTACTTTTTTTTAAAGTAAACTATAATTGGTATAACACAAATATGTAAAAAATATAACATATTCCTGAATGATTAGACTGTTATATAGACTGTTATACAGTATTTCATGTTCAAGTCTAATGGAAGTGATGACATGCAATACATGTTTGTTTGTTTTTCAGTTTTCAAGGTAAATTGCTCTTTGCAATTGTATTTATTAAATATGTATTGCTTGACTAAAAAAACTAAAACAAAAATATTTCCTGGATATGCAAAAGGCACAGATTGGGTGGAATGGGGGTGTGTATCATCCAACTTTCTATCGTCAACCCAAAATTTGAATTCTGCCTAGCAACAAGTGACCATGCAAATTGTGACTACAAAATAGAATGTTATGATACTGGAATAATACTAAAGTATCTAGAGACTGGCTCGTTCTTGGCTAGTCAGTGTATATACTGTGTGTGCTGCTATTTTGATTAGCAAGAGAATTCAGCAAATGTCCATGTACAGTTTTATTTATTTATTTTTGCCGATGAAAAAAATAAATATGTTTGTCTCAAGTGAATGACCAGGCAACTAATTGGGGGCGCAATATCAACTTGCCAGACGGACGCTATTTGAAGAAATTCTGTATTTTTCTTAACTCGTTTAAAAGCTTAACCAGGCAGAATTGCCTAAAGGGCTGTGAAATGCAAATAGAACAGACCTGTCTGAATTGCCATGTTGGCTCACCCCATCCATCCCTCCTCCTCACATCCATCAAGCGGCACGCTCAATGTGACTGAGTTGATCTAATGTGCTGTAAGCCAGAAGGGAGCACTTAGACAGAGGGCTAACTGTAACTCACCACTAGCCCTCCACCCCTCCCTCCAACTTTTTCCCTCCGTGTGAATAGTTTTTACTGTCTCTGCCTCGTCCGTTGCTTCCCACATTGTCTCAGCGGCTGACAAACAATCCATTCATGGGATAACCAGACATCCCAAGAAACCCCATCGTGTGTTTATGAATTCTCCAGGCAGACAAGGCTGTTTGCGGTCGAGGCTATTGCTGCTTTTCTATGTTTTCAGCTCTCCTGTTGTCTCTCAAGATAGTTTCCAGGCCTCCTCCCTTTCACGTTGCTGCCTTCTGTTTTGCTTTTTGTACCTATTTTCAGACTCTGTCTTCACTCTGGTACAGATCAGGGAATGTTTATATTTGATACCACTTTTTTTCCAGACCAATACCAGTACGAGTACTCAACTCTTGAGTACTCACCGAAACCAAATACTGATACTACTAGTACTTTTGGTACATAACCCCCCCCCCCCCAAAAAAAAAACCAATGACAGATAAAAAAAAATATATATATATATATTTTTTTAAAGACCTATATTCCAATGCAGCAATCGTCATGCAATTTACAATATACAAAACTAAGACCAATTTTCTATTCTTCTAATTTCTAATTTCTATTTCCTGGTTGTAAAGCGGAACAAGTACTAGTACTAGTCAAACGTTGTAAAAAGTGCCTGTCTATCTTATACATACTGTATTGCATCATAGATGGTTCAAAGGAAGTGTACATCAACAAAGCAGATCACATTAGCACTGCACAACTGTACTTAATACGGGTTGTACAGCAAACAGTTCTAAAAAATTTGATGCAAATGTGTTGTACTTCAAAGTTAAATACAACTGAATGGTACCTTAAGATTAGGTGTACGACTTCCTTAATTAATCTCTGGACAAACACCTCTTGTACTACGCATTCTTTCTCTACTTTGACCGAGTGGTTCAGTTCCTTTGGACATTGTTCACATTTGAAATGCCCGTGAGTCAAAACAGAGCCATTAGGTTATTAATAATAAATTGGAATTCATTCCCTTGCACCTTGGGGTGTCTGTCTGCGTAATAAACTGTCTGGGTTGGCATTAGCCATTTAGCTCAAGGCCCAGGCTTTGATATAATATTCAGCAAGGTTTTATAAGGCTGATGAACCAGTCTGGCAGAAACCAATCAATATGTTTAATGTCTGAGTAGTTTATGTTCTAGTGCAGTAATTCCCAAAGTGTGTATGTGGTATGCAAAGAATCATTGAATTCGCTGTTCAAACTGCACTGCAGTAATTTTGTCATGGATAGTTCAGTTGTATTGAACTCATTCACTCCCAGCCATTTTCACTGAAGCAACCCGCTTTGCTCCCGACTGTTTTACTTTATTTTGACAGATTGTTCAAGGCCCACAGAATATTGTGTTCTATTGCTATACAAACATGTAACCTACCAAAATAAATATTAGTATCTTTTTTCATCAGGGAAAAAAAGTATATTTCTGTCTGTTTCCGTTTTGCAACAATTAGCATTAAAATATAGCTAGGTTTCATCATTATTCACAAACCTGATCAAAACACTAGGGAAAAGAGCTTTTTGCAACATGGCCCTGGTTGATCTCTTATACTCTGCTGACACCCGTTGCTTTAAGCAACCTGTTCAGGTCACGGGCAATATTTAAAATAGAATGTTTTTATTGATTTTTGGGAGCAAATAAGTTAACTTTAAGTGATTTACTCTCCTTACTTCTATGCAGGTAGCATGGCTTCAATTCCCACAAAGTGGCAGTGTGAACATTAAGTGCAAACAAATGTCTGTTTCTCTATGATTGAATATTAAACAATCCAGGTTGTAGTCAGCTGGGACAGGCTCCAGCTCCCAGCAGCAGTGAAACGGATAAAAGTACAGAAAATGAGTTGATGGATGTTTCTGGTTCCATGGGTTTTCCACCGGATTGGCTTGTGTTGCATTCCCGACTGTGGCCACAATGCTAACCTCAGCATCAGCCCTTCACAAGGCCAATGTACCAAACTTCCCAGGATGAGAAAACTTTCAATCAAAATGTTATTCTTCTGCATCCTCAAAGGACACATTGTGTAGAAATCCAGAAGGACATACCAGGCAGTGAAAGAGGCTCTTTCTTGTTGTTTCTTTTTTCTTTTTTTCTGGTCCATTGGCCCCCTCCCAGTCTCTCACTGGGGCCGCCTGTCTCTCTCCGACAGCAGCTGCTTGCTGCCTTTAGAGGCCAAGCTCGAGCAGTGCAGTCCAGACATCTGTAGGCTCTGAGACACTCATACACACACATAGAAGCCCAACGCTCAGCACAAAGGGCGATATTCATCTTCTCATAAAGTCGACGAGTGAACAGATCGCCCGAAGCTCCTTAGCGCTTCGTTGAGTCTCCGTCCTTCTCTGGGCGCTCCCTTCCTTCTATAATTTTGTTCACGTTCATGGAAATGGCAAAGTAATTGAACATCATGCACTGCGGTCAACCCCAACGATATCCGAAGGCCGTCGCTCTTAATTGAGGGAGACTTTGCCCGGGATGGAAGCTTAGTGACCTCGGTTTGGCTTCTGCGTACATCTAATTATGAGCGTCTTTGAAAAAATAAGCAGGAGTGTGGATGTATTTGTGCGTCCCTCTCCCCTGTGTGAGCTTTACCTCCTCACCCTGAGAACGGGGCATTCCAGCTCGGAGGACTTGCTGCCCTATGTTCACAAAGAGATCTACTGAGGGAGGCCGGAGCAGAACAGAGATCCTTTGTACCGAATGAATGTGGCCCGTGAGAAGTTTGAGAACGTTGCGGTTTGAGAAACATCGCAAAGTTTTATGAAGGCCCCACCGGTCGGAAGCCGTCTGCTTTCAACACGGTTGCTCGAGGTCGGCCACACGTCCATCAGCTTGTCTTTGGGACGTAATAGCGTGGGAACCACGGCGCTAAACGCCTGCCATGACGTCTTTACTGTAGCTGTTCCTATCCAAGTCGCAAGCTGTTTCCCCCAGAGTCAGCAGACACCTACCCTGCTGTTCCAGCAGGTGACCTCGACTAGGCATGTGTTTTGTTAAGCTGCTGGGAGCGTCGCCTTCTCTGCTGCGTAAGCTCCGGTGGGGTCATTCTACAATATACCCAGCAACTCACAACAATGAGCAGGAATGGAATGATTGACACAAAGTAAAAAATGCTGCGAGCTGTTATTGCAGCACAGTCCAGGAGGTTGTTATGCCAAGAATACAAAGACATCTGTGGTATTTTTTTTCCTTCATTCTGTACGACAAAGAAAAACGGTGAAGTTCAACAAGGTTGTAGCCTACAAATGTGAACCTTGGAGGATACTGTCAAGCTTTATTTTTGTCAAATAAATACCCATCTTAATGCCTTTACCATGTTCAAATTAACATGCATTTTGTTTGGAATGAGGAATGAAATCAGAAGAAAACCTAAAAGTTTTATACATTCAATGCGTTGCTGACGGAGACCATTCTAATGTTAGCGTGTATTTTTCCATCAGGGTATAAAACCGCAATTTAACCCCAGTCGGGTTCCATGCTCTGCAATTAAAAAATAATAAAAACATCTAAGGTCCACACAGACACACACACAAGCAACGCAAAGCACAACTTGTCTGCTCATCTGCTTGTCATTAGGGACGACACAGAGATGCCAAATGGGAGATATGGATCTCATTCCTCGGCAGACAAAGCCTTATTCATCGCCGGAAAAGTCAGATGTGGGAAGACGTTTCCAGCAACTTGCAGCGCGGCTGCTCGCCACCCCCCTTCTGGGTCTTATTTTGAACCTCGCGTAACCATGCGCTAGGACGGGTAGAAGGATGTTTGAGACGGAACGATGGGATTGTTTACCCTGCAATCTTGTCTGACTTAAGTAGACAGCGGTTTGTTTTCCATTAGTGGCCGCTGAGAATGAACAAAGTCATTGTTGAGCAAGAACATCCGTTTAAGTCACTTAATTGACCTGCTACAAACAGCAAGCTATTTTTCAGCACAACTCCATCTTATGTATAGGACTACCCCCCGCACACACACACACGCAACTGACCCCAATGCAAGTGGACTGTAACGACAAAAACAATGACTGTATGTATGTATATATAGCTATAAAAAAGACTAGACTTAAAAACTAGGCTATTTTGGCTCTATGTTCGCAGCGCGCCTCTGATTGGTTGCTTGTGCAGTGGTTAACAAGCCAATCAGCAGTGAACGCTATCCTGGAAATTATTCCAGACTCACTCGCGGCTTTGCCGGAGAGTGAGTATGGTCAACCGCCCTATCAGTCACATTTCTGAGACGGGGCAAACCTGAGCTAACAGACAGTGGAATGAGCCAATAAGCAAAAGGCGGACGTGACGTCAGTAAACAACATAATTGAAGTCTCTTTTTTCCCCCCCGCAGAGAAAAAAAATCCAACATGGCTAACTAGCCAAAGAGAGACAGTAGTGAATGACTTATGTTATTGTTGCGGGAAAAACTTGAAAACTTGAAGATGCATGGTGTCATTAGTCACTCTATTTTGATATTCAAACTGGTTAGCGAAAACGCAAATAGACAAATTTGGCTGGTGCGAAGAAATATATTTATTTTTAAACGTTGGTGAATGTGTGAATGTGCCGATTTTAAGTGCGCCGCACCGTGTCCCGCTCCAAATAACCCACAAGTGCATCACCCGCACCGCCAGAAAATGCTCAGTTGCTCACCCCGCGTTTGGTGTTTAATAATACCATTCGCCAACATGTCTCTGATGTCTGTGGTGTGGACGCATTCAAATGTATATTGTGCTTTGTTAAAATGCCCGTGCTAAATAGGCCTAAATGTTTTCTAATATTATTATAATTTTAATTAAGTATAATAAATGCAATGATAATAAAAAATTGCCATAATTTATTTCCGCCGTTTGGGTTTTCGGCCAAGCATTTCTCATTTCCGGTTAATTCCGGTGCATCCCTAATATATATATATATATATATATATATATATATATATATATATATATATATATATATATATATACATACATACACATATATATATATACACACACACACACACACACACACACACACAGTGCTGCTCAAAAGTTTGTGAACCTCTTGAGCAATTTGGACTTTCCAATTGTTTCAACCTGATTTTGTTGTTCAATCTGAACCATTAAATTTTATATGAAATAACAGATGTAGGTTTATCAATTCAATGCATTGTTCTTTTTTTAATCAATTGTGTAGTCAAAACTTAATTAAAAAAGAGTTTTTGGTCAATTCATGTAGGTGCAAAAGTAAGTGAACCCTGAGCTGCATTGCTTAAAACAAGCAGTCAAGTAGGACCAATGGACCAATGAAACGAGAGGTTTAGCAACGAAATTGTGCATCTCTGAAACAGAGACAAAACCACATCACTTTAGCCTTACCCAGGTGAAACCCATACAGGCGAGTCATGCTGAGAGGGAGATAAATCTCAGGGGACCTCAGGAAGTGGGTAGTGACAGCACATCTGTCTGGGGAAAGCTATAAAGTCATCTAAAAAATGTTTTGCTTCATCATTCCACTGTGTTCTCTAGTTGCAGATCATCTGCAACTAAAGAACACTGAAAATTACAACAATCCTGCTTAGAAGTGGACAGACTTCTAAAATATCAGCAAGAACCACAAGAAAAATTATAATTCAGGTAAAAAGCCAACTCAAACATCACATCAAGGGATTTGCAGACCTCTTTTGCTGCATCTGGGACACACGTGCATGCTTCAACAATCAGAAGAAAAGTCAATCCACAAGGCTTTCATGGAAGCCTTGCTAAGGTAAAAGCCTCTGCTCACAAAAAAAATAAATAATCTGAGCTGCCCATCTGAACTTTGCCAGCGAGTACCTGGACAAACCTGAAGCTTTTTGGAAGTCCCTTCTGTGGACAGATGAGTCCAAAATTGAACTGTTTGGTCACAACTAAAACAGTCATGTATGATTAAAAGTCAACACTGCATACCAGCAAAAGAACCTTCACCTTTAGAGTGAAGCATGGGGGTGAGAATGTTAAATTCTGGGCTGGCTTTCCATCCTCATGACCTGGACAACTCCACATAATCCAGAAAATCATGAATTCAGCGGAATATTGTGAAATCCTGGAACATAACCTGAAGCCGTCTTTGTGAAGTTACTGCCTGGTAGAAGTCATGCAACATGACAATAATCCAAAGCATTCCAGCAATACAACCAAAGAATGGCCGATGAACAACAAGATTCATGTCCTGGATGTGCCCAGTCAAAATCCTGACTTAAATATTTTCAAAATACTGTGGCGGAACCTGAAGTGGGCAGTTTTTGCTAGATGTCCATCCAACCTCTCTCAACTGTCTGCATTTTGCAAGGCAGAGTGGCAAAAATCCCCCCAAAGTAGATGTAAAAGACTGATAAACCACTAAAGAAAGTGTTTGGATGAAGTTCTCATTGCAAAAGGAGGTGCATTGTCCGATTAAGTGAGAGGTTCACGTACTTTTGCACCCATGAAATCTGAGTTTTTGTTAAATCAACAACTTTTGTTCAAGAATGAATGACAATATTATCATTATTTTTTGTTCAAGTCCATTATTTTCAATGTCAATTGTAAATTGGGGTGTGACTAAATATCTAATAAGGTTATTTTATACAAACTTGCCCACCGGTACATCTTTATCTACAAGGCCTTTATTGGACTACAGTACTGCCTTTTTACATTTGCAACTTCATCACACAGAGAAGTGTTAGTTCTTACAGTTTGCGTTCAAATGACTTTTTGTTGCTAACCATTCCATTTGCCTGCACTGAGTTTGCAAAGAAAGCTTTTATCTTCTCTGACCCTTCTACATGGAACCTGTGGCAAAAGGACTCCAAATTAGACAAATAGCAGACTGAAAGTATGTATTTCTTACCATACTAAGAAATATAACACTCAACAATACAAATCAGTACAAAATAGTCGTTTTTCTTACTAGTTAGACAAAACATTTGTAGACATAAAAATGACTGCATGAAGTATTTCCAATTAAGCACATGCACTGCTTGCACACTTTGTGGATGTGATTATCCAATGTGTTTATTGGTGTGGTCATTGACAAGCCAGTGCTTTGTAATGACCAGGAAGTAACCTCACAATCCTTATCTGTGTCTAAGGTATGAAAATGTGTGTAGGTATGTGTCATGTGTGCAAATCACTATGTGTAATGTTTTGCAAAAAGTGTGAAGCTGAGTTTGTGCCTGTTGTTATGCAACTCTGGACAAGTGTTTTGCTCTTTGTGTGTAAACATTGGCAGTTGTGTGAAAAAAAATCATTTTACTGCATAAACGACTGTAAAAAAAAAAAAACTGTAAATAAGGTTACTAATAATAGTGATATGGAATTAAATGTGCTATATAAGGCTGCCTCCCACCGCTACTGGACAATGCAGTTAGTCTGCGAGCTAATCTTTCCCCATTGTGACACTGCAGCTCATAATCCAAAGCATATCACAATAATTTTTTGTACGGAAATTAAAGGCTTACTATCAAGAAGCATACTATATTATGTGCCATTTATCTAATATACAGCTTGTGCTCCAAAGCATACCACATCATCTGTTATTTTTCTATAGAAAGGAACCACTGATTATCCAAAGCATACTCCACAATAATAATAATGCATGGGATTTATATAGCTCTTTTAAGACGCTTTACAATGGAATGGATACATTATTCATGCACTCACACATTGACACTGTGATGGTGGTAAGCTACTTAAGTGGCCACAGCTGCCCTGGGGCAAGCTGACGGAAGCGTGGCTGCCAGTGTGCGCCTACGGCTCCTCCGACCACCGCTTAACATTCACACCACCCATACACCAGTGTGTGTAGCACTGGAGGCAATGTGTGTGAAGTGCCTTGCCCAAGGACACAACGACACATGATTTGGGGAGAGCGGGGATCGAACAGCCGACCTTCTGGTTACTGGACGACCCTCTCTACACCCTGAGCCACGGCCACCACAATGTGCCATTTATCTATCTGCTCCGTGTGTCTCTGTGCCTATGGAAAGGTACAACTCATGATTCAAAGCATACCATGTGTCACATGTTATCTATTGAGCTATCTATCTTTTGAAAAGAACAGCTTATGAACCATAGCAGACACATCAACTGTCATCCACCTAATTGTCTGCATGATGTCTGTTTGAAAAGGTACAGCTCATGATCCAGAGCATACAAATACAGCATCGTGTGTTACCATCTATCTAATGTAACTGTATCTATGAAAACATAGTTAGCGTATTAACTTCCATAGGAAAAACAAAGCCTCCAGTGTCATATTGTGCAGGCTAGTTGGTCAATGCCTCAGTTTAACAATGGCTGTAAAGTCTTAACTGCTAACTCTCCGCTGGTTTATTGCCTCCCGTTTGACCCTCAGTCCACTTCCTAAACGTCAAAAGCAAGACAAAACACATTCCACTTTTTGTCCAAACATTGTCTTTTCCATTCAGCACTTTTCCCCTATTGCACAAATGGCAGAGTGCAGCGTTGTTCTTTGGCTTCTTTTTAGTTTTGTGTAAGCTGGCAGCACTAATTCCTCAGGCTATGAGGTTGCTGACCTACAGTTCACCTGTTCACTGTCGTAATACTTTATAGATGATAACGTGATTGTGTGCGTGCGATTGTATGGTGTCTTCACAGGTGTTCACTGAACTCACAAAATTGTCTGGACTTTATCTCTATTGATAATTCTGCCGCTTTTAAAGCACTTGCCAAAATGTTTCAATTGCAAAGTTATTGGATCTTGTCTGACAGGACAAAGGGGTCATAGTCATAAGGGATTTTGACTAAATCTTTATTTCTTCACATCTCTCCACCTGCTTATGTAGCTTACATGAAAAAAAAAAAAGGAAACAAAATCAAATTCGATGATTTTCCGAGGAATACCTGATGCTCCTGCTCTAAATCTAAAACTGCCCTAGCCCAAGCCCTAACTCCACTGTAGCACTATCAAACAGCACCTAATAGGAAGCCATCTTAATCAGATACTACAAGTACTACAAGGTTCTTTGTAATCTACTAAAACAAGCTAAATGTTATGGGCTTCCTCTCTCGCACCTCTCCAACCTCTCCCCCCTTTCCGCCGCAATGCGCGGAGCAAGGTTCATTTGAAAGGCACTGTTTGTTAAGGCTTTAGCGGTTAGTAAGTGCTTTCTTTGTGTGGCGGGAGCGCAGAGACAGGGGGTTAATATCTCCCAGGGAGTGCGTACAAAGAGGGCCTTCAGCTCGCCTGGCCGAAGAGGGGTGGCGAGATGAATGAGGCCGGCCCGCAGAGCAGAGGTGCCAGCAAGGGCACAGGAGGGTGGGGAAGTTCAGAGGGAGAAGTCTTGGGACGTCAAGGGATTCCGGAGGTTTTAGGTGAAGGTGTCTGCAGGGGGCAAAGTCAATGCAGGGGTAGCCTTCTGCTCGTGGCCTGAGATGAAGGATAAGGGTCATATGAGTGTATATTTGGAGGTAAAAAGGTTGAGGTATGTGTTTTCGATTAGGGCGCTTGAGGAAACAGCATTTCAGGTGACTTGGAGCACAGACCTTCACTAACTGTCTATTGATATTCACAACTCACAAATAGTTAGGGATGTACTAAGCCTTCCTCCTCTATTTGAGAGTTGCCAAGGCAAGGCAACAAATTCAATTCAAATTCCAGAAGTCAAGTCCTAAGGCTGGTGGTGCTCATTGGGACCGGTACGAATTCTTCCACTGTATGTTTGCAAGATGTCTAAAATCTTACCCCATGAGACAGTTGATGGGTTGGTCACCATATCACACCTTTGCCCTGATCTTCACCAAAATGCAACAGATTTTTCCTTGGCCCAATCAGTTTTATATTTATATTTTTTATATTTCATATTTGTCTTGTATCCCTCCTAATTCAAAGTCACAATGACTGCATTAATCCAAGTAATTAAAACAACAAATACTTGGGACTTGTCTTATAAGTACTCTACTCAATTGTGTTCTGACCAATGGCGGACCCAGACCAGCCAGGGTTCATCATTTTTCTTCAGTCAGGGCATTACAGCAGGGCATCTGAGTCGCAATTTTAAGCATGAATCTTGGCTTTTCTGTGTGGAATTTGCAGTTTGGGTTTGAGAGCCAGAATGGATGATGATCAGTGTTTCCTCTCTATGCTGCTATGTTAACAAAGTGTCAGCTAATAATTATTGATCATGGATTTTACCTAAAATCAGCACTTGTTTGATTCATCAATGGAGCATGTGTTCGATGGACATAATGCCTCCAGTGATTCATGGGCTGATGCATGTTGGGGCTTTGTTGGTGTTACCATCTTCTTTTCTTTGAGAGAGGGAGGAAGGGAGATGTGTCTGGTGGTTACTCGCCTCTTCCCACGGAACGACTATTGCATTCCCGCTGTGTCGTGGCCAAACCAAAGGTCTCTTTGTGCCTCGTCCATCCGAGTTCCTCTGCCACAAACACTGGCCTCTCTGTGAGCCGCAACCCAGCACTGGTGCCTTTGGGACTGCACCAACAACAGCAAAAATATGGAATTCCTTCACCTCTTTGCCCTCTTCTGGGAAAAGTCTCGAATGGTATTTAATCCATATCCACTGGTACTAGCTCTAGTAACAGTTTGGCCAAGGTATGCAAGGAAAATACCATATGGTTGACGCAAACCACTGCTCGTCGAGAAGGTTTGTCATCACCATATGATTAAGGGTAAATGGCTAGGAATAACAAACACGCTAATGTTAAATTAGCTTGTTGAAGTGCCTTAGCTCTGGTCTTTGCTTTCTCCACTTGGCTGGGTCACTCTGTTGAGTAGAGATGGAAAACCGACCGCTCCAAATACAGTAGAGGCAATACGAGCTGGAACTGAGCATCAACAGCACATACTGAATACTTTATTTCAGGCATCTCTTAATAACAATTGAACATCACGCCACAATTAGTCATCCATCAATCCAACAATCTATTTTCTACACTGCTTTTCCTCATCAGGGTCACATGACCTGGAGCTTGTCTTAGCAGACTTCAGACGAGAGATAGACTACCACTGGCGTGAGGTGGCATGGCTCAGTGGTGGAGTGGTCATCTCACGACCCTGAGGTTGTCGGTTCGATCCCAGGCCATTGTGACCACAGTAGGTAAATGAGTAATCAAAATGCTATGAGGGCCTTGTAAGGTGGAAACGTGCTATGTAAATTTACACCCCGGATTGGTTGCCAGCCAATCGCAGGCCTCTTATAATCAGATAACCATACACACCTATGGACATTTTAGAGTCATCAATGAACTTAACATGTATGTTTTGTAAACTTTTCACAGAGATGTTTCAGTGGAGAATCGAACCCAGACGCTAACCGCAGTTTCAATGTGGTATGCATCTCCTTTTTTCAATGAGGAACAAATACAGTAGTTGCTGTAATTATCGCAGTTTAAAATATCCAAGAGTTAGCTGCTGATCCGTTTGAACTATGTTGCTAATCAAAACTTTAGCACCTACCGGAGCATGTAAAACAGGGTCCAAAAGTGTCATGGCCTGTGTTTTGAATTGCATTTGTTTCATGTTATGTTTTGTGTTCCTGTTGTTCCTGTCTTGTCCTGCTAAATCTATTGTTTACACCTGTGCTTGTCTATTCGTTCACTCGTGTCTACCAATCACCTCCCTCTGCCGCTTAGGTCATGTCCAGGTGTTTCTCACTGTCTCATTAGTTTGCTTGTATATAGGCCCCGTCCGGACAGAAGCAAAGCCGGCTTCGTTCCTCAAACAAATCTCATACACACAAAAGCATTTCAAGATTTGCGTGTGTTCAAAAGAAGACGCTAAGGACGTTTAACGGCTGTAATGTATATGCCAAGTCTGCGCAGCCGCAGGGAGCGTAGAAGAAGAATCAGCAAAGAAGACAAACACTTTTTTTCCCCCTAACTTTATTGCAATCTACAAAACAAACATGGCTTTGCATATATCAAAACAACATGAAAAAGACAAACACAGGAGAAGTGACAATGGCGGGTGATTTAAGTACGACACCGCTTGTTGAACGTGGGAATAAAGAAGCAAAATATTTTGTTGCAAAAGCATAAGCAATCTAAGGGGGCTGCGCAAAACGACTACGACACGGCTAGCCGCCATTGTTGTCGCGCGAGAATTGCCGCCTACGTCATCAATCTGCGTCATCGAGCTGCGACCATTACATCATCGCTGGAGGAGTATCCTGCATATGGTGTTCAGACGGACGCGTACGGGGCGCGTTTTGAAATCTTTCCCCTCTGGAGCCCGGTTTCAAAAGTGATCGATTTCAAGCTCTGAAACCGCCATTGTTTGGACGAACGGCCTAAACGGTAAGAAACTTGTTCTGTTCAGTCATTATCGAATTGTTTTGCTTTTCTCAGTATTTGTCATTTGTCCTGTCCTTGCCCTGGTTAGTCGAGTGTGTTTTGTTTGTTACTTGTATCTGCTTTTTGGTCTTTTGTTGGCTTCATAGTTTTGATTCCAAGTTCCCTGTTTGCCTTTGAGTTTTTCTTTTGGAAATAAATTCCAAATTTTTATTTTGACATCCTGCAAATCTGCCTTGCCTACGTGCTTCCTGCATTTGTGTCCTCAACACCACTCGACACCTAACAAAAAGTACACTGCAAGGCCCTCAAAGACCAAGTTTGGACACCACCACATGTAGTTGAGCGGTGGGCTAGGAAATCTTGGCTTCAAGTCTGTGAGTGATTTTACAGCTTTTATAGCAGCTTTAAACATGCTCTACGACGCTGATTCAAAGCAGTTCTGCGAAAGAATAATATTTATTCACTTTAATCCCTCCTCTCCTTCTCGACACATTCCCCAGGCTACACAAATGCAGCGGTGTGCCAATACAAGTGCCCCTCCCTTCTCCTCCCAAACCTTCCCCTATGACCCGCTCCGCCACAATGAGCAGCAGGTGTTTGGCTAAGACCATGTTGCAGGGACCGATTATATGTAGGATTTGGCCCAAACGGATGTTGAGATAGCATAGTGGCTGCGCCTGTGCAGAAAGACATGTTGACAAGCAACGCAGATGTACAGCACATTTTTCCAGTTCATTAAAATGTTGCTGAAAGGTAGCCTATAGTAAGTCCGTCCAAATAACAATGAATCAGTCAGTATACCAGCTCATCTTCAATTGGAAACATTTGACTGACGTCACACCGCTCTCTAATAGAACATTTTCCAATTCGAGGCGCCTTACTGCCCGCGACAAAAGTCCTCTTGCCGCGTCGCGCCGCTTCGTGCTGCCCAGCAACGCTTCATTCTGTGGTCCCCGTCCTCACCACATGCACACTGCATGAGTATGATGATGGCACACTGCTAAATGCACTGCACAAATGGCATAAAGCCTTAATATTAGGTAGGTATAAATTGTATAAAATTTGCAATATTACAACCAAAAACATCCTACTTTAACTATTAAACAAAAAAATTGTATGGTTACAAAAAATCGAAATACAAATCAACCAAATCGCTTCACTTTTACAAGAATACAAGTGTTAGTAATGTTCATCAAAATAAATAAATAAATACATCTGAAAATGAGCAACACAGAAACTAAATAACAAGAAAAAAATCTAGATTTTGCATGGAAAAAAAAATGTTACGAAAACAAACAATTATATTACAACAAAATCAAAATTGTATGTAAAGAAAAACAGGAGAAAAGAGCATCATTCAATTAGTTTTTCTTTTTTTACAAGAGTAAGAAACATAGTAACATAAACGTATAGTAATCAGAAGTTGTTAGCTAACACGTAATGATTTCTAAATGTCTCATGAGGTGCAGAGTAAGGACCCAAACACGGACAGGACACAGAAATTGGGGGATCAGAGTAACAACAGAGAGCTGGGCTGGATTTCACAAGGTCTCGAAGAAAAGACTTGATGGAAAAACTTTAACAATTTTTATTGTAAACATTTTTTTTTTGAGAGGGCTGGATGCATGGAAGAACAGCTTGCATGGAAGAGTAGGGATAGGAAACCTCGAAGTACTGACAAAAGTGTCATTCAGTAACTCTTGCTAGAGCAATGCGCACTATTTGCCAAAATAAAAGCCTGTATGACAAAAATAAAGGTCACACATACAGACCCTAAATATAGGAACTAAGAGTGACAATTACAGGACCATAGCAACTGTATAGCAACTGACAACTTAATCAACACAAGGGACATAGCAGCTGACATCATCATAAGGACCACAATGAGCCAATGACCCAACCCAAAATACAGTTGTAACAAATATGCCTTTTTTTGTTTTTGACGTTGACTTAAACATATATTTTTTTAATTCCAGTGTGGTCCAAATACACCACGTGATGTCAACAACCAAGAGGAGGAAATGCACTTTTTAAAATGTGGTTTCTTTTTCAGATGTTGGTGGTTTGCATTTTTGGGAATCTAAAAGCGGGCACGGAATTATATATTTTTTTAAATACCCCTCTTTTTGTGGTTGGAAAGAATGAAAGAAGCTAAAAAGCTTATGCAAGGGATGCACGTTTGGATCTATCTATCTATCTATCTATCTATCTATCTATCTATCTATCTATCTATCTATCTATCTATCTGTCTATCTGTCTATCTGTCTGTCTGTCTGTCTGTCTGTCTGTCTGTCTGTCTGTCTGTCTGTCTGTCTATCTGTTTGTCTGTCTTTCTTTCTTTCTTTCCTTCTTTCTTTCCCCCCACCTAAAATAGCTAATCTGATAGCATTTCCATTCTTCCTTACCTTTCACTCACCCATTGTTCCCTTCGCCGTCTTATTCCCTCCTCCCCTCTGCTCTATTCCAAGTTTTCGTCGCGTCGTGACTAGATGTCATTAATCTTGTGGATGTTGACAGTGTGCCAGCGAGTCCTAGCACAAAGCCAAGGCAACTGCGCGAGCTGCTTTTCTTGTTTGCAGAACGCTGCCTGTGTGTCATGCCGCCGCTGCCCTCGGGGCACTGCGACACCTCAGCTGATACGTACACACTTGGATGTACAGCTTTTGTTTTGTGTCGGGTCACAAAATCCTTTTAAGACACAATAAAGTCAACTGGCAGACTTGATTTCTTCTTATCACCCTCAGCAGCCTCCATGAATTGTGAAAAAAAAATGAGCTGACTGCAAATGTGTGAGTCAGTCAGCCTTTGCGTGATGTTATCAAACATCATACATTTAGCATACATTTAATCATTAGCATCTGTCTTGACAAAGTCAAGTTGTCTAAAAAGAAAGTACATGTTTTAAAGGACAGATAATTTGTTTACTTATCTATTGATGATCTATTTTAATTAATTATCAATTATTTAATTATCTCTGAATTATAAAAACAAAATAATGGTGATCCATTCTTGTATTGAGTCTTTACTCGTCTTCAATGTCAGCAGTTAAGATTTTCACTGAAGGGCAAGTTTTGCCAATCAATTGAGATACTTGTTAAAAACACATTTATTAATACCAAATAATAACACTCAGTTCTTGTCTTCATAGCCTCCACTATTCTCCTATAAAATGTATGTGTGTGCGTGCCTGTGTCATACTTGCATACAACTCTCCCGATTTAGGCGGGAGACTCCCAAATTGCAACCCTATCTCCCACATGTCTCCCAAGTAAGCGGTTTACATTGTGGGGAATATTTGACACATTGTCTGGCAACATGTCGCCAATGTGGAGAAAAGTCCAGCTTCAAAATTAAGTTGTTCACAGTAGCGTGTCACCTGTCGCGGCACAACGGATGACTTGACTCGTCTTAATAAACTATTGCGACCACCGTCAACAACACAACTTTGTCCTGAAATCACGTTCAATCACCAATTAAGGGCGGTAAAAAAAAAAAATCTTAATTCCGTTAACATTTTATTGCACAGTGACTGTTGCTAGCGCTTAGGGCAGCTAACAGCGTTAGCTAGACGCTAGCTAGACGCTGCAGCGAGAGCCATTGGATTATTTTTATTTTTATTTTATAATTATTTTTTTCTGAGAGAGCTCAGTATTGTTCATTCGGTAATCTTACCGATGCAACATGTCATCATCATTGTAAGCTATTTGTTAATATTGGCATGTTATAGGATGGAATCAAAGTGGTTAGGTGGTTTATGTGATCTGTGTAAATGGAGAGGTGACGTGTAAGTAAATATGACAGTGAAAAAATGGGGAGGGAGGTGGATGTAAAGGATATTGGTGGGGGGTTAAACATGTAACAATACACCAGTAAATGGTAACCTAAGCGAGATTTTTATTTAAATATGTTTTAGATATAGTTATGTATTAATATTATATTTATAATATAACCAATACAATACAAGTATTCATATTTTAGGTTTTATAACCAAATATATGTGTATACATCTAATAATCAAACAAAGTTCAGTTCCACCAATGCCAATTAGAACAGCCAAGGAGTGGAGTTGGGGTTCCGGAATAGTTGGTCATCGACGTAAAGCTTATCAACGACCATCGTAGTCCGTTTACCCTCCTGCCTATTCGGTCTCATTATGGGAAACGTCAGATTAGTTTTCAACGACAGTTTAATTGTCTCAGACCAAAAACTACTCAACTTCAATTATAAAGCACTTTAAAACAGCCATGGCTGCATACAAAGTGCTGTACATGGAGTAAAAATTAGTCAAGGAATAAAGACAGGTAAAACAAAATAACTGATAGATGAATAAATATAATAATTGGGTAAGTAAATAAGTACCGGTAAATCAAATAAATATCAATAAATAACACAAGATACAGCAGGCACCATATAACACTGAAACGATGATGAGTGTCATGCTGAGTCAAACGGCAAAGAACAAATGTGTTTTTAGGAGAGGTTTTAAAAGTTCGATAGATTTGGAGGTTGCCTAATGTTTAACGGAAGGTCATTCTAAAATCTATGGGGATAGATTTGTCTAGAATCTCACTAATGTTTCTAGAGAGGAAAATAATGTGTTGCTTAGCACAGTTTAAAGCAAAAGTAAAAATAAAAAAGTTGATCATCTACAAATAAAAGTTGGTCGATCATTACTAAGTGGAAATATCTGTATTCATAATTGTTCTTTCACCAAGCAACATTTTTTTTTCTTTATCCGAATACCTGATTATTCAATATAATTTTCTGTAGGATAGAATAGAATAGAATGGAGGGGTTTTTTTTGCCATGTGTACAAGTCAAAACCAGGTTAAAAAAACAAGTACATCGGTGTCAAGTAGCTAAAAATAATAATAACGATAGAATAAAATACATAAATGCATATTTGATATACTAAAGTATTCGATAACTGCAGGCTTGGAAGGGACTGTAACCCGCAGCGCTATCCTGGTTCATATATAGCATAGATGGGTAATGAAAGAGATAACCTGACACTTGGGGAGGTTTCCCAAATGCCCAGTCCATTTGCCAGCCAGTGGTCTAATCGGCGCTTGTCGCTGGCTGCTGTGCAGACGCTCTTCCTACGGTGACAAATCACGAATCGTAATTGCTGTTATTCTCCTATAAAGTGTGTGCGTGTGCGTGCGCGCATGTGCGTGCGTGTGTGCTGTTGTTGAAAGAGGAAGTACATGTTTTAAAGGACAGTTCTGGCAGGTCGGTGGCGATATTTGTTCAAACCATGACGTGATGTTTTTATTGGTTGTTTATCTCCAGCGAAACAAGGGTTATGTTGTTGCCGCAATCTTCCCCGGCCAGTGTTCAGTAGGTGAACAAACCTTCAATGTCATTTTCAGTGTGTTGGCAGTAGACTCTGGACTTTGTCTTGCATGTTGAAAAAAAATAAAATAATAAATAACAATGGGGAAATGCAACAGCTGACCCCAATTAAAAAGAAAAAATCATAAAGAGCCACTGGGAGGTTAACAGAACGCATTGTGCGCACCATAAACGTCAAGCAGTACAAAATGAGACGCAAAACGCAGAAATAGAAGTGATTTACAACTTGAACCTAATCTCTAAAGCAATGATACTCACTTTTTATTTTTTTATTTTTTTTTACACAAGAGCCACATTAGCAGAGCCAAGTCAAGGGGAGAGCCACTTTAGATCAAATCAACGGACCCCGACAATAAGCTGGAACACCGACAGGAGCTTGCTGTGTTGCCATGGTTAACAGTTACCTCCTTTTAGAAAACAGCATTCATTGAAATGAGACTTATAATGTGGGTATTTGCATCTTAGTCGCATAATGATGGTATATATTTATGTAGCAGAATATAAATAATGTATTGAATGTGTTTTCATTTGGTTCTAAGTTGCCACTAAACGTGTTGATATTACATTCTGAAGGTACGATAACAGTGAGCAGAACTATCGCTACGTCACGGACTGTATCACGGTATTCAAATTACAACTCTAAAATGTTCTTTTTTTTATGTTCATATTTTGGTAAATTAAAAACAGCATTTTATTTTCATTGAACACAATCAATTTAATTAAATAAAACATACAATATTTGGTACATTCACAAACATGTACCATGTTAACTTTAAATAAATACATGTTGACAATCTCATATTTAAACTCTTCTTAGCAAGTCATAGTGTCCCATCAATGGTAAGATTTTTTTTTTAGAACTGACCCAAGCTACACGTGTTGTCAATAGTTGGGGTTCCAACTTTCCATCCCATCCAATTGTATCAAATTATTTTATGGGAATTTACTGAAAATGTGCACAACGGACATGCGACCGTTTCCATCTGTTCTTCTTTTGCGAATATGGTGTATATGGCACGGAGGAGGCGGGACTTCCGAGTTTCACACATCAGCTTTGTTTCCGTTTCCTGTTTGCGACGTGTGGGCCGCGTCCCAGTTCTTGTTCTTGCCTTTGTGCCCCTCGGTTGCGCGTTCCCATCGATAAGTGCGAGTGTGTAGTGTGTCTGTGTTAGTTGTCCGAAGCATTTCACGCGTGGTTGGGGACACGGGTGGGGGTGCGAGTGTTGGAACGTGGCCAGCAGTGGCTGGAAACGGCGCTGATCTGTGAAACCCGGAAGTCCGTGGCATCTACCATATTGAGAGAGGACTCTGCCGCTGTAGGTGGAGGCATACACCATAGAGATGTAATCCACCAGTAATTTAAAAGAAGAAGAAGAAGACCAGGAAGCGACTGCGCCGGGCGATGACGTAGTCTGAATTTGCTTTTGTAATTCTTGATCAACTGTAGTGTTTCTTTGCTGTTTTCTAAAATAGCATTAATATTCGTTTATTTAATTAATTCCAAAAAGATTTCTGTTTCGCCCCCCCCCCCCCCCCCAAACATATCTTACTTTATCGTTCGACATTGCTTTGTGACTACAAATCTACGTGTGACGTAATATTCGGTCAAAACGTGCGACGTGTATCCGGTTTTGTCAGCATTTATTCGCAAAGCCTGTTTCCATAGCCAAAATTCGCATTTCCCTTTATTCGATACGCTTCAAAACTTTTTTTGCGAATAAAGTTGTCGTTCTCTGTGTGGCTGCCGTCCGTCGCTGCTCACCTGGACCCTGGCTAGCATGTTGCTGGCCGCCATGTCGACGCTGCCGATCCGGACTTACAACATTAGTGGAGCCTCACTGGATCTTCCTCACCAACCCCGTTACATTCATCGGGGGTCAGGGCGCCGCTTTGTTTTGTCCAAGAGCGGTCGGTGACCATAGCTCCGTCACATCCCTCTGTTCGGCATTGCGTCCTGTCGCAACGGCTGCGTCATTGATTTGGTCATCAGAGCGACTCTACTCCTGGCCCTGTTATGGATTGTAGTGAACGGCGCTTTGGAAGACCTGGAGTGGATTACAGTATTCTCCGCTGTCTTAAGAAAATGGATCTTAACGCCCATATAACATTTGAACAACTTAATGTGCAGTCGTCAAATAAATCTGGCCTCATTAACGACCATATTCTGGACAAAGGAATCAACATACTCTGTTTAACAGAGACTTGGCTACAGCCTGACGATTATGCATCCCTTTATGAGGCCTGCCCACCCGGGTATTTATATTTGCATAAAGCCCACACAACTGGCCGGGGTGGCGGCCTTGCTGTTATCCATCGCAGAAGCATTAAAATGTCTGTGCCGAGTGTCGATTCTTTTGAAAGTTTGGTTCTCAAGTGTTGTCGTCCTTTCTCTGCAACAATAGCACTCATCTATCACCCACCCAAACCACAACCATCCTTCATCTCTGATATCCATAACATAATTTCACTCTGTACGACTTATTCCAACACTCTGCTTCTTGGTGATTTTAATGAACATATGGACTCACACACCTGTCGACTGGCCTCTGATTTCAATCAGATTCTGGACTGCCTAAATCTTCAGCATTTTGTGGACAGCCCCACACACAACAGGGGGCACAATAATAACTGACTCCCTCCCAGTCACTGGCCTTGAGGTGTACGATGTCTGTGTCGCCGATCACCTGGTAGTCACCTTCAGGGTCCCTACGTCCTCATCCCTCACAAAACCAAAACGCAAGATCACCTTCAGGATCCATTGACTCCTCCTCTCTCAACCTGAAAAGTAATCAAACGGCTGGAGCACTTTACCGCTGGTAGCTAGCGCGGCTAGCTTGCTTCTTGGTGCTGGTAGCTCGCTGTTAGCTAGCAGTCGCCGCTAAATGCTGGCAACAGGCGCCGTGCAATATAATGTCAGCATAATTATGTCTTGGCGCTCTTAACTGGAGCTTGAACGTGACTTCAGGACTTTGTCTTACTGACGTCTGTCGCAGCAGTTTGGGGCATTTATATTGTTGTTCACAAACTCTGATTAGACAAGCACGTCGTCAGCCCTTATACTGCAACGACACACTTCCGGAACAACTTCAAAATAAAAGCGCTACAATGCATTGATCTACATACGCTACTTGATAATGTAAGGTTTATTTTGAAATTGGGTTTCTCACAGCGTTAGTAACGTGTACTGTCACCGGGTATCAGAGAAGGAAATGACCAGGACTCGTTGCAGCCTTAGCATTAATAATAGTTTTTGTACGATTATACCAATTTTGTAATCGTGGAGAGTAATAATCAAAATCGTAATTGAATTTCAAATTAATTGCACAGCCCTATCGTGTCATGCAAAACTCGTGTGTCATTGCCCCTCTCATGTCCACCCGTTTGGTTCCAATGTGCCCCTCTTTCCGCCACTTCCCTTCTCCTTGTGTCCTAGCCATGGGTTTATCGGCCCATGCCTAGAAAGGAGCTAAAGCTAAACGAGTCGCATGTGGCTCATGAGCCGCGCATTGAGTATGACTACTCTAAAGTATCAATTCCTGTCAATGAGGAAAAAATTATAATGATAACATTAAAAAGTAATATCTTAAGCTTTGACAAACTGGTTTTAGGTCACATTTAAAAACAAACAAAAAAAAACTGTATTCTACTTACATACCTACCAGCCATTCTACATTAGTAGAAACAGATACTGTAAATCCGTACAGGCATTTTTGGGGAGGAAAATTATCTTTTATTTACTAATTTCTGTTAAAAAAGAAGGTCCCTTTTTAAATTGTGTCATTTACATTTTGCAAACATTAAATATTATTTTTTTGTATGTGGGTGAGTATGTGTATGTGTATGTGCGTGCGTGCGTGCGTGTATTTGTTAGCTCACCAAAAACCTATTAGAAAAAATCCCATACCGTTCACCTAAACCGAACACCGCCGTCAGGAGACCCGAGGGGACCAAAGAAAACAAAGGAAAGTGAAATCCAGCACCGACCAGACACCACCCACCGGGCCACCCACCAGAATTCTTCCCCAACCCCAGAAACATCTAAATTCCAACAAATCCCCCAAAAAATCAGGGAGACCTCAAGAGACCGAAGGAGAAACTGAGGAAAGGAAGGAAGGACAGACGAAGCCGAGTGAGATCCACAGACACCAGCCTCCACCGATTCAATGACCTGAGGAAGAAGCAGATTGTGTCTGAGTTTCGATAGATGCTGGTGTGGTGGATCTGGCATGCATGAAAATCTCCACCAAAAAGGGGAGCCGTCGACCCCTGCCAGAACAGAGCAAGCGCAACACCTCAGGGCCACCCAGGCCGCGGCAGCGCCAAAGGACGACCCCGCGCATTGAGTATGACTACTCTAAAGTATCAATTCCTGTCAATGAGGAAAAAATTATAATGATAACATTAAAAAGTAATATCTTAAGCTTTGACAAGCTGGTTTTAGGTCACATTTAAAAAAAAATAAAAAACTGTATTCTACTTACATACCTACCAGCCATTCTACATTAGTAGAAACATATACTGTAAATCCGTACAGGCATTTTTGGGGAGGAAAATTATCTTTTATTTACTCATTTCTGTTAAAAAGAAGGTCCCTTTTTAAATTGTGTACAATTAAATTTAAATTAAGTCTATGTCATTTACATTTTGCAAACATTAAATAATTAATATTTTAACAAACATGTCCAACCAATTTTAAGCAAATCTAATGTCATCAGATTATTGTTTTTCAAGTTTTCCCCAGTTAGAAAATGTTGGCGTCAAACTTTGATTCCATGCATTGCCCAACCTAAATGACAATAGGCAAAATAAGCACAACAATTTAGCATTTCCCACCTCTCCAGGATATCCGCCTTTGATATGAGCTCATTTGGCAGTATTTTCTAGGAGGATGAGCCTTGGCTGGAATTCACTAGAAAAAGCTGTTTCAAACTAAAAGGGCTGATTTCCTGTTTAATTTTTGGCGAGGGTCGGTGCATCCATATCTAATAACCAATTCCCCCCAGTTTCGTGTCGATCATTTCACCGGGGCAAATGTCTTTTTCTAGTTTCCAGGGGGTGGTAACTGGGCGGATAAAAACATTACAGATTCAATTTGTGGCTTCATGACTGTATGTGTATATAACAAATGTGTATATAATAATGTTTAATTTCTCCCACCACAGACCAAGTAAGCCGTGTCTAATTACATTTGAGAAAAATGGCCTCCTAATGATAACGTGATGACGTTCAAACTGAGAAGTTTATGTCTGATTGCTTTGAAGTTCGGTGCCTCGGGCATGCAGTCGCTTAGCTCTATTTCACTGCATCTCTGATGTGATGGGAGGATGGGGGTGAGGGTGTGGGGGGTTAACCTGCCTCTGCTGTCACGCTAGCTTGCGGTTGAATAAATCAGCAGCTGCGAAACATACACACACGCATGCATACACACATAAAATACACTTGGACCTTCACATACCATTCTCAGACATCAAAAGCAGCCAAAGCGACTCCATACGCTGAGAGTTCACATCAGCACTTCCATTGAAGTGGTTGCACTTTTACATGTGTGCACTCCAATACAAATGATCTATTCATACGTCAAGCAGCCTAATTGTAAACAATTTCAGTTGAGTGAATTGCATCCATACTCGGCAGACTTTTTCGTCCTTTCCAAAATGAAGTAAATACATGTCAATATGGCTCTTCATAAAAACTAAAATAGTTTACAGAGCTACTTCTGTTTTGCCAGTACTGCTTTGTTCTCTGAAATTGTTTTTCCTCTCAGCTCTGTTCTTAAGTCAGTTGGAGCGTATACAAACAGCAGCCTGCCATGACTGAAAACGCCTCCAAGTATCTCACGTTCCTAAGATGCTTCAGAAGTGGCAGTCAAAAGGTAAAGCAATTTACATAACAATCGGATGTCTTGTATGACAAATAGACTACCAAGGTGTACAGATGAGACCAGTTTGGTACATCAGCGTATTTACTAAAAATTCTTTTCTCTGCATTTACTCCACCCTTGGGAATTGAATCCAGATCAAGTGTCAGTTCTTTGGTTTCTAGTTGTAGGGGCAACAGGAGTATCTGGCAAGGCACAGGGATAACATATAACGCTGCACTCTGAAGTGTGATGTTGAGAGTGCTCCAACCAGGCACCTTTTTGTTGTGAGACAGCTGGAGGCACACACATCTAGGACCAGGAAACTTTTGTGAGGGGATGCCTTGCTCAATGGCACCTCTGCATTCTGCAAGTGGTCCTCAGTGAATCTCGAGCTTGGGATACTGTGGTCTCCAAGCCAAGTCTGTAAGACAGCTGAACTCAAACCAGGGGATATCTTTAGGAAAAATTGCTGGGGAAAATCCTTTCAGGCATGGACTCCACATGCAAATCCACACCGCTGACTTATTATCCAATAGTGGTCCAACCTGGAATCTAACCAGGGACCTTCTTGTGCCACCACCAGCACCAGAGCATTTTTGTGAAGGGCAGAGTTGGGGAATCCAGATCCAGAAAGTAAAAACCCAGAAACAGTTTGGCTTCAGCGCCTTTACTTGCCAATTGAGTAGAAGCATCTGTGGCTCAAGCTAATCTGTGGCAGAGATTTTACTTTCTCTGTCTGGATTCATCAAACCTGGTGAAAAGAGGGTGGACACCCTGATCAAGGGCATCTATGTAGTCTGCAACTCTTTTCAGCAGTGACGTGCAGTGAACTCTAGGTTTGGGTAGGCAGGCAGTCGCAAATTGAGACGCACACACCAATTACAAATTTGTGTGTCGGCAGGCGATTGTACAACGTATCCTAGGGTGACCAGATTTTAATTTCCAAAAAAGAGGACACTCCGCCCGATCTCGAGATATTTGATACTCAGATACAAGATGCCATACAGTCAAACTATTTTAACATATGCCTCCTCTGTATGGGTAGAATATAAAACAAAAAAAACATTAATCTCTTCTGAAGTCTTATATTTTTTTGCTCCGCAATATTAATTAATTTATTTTTTATTTCCAGCTGGGTTCGTACCTATCGCCTCCGGTGCGGCATTTCAACATTTGCCACTCAGCTAAAGTTCTGGGCCACCGTCACAGCCAGTGTGAGATCTGCCAGCCACGGTAAACGTTGCAGTGCACTCCGCCTCCCATTTGCCGCACAATGAAAAACGGACCATTTCAAATCCGCCCGGACGCCCGGAAAGAATGTAATAAAGGGAATATCTTCCTGTAAAACAGCCTAATTGCTTACAAAATCAGGCTAGCAATAGCAATACCAAACACCAGCCAGTTATTTGAAGCACATCCACGGAGCATTCTTTGTGAAAAGTACGAATAATTCTTTGTCCCTTACTTTGCTGAAGATCCGGTAGCTAAGGCGTTGGTCTCCCATCCTTCAAAAGCTGACGTTTTCCCTCAAAAGAAAGGCATGAAAATAGTTTTATATTCTCCAGAGTGGCGTCATCTTACCGCTTTGCTGTGCATTAAGTGTGTTTTGAAAATACGAATGCACTGTGCGAACGTACGTTCGCATAGGAATAATCCAGCAACGTAAAAAGGCTGCGTAGCGATCTGCCTATGCATGCACAAACACACATCGTTACACGGACAGAGCTGGTAAAAGCACAGTAACGGTGTGCCTATAGGAGGATAAGTTTTGCAGCATTTTTGCCTGCAGGCCAGACGGAGTAATGAGACATTTTTAATTGAGGTATGAAAATCACCAAATGTTGTCACTTTTAAACCTATCGGTAGTGTAGGTTTTTTGAAATGAAAGAAATAATTAAAATAAATTGAAAAAGCCAAACGGTTTCAACTTTCATTTCAGCCTGGGGTAGGCAATGCCTACCTTGGCTATCCTGACCGCACGTCACTTTTCAGTGAGTCTCAAACTTGGAACCCTTCAGTTCCCAAGCTAAGGCTTAATCTCAATACCGCCCCTTACCCCTCGTCTTGTCCCTCAGCCCTTGGAATGTGTGTTAACGACGATGAAGGAGTTTCACAATTCTCCTTAAACTGTAGGGGTAGGATTACAGACAAGGGCTGCAAGTCTCTTTTCACAAAGATAGACGCCGACCTCCCTAGTTTCTCTCTTACTACTGTCACGCCCCCTCAGCAACACAGGCTGAAGTAATGGCGACGCCAGGAAATAACAAAAAGCAGGAAACACATAAATATGTAAGTACTGTATGTTAATATTTATTGAATATCATAGTACAGATAGTGGTTTTATCGAATGTTCTATACTTTGGCAGGAATTGGCACAATTGCGTGTTTTGATAAACGCTTGCTATTGTCATGTCTGTTACGTCACAACCAGCACACAACGTAACAAATTGGATAGCAATAGTACAATTCCTAGAGGGATTTTTTTGTCTTTGCCTCCCCAAATAAGTAGAAGGGAGGGGGGAGAGATTAACGAGACAAAGGGTGCAGGGTAAAGAGGAAGTTACGTTGTTTCGATTTGACAGCATTAGTGCCTTGTTCGTAGCATCTTCTTTTTCCCACAGTAATCACGCCATTTTTAAGTTATTTAAAGTTGTGTTGTTGTTACCTGCTGCAACGGATGTCCATCAGCAGGTTGGCTTGCCATCAGGCGCGTCACATTTCCGTGTTTAAATTTGAATTAGCTCCGCTCTGCCGTCCGTCAGCAATGAAGGTCCATGTGGAAACACAAAATATTGGCTCCAGCTCTTCCAGGTTACGTAAATATGTGTTTTAAAATTACTGTACAAATTATTTTGATGTAAATATTGACTTTAACGGGGAAATCCGACTTAAGTCGAAATTCAGGTTACATTGCCAACGTAGGAACGGAACTCCGCTGTAACTTGAAGACTCCCTGTAATGGGATTGGGGGTAAGTCTGTGCCGGACAGACCCTTTCAAACAGTTACACCTTTATACTACATCAGAAGTCAGAAAATTACGGGTGAAATTCAGCTCACTCTCAAACTCCATCGGTACCCGTATGAGTGAAAATAGTGAAATGTGAATTAATCATGCAGAAAACTTGGCATGGAGCCTCTTGATTGGCAACTGCTTAAAATATAGTTGCCAGTGGAAGGCGCACATGCTTCCTGCTTGTAATGCCAGGTTGCTGGCATGCCTACAAGCACACCTTGCAGTGAGAGCAGGGACAATAAGCTCGTTCATCGCTGTGACCCAGCTGTCACACCTTATATCCAGGACATCCTTGGGTTCCAGTGACAACAAGTAAAGCTGTGCCACATGACAGAATAGACAATTGTAAAACCAATAGCACCAAACACAATTGCAGAAATTGCGTCATGGGAAATATCATTGGCCATTTCTCTTGCATTGCCTTATGTTGCGGTACCAATGGCTTCATATTTGCGATCAAACAACCCCTTTGTCTCGGGGGTTTCATCCGAGCACGGTGGAACAGAGCGCTGCATTGACGGGACGCAGACAGATTATCTTGTTTGAATGGCTTTTCCAGAGCAGCAAAAAGGCCAGCACAACAATAGGTAACTTGTTATAGGCACAACAAATCTAATATTCGTTTAACATGGCCCATGTGAGGTGGTGGGGGGCTGCTCTTGCCGGTACAGTAACTGTTTGTGTTTGCACAATGCACCACCTCAGCAGGGCTGCTAATTGGGCTGGTCGGACGCCGCCAAAATCCCTCGATGAAAGCAAGCGGTGGCCGCGAGTTGTCACAAGAGACACAACAATGTAGGGATTGAAATAATCTCTTTTGCGGGATTGTTTTGTCCTCGAGTACAGTCGGACAATCAATCAGAAGAGCCTAACTGTGCGTTGTTGCATACTGGGAGGGGGTTGTCCTTTGGTTTAGGCTGCCGATTTACAATGTATGTACAAGTGACTGATTATTTTAGGATCTTCTCCAAACCGTTCCCATAAAGTTGCACGCATAGGATTGTCCACGATATCGGAAAAATAAAAATTCTGGGTAAGTGTAATGCGGTTGATTTTTAACAGCTTAACTGATTTTTGAAATGTGAGAGACTTCATACATGGTGATGGAAAAATAATCGACAAATGGGAGGGGCGATCTGCTGCTTTTGAGGGACTCTCGGAGTCTTCAGGAGTCTCCAGTGATGCCACAAAAGTCGTTCAGTTTGTTGTATGTTGCTTTTAAGAAGACATGACTAAAAGGATTGTAAATGTTGTTCAATTTAGCCCCAAAGTTGATCAACAGGCAACATTGAGTAGCCGCTCACTAACGCATGCCACTTTGTTGTCAGGGTAACGAAAGTTGTACTACTGTAATTTTCAGTAGACAGAACGCCGCCCCCTCCCGACCCCTCTTTTCCAAGTTTAACCAAAGTGTGGTGGCTGTTAATAATGATTTAAAACTCATTTCACAGTATTAGCTTTTAAAATTGCTTACTTTTACTTTATGTTGAAAAATACACATTTGCCCTTTGCTGCATTGACAATTTTTTACCAAGAACCTTGCAAGCTTCTTCAGGGAAACAGGTGCTGAGTCAGTGAGGGCAAGAATGCCAGAAAGAATGGGGAGGGAAGCAAAGTGTGTGTGAGTGTGTGAGTAATACTGAAAAGAAGCCAGCACCGAGAACAAGGGGCGGAGCCTGTCCGGGGATTGCGTGCAGACATCAAATGTTTACCTGTAGCGAAAAGAAAGGGGAAGGTGTAGAAAAGAAAAAAACGGGCCCTGGTTTACAGGGGTGGGCGGGGAACCAAAGCCCAGAGCATGAGCTTCGCACGCAACTTAACAATACTACCTTTATGGAGACTGCCTTGCGTTAGTCACGCACACACACACGCACACACACGCACACACACACACCCACACACACACACACATGCACTTACACACTTGCGACTGATGATGCGAGGGAATCTCATAGCAACATGATGATGACACTGCAGTCGGCCATGTGAAGCCATGCAAGGCAAAATGGGTTTGTTTTTTCTTTTACTTGCCATCCATCCTGGTCATGTTTGCAAATAAGAATGACTCTTCAA
The DNA here is from genome assembly GCF_054856555.1 of Leptonotus elevatus. Taxonomy (NCBI): domain Eukaryota; kingdom Metazoa; phylum Chordata; class Actinopteri; order Syngnathiformes; family Syngnathidae; genus Leptonotus; species Leptonotus elevatus. The sequence continues at coordinate 26,638,979 of NC_141239.1, read as the reverse complement.
ACATTTTACCTGCTTAAATAAAGGTTAAATAAATAAATAAAATAAAACAAATCTAACAGCTTTTAAACAAGAATCCGGCAATCTGCGCCCAGCAAAAGCGTTGCCACGTGGTCATTTTACCATCAACAAATGGACAAAATGAGAGAGGCCTGACAAGCCCCATTTGAGCCCCGCTGACCCCTACGCTAACCAGCCTCCACTCTTCATCCTTGTCTGACTTATGTGTCACTTGCTTTGTCTTCCTCTACACTTATCTTTGCTCCTCATCACATATCTGTTCTATGAACAAAACTTCTGGGATAAAGTGCACCGATAAGCGATAACAAATGCCAAGCCACAAGTTTGTTCTTTTCACCCACCTTTTTGGGAAACCTTTTTTTCTCTCTATCATCTTCGCACCACTCGTATTTGATATACACAGGATGATCAAAAATGCTTTTTTTTTTTTTTGCGTATTTCTCTGGTCCCCCTGTCAAACTAAGTTTTACGTCGTCCGTTACGCAAGTCACTCAATCACATACCTCAAGTTGTTAAAAAAGGAGGGGGGGAAAATGCGGCGTGGATTTGATTCCCCACCGGGGAGACCATGTTTATATATGTGTGTGTGGTGAGTGAGTGGGAAAAAAAGTTGTTCAAAAAAGAAGTGAAGCATTTTAAGATTTTGTATTTATCCTCTTTGTTTTCCTCTATGCTCCAATTATGATGTACTCGTTTACTGTTTACAAGTATTTTTTTTTTATCAATTAAAAAAAAAGTCTCGTGTGCGCTGATGGTGAAGTGACGTCAAGAGATTAGCAGTATTTGGCTAACTACTGCCCCCTAGAGGCTTGGCATGCATCTCATTGTAGGCCCAATTTGTGGAAGTGGCGTCGCCAGACGGAGGCATACTCTGATTGGATAGGATTTGGGGAACTGTTGCCACCTTAAGGACTGGAATTGTTATGAACGTACTTAAAAATGCATGAATACGGTTAGCTGTGGATGTTTTCTTTTCTACAAACGTGGTGGTGTGGACACTATTTTTTTACAACCAGAGAAGGGAAATTTCCGTTTTTAAAAATACCCCGATACGTGTGTACATGGCCTAAACCTTTGAATGTGCATGTCCAACAGTTCGGTTTGTCAGTGCTTTTTGCGCAACGTGCTATTCTCTTACAAGGAGCTAAACGGCAAATTTCACAACTGTGTGTGATTCATGAAAATTTCCAAGGCTGTCCATGTCAATGCCTTTCTGTTACTCCTTCAGTCTCTCTGGATCTTTGTTGCAACATGCTGATTACATCTCAGGGGCCGCTTTTTCTCTTTGGGAACATCATTTTTGAAGTACTGTACTGTTGATCAACTGGTAGTTGTCATCTTGGCCTCATGTCAGATGTGAACAGCATTTTGAAGAGGAATCTTTAAATACCATCTCTAAAAACAGCAAATGTACTTGTCCATTCACAGATCCACAGATGTAAAGTAAATAAATCATACTTGTGATGTGAATAAATTATTAAGTGACTTTTACAACTTCATAAGTCATACTTTTTCAGAGAAAATGTCAAAAAGTTACAGGAAAAAGTTGTAGTATTGTGACAAAAAAAAAAGTTTTAAATTGTAGATTTACTAGAATGAGTCTTACAGTTACAAAAATATAGATATACAATCGTAATTTTAATTTTAATTACAAGAATAAAGTTGCAACATTACAGTGGTAAGGCTGTAAAGTTGTGAGAAAACGTAATATCAAGAAAGTTGTGTTCGTCTTCACAAAATACAATGTGATAAAAATTATTTTGTAGTGTGTTTTTTTCAAAATTTAATCTAGCGTTCTATAATATTTTAGTTTATAAAAACATCATGTAATACCCTTCAGATGTGTGTGATTTTGCCACCAGGGGAAGTATGATACTGTTATCAAGAAACAAACTAAGAATAATTTTACAACTACTATGAAGCCCATATCCCACTGAGGGGTGAACGTTTGCGAAGCTAGCTAATATTAATTTCTTGTCAGGGTTCGTTCAGGGTTCCAACATTAACGATGGTCAACACTTTCAAAATTTCATTGTGACCAGAAAATTCATGAGAACATTAGGTAAACGTTTAGTGAGCGTTGAGACCTTGAACAAACCCTGATGAGAATATATTTTGAAAAGTTAGGTCACTCATATCTTAAATCACCACTATAGTTGACTCCTGTTCAGTGGGAAGAATCAAGTTGTAATATTGTGAAAATAAGTTGAAAGAATAACAGAGCATTACAGGAAAAAAAAATCATAATGTTTCTTGAATAAAGTCAAAATGTTATAAGTTAATTAGATTATGCTTTGGCGGAGGTCTGCGCCAAGCTCTTGTTTATTATGATGCATGCATTATGACACAGTTAAAAGGTGTGATTGGCAGCTTGCGTGTAAAAGGCAGAGTTGCCGGTATTTAGCCGGCAGGCGCCTGCGGTCAGCGTAACGTACATAGCCTACTATAAATAATTTGACGATGTCACATAGTGTGTGAGCGAGGGCACGCGGGTGAGCGGGGCTTCCTCCCGTGTGAGCGTCTGCACTTAGGTTTGCGCGTACAATAGAGAGCATTGTTCACTTGACAGGCCCCTGCCTGCCTGACTGCCTGCACCCCCACACAACACTCCTACCTGAGCACAGAGACAGGTGTATTTGTCCCAGTCACGCATAGCCCAGCCACACTCCCACACAACCTGATACTGACACATACACACCAATTCCATGCAGCATACATACTATACTAGCATTGGATGTCATGCAGGTGTGGGAAACCTATGGCCCACTAACCTGCGATCATGCACAAACAATTCAATCTGAACGGGCCCTGTTATTATGGAAAATCCAAATGTTATTGTGTAACAATGTACTTAGCATAAAACACAAAACTCCAATCACTCAGCTCTAAAAGGTCCGAGCTGGAAACACATGCACAATAAGTGAGCAAGCTAAAGTCTTCGGCTGCAGGAAAGTTCCAGTGTATTTCCATAGAAATGCAAACGCAACTCCCGGAAGGGTGTGTTTATCCAAACAAATGTCCTCTCGCATGCATTCATCAAGAATGCCTGAGTCATTTCATTATGAGTCAGAAGTTGATTTCACTGTTGCTTAATGGGGATTATTATTTCCTCCTCCAAGCGTGAGGCAGCGGGATCATTAAAAGTGAATTTCTGTTTCTCTTTTTGCCATTTGAAAGATGTATCCCCAAGTTGGAATTTGATATATTCCCAATATCTTAGATTGTCCTCTACAAAGAAGTTAGCCTGCTAACCTGCTGAAGATCCCCAACCCCCTACCCTTCCCCCAACAGTCCCCCCACACACACTTTTGTCTGAGGTATTTCCCATCACTTCTTAACGTTACAGTCATGAGACAAGTGTTACCCCCTCCCAGACACAAAAATAATACAACATTACTACGTACAATGGTACATTCCAGTAAGTGGCTTTCTACCACTGCTTTACTTTTTTAAATATTTTTTTTTAATAGTTTTTAATAGTTACATTCCCATGCAGACATACATCTCTTAGCATGATAGCCTGAAGGAAGTAGCCTGATAACATAATACTTCACCAGTTTTATTGGATGATTTCTTTGTTTTTATATTTTTTCATTTACATGTTTGCTGTTTGAGTCAAGGCACAAGTCTTCCCACCCTCACAGAAAATATATATACATTGCAGCCTTGTCGTCTTGACCGTCAAGAAATAGCATGCTAGCATATGGATAACCAAACAAAGTCTTTGAAATATTTATCCCTCCCATATAAAGTATCTCCCACAACACTTTTTCCCCCCCATCATTTTTAATTTTCCTAAAATAAATGTTCAAAATGCCTATGTTTGTATTTGCCATAATACTGTAAAACAAAACAAAACAATCCCATTCATTTTACTCACACATCACACATAAATCAGCGATATATACAAAGGTCACAATTGCTATGGTAATAAATGATTTCATACGCTGGTCTCCATCACTTCGGCATTTGCGCTTCGGTTGACGGAGCTTGGGAAGTCGGAGCCACATAAGGAAACATTTGTTCCCGCCGTCCTTGAATGGAGTGCTTGTGCCGGTGGTAGTCAAAGAGATACAAGAGGAGAGCACATCCAAACAGTTTGAACACAAGAGCTTCGCTGTGAAGCCCCCTCTCTGTCTGAGTAATGAATGTCCTCCAGTCTTATGATGATCGCACACGGCCCAATGATATGACTGACGCCATTGTCCTCGCCGCCAGGTTGGTGGACGCTGGCGGAGGTCAGTTAATATTAGATTTGGCTTTGACTGGACATGTATATAGAAGACAGATTGTGTTTATAAGACCTAAAGGAAATGGGGAGTGGAGACCCATCTTTATTGAGTGGTTGTTATTGGGGGTATACTTGAATCAGTAAACCTGAGGGTCATGGGTCCATTTTTATTGGGTTATCAACTCTCAGAGCAAAATGGCACAAGCTATTTTAGTGATTGTCAACAACATGCAATTGAACTCCCAAAAACATTTAAAAACATTGTATTTTAAATATTGCCATGCTGCCCAAAATTTATTTATACGTTTTTTTATGTTATGTTGACTGAAAAAAAAAATCTAAATCTGCATCATTATCCATCAGACTTTAAAATTAATAAAATAGTAGTTACAGCTTTTCTGGTTAGCAACATTTTGGTTTTCACAAGGCACTACAGATTGGTATGTCTCACCCATACTTTCTTAGCGTCGACATCAGAATATTTACAATCTGGGTTAAAAACAATCAAATAAAACAAAACACATTTATTCTTTATTCACATTTATTTCCCAAAATGTTGTTCTGAATTCAAAATAGTAATGTAAAATGCATTAAGCTTATTTTCTTAAAGGTCCCATAGTATGAAAATGCACTTTAGTGGGGTTTTCTATCAATAATATGCATCCCCGCCCTGTCTACAATCCAACCAGGTATGAAAAAAGTCCGTCTGCAACTTCTTTAGCTTTCTCCTCCTTTCTAAAATGTGTGCTTCAAACGGGCAGATTAAAGTTCCGTGACTTAGTGACGTCAAAAAGACACGGAAGTGCACTCGACCCAGCCCCCTCGGGTTAGTGGCACCACCTCTGGTAAAGGTTTTTCACGCCCACTGAAATTTGAGATGCTGGCTGCGCCTTTCTTTTTCTCCCCCTTCTCGCAAATGCTCCGTGGAGAGGGGAAACAATGATCAGGAAAAAGTGGTTGTTTCCTTCGTCCCAAGTATTTTTGAAGGACGTGTACCAATATCATTTCTCAAAGGAATGTTTTGTTAGTGAAAGCCTGTTCAGAGCTGGATTTGCAACACGTTTAAACATAATGGATCGCTCCCAACTGTGTGACACGACTGCAAACGGGAAAGATGTAAGTTTAACGTTTTTGATTTAGCCTTCCTTCCTATTACTGGTGTATTTTTAGTGCCTAAAATGGGAGCTACATTTGTCGTGTGAAGGTTGTTTGGTTACAAGAGGTCAGATATGATCAAGCAGACGGTGGTTGGATAATATGAAGCGGTTCCGTATTGTTTTGTCAAGATACAATCCGCGGTGGTTAATTTGCCGTGAGTGGCAACTCGCCACCTAGTCACTTTGTGATGCCAACCGGACGCTAAGTGGTCTCGACGAGAAGGCTTGCACGTTGCGACCGCGCAGTGGCCTAAATGTGCACATTTGTGTTATTCATAACCGCTTGTAAATGACTACAAGCATTCACGGCAAATCAGAGACATTCACGGCAAAATAACGTTCATGGCAGATTTGCCGGTTACGGCAAAAAAAAACATTCCCTAAACAATCACAAACTAACGCTGCAACATAGTCTCTGTAGTAACGTTATGCTTTTTCTTATGGTAAAATGTTATGCCACTTTTCTACATATAAAAATTGTTCTCAAATGTGTAAAAGACATGTCTGTATTTTTCTTTTCTTCTGCTCCCATGGCCAGTCGTTTCCATTCACAACATAAGCACATGGCTACCATGACCGAAATCACTGCCCCTTCGAGAGAGGAGGGTGCGGCCTAGGCGTGGCCTGGTGCAGCTATTTACATAAAAGTGACACCCCCTAAAACAAGCTGTATTGAACAGAGCGTTTTTTGGCTGATTTAGGGACAGCAAAAATATTAGATCCAAAGTCCATTTTGATGAATGCATGTCACAGACATGTCTTTTACACATTTGAGAACTATTCTAGTATGTTGAAAAGTTGAGACCTTTAAGGATGGGCAAGTATCAGGCCGATGCCCGGCCTTATTTCAAGGTAGCCGTACATGTGACGGGCTGGTTCAGGAAATATAATTTAGAAGAATAGGAAATTGCCCATTAATTTCATGCAATTTGAATGAAAAATGCTACATTTCGATAGATAGATATTTTCTTTAAAATTATCTATTATTCTTTTTGGGGGGAGATTTGATGTATCAAAAGTAGTATCGGTCCTTGATATTGTTGTCCTTGACTAAGTTGACTACTCATTCTAAAAAAAAGTGGTATTGAACATCCCAACATACAATTCCACGGCTGAACTCTTTATTTTCTTTTTTTTACTTGACTGAACAATAATGTGTCCGAAAGGAAAAAAAATGAATAAAACTAAACAAATCTGTGAGATTGTTACACGCTCTGATAATAATAATGCGTCAGATTTATATAGCGCTTTTCTAGACACTCCAAGATGAGCCATTATTCATGCATTCACACTGTGGTGGCAGTAAGCTACTTAAATAGCCACAGCTGCCCTGGGGCAGGCTGATGGAAGCATGGATGCCAGTGTGCGCCTATGACCCCTCTGACCACCACCAAACATTTGCACCTTCCATACACCAGTGTGAGTAGGATCAGAGGCAATGTGTGTGAAGTGGACACAACATTGCCTTGGGGAGAGCGGGGATCGAACAGCCGACCTTCTGGTTACTGAATCTACACCCTGAGCCACGGTCACCACAATAGGTGCTGCTGTTTTTGATACCAATGGAGTTCAAGTCTTTGAGGTCTTGTATGATTTAAAGTTTTCCATGCTGCCTCAGATAAAAAACAAAAACGAACCTTGAACGAATAAACATTAGATGTGATTGTGAAGATGTGATTGACTACCGCCATGCATTTGCAGTGTGCTTGCTGAATACGATTATTGTGTAAGCTCAAGGCAGGCACATGCTATTGAGATAAAGCCACATTCATATTTTGTTTGCTGATCACAAACAGATTTGGTGACTCTGTTATTTACATTCATCACATAGTTTCAGATAAGGTCCAGTCTCCCCCAGTTGCCTTTAATTTTATAAACGTAATTATTCATTGATGTCAGTTGAGTTTAGGGAGATCCACACTGTGAGCTTTATTAAGAAATGTCTATTTCTCCTTTACTTTCTTTTTTTTCCGCCTTAAGAGGAGAAAAAAAGCCTTCATGCAGCAGTGGTGGCTTAGGAATGTGAGACAGGAATGCTGTTCAGTTACTATAAAGGGGGTTACTGATCACTGAAAACAATGTCTTTGTGTTTTCATCCTTGGCTGTAGTCACGCAATGTTGTGTGCGCAAAAAAGAAAAAAACAAGGGCAACTTTTCAACCCCCGGCACAGACGGCACACAAGAAAGCCATCAAGTACCTGCGATTGACAGAATCGCGTGCGGCTCAGGTACTCTGGGAGCGTACTGGAGCGCCGCCAGATGCAGAGGCATGGAAAAGCTGGAGTGGAACTGTGCTGTGCCTGACTCACGACTTTTCAGTCCTCTAATTGTACTTTACAACAGCGTTTCCCAAACTTTATTGAGCCAGACACACATTTTATATTGGCAATCTCACACGGCACACCATCACATAAAAAAAATGTCACACAAAATAATACTGATAAAATGATGAGCTCATCTTTAAATTAGGAGTGTTTGGCGATTACATTTTACAATTAATCGCAATACTTCAATAGTTAATTCATGATTAATCACAAATAATCTGTTCTAAATGTACAATAAAATGCACAGTAAAACTTTTTTCCCCAAGTTTTCATACTGTTGTTAACATAAAAGTGGGGAAAAAATGTTAAATAGAAATATGGCTATATCTTTTAGTCATTGATACAGTAATTTCATAATAATTCATTCTTTAACATGAAGAAATTCTGCACATTTTTAAAATTGTAAAATACAACTTGACCCAAGTCTCCACAAAAATATGCAATTATATTAAATTTATTACTGCTAAGTTTTGAAATGGACGTGTCTGCTGCGTTGCGACTGGAATTCACCCAGTACAGGCTTTCCATGTAAGGGGCGGTCATTCGCGTGTTAAAGAAACTAGTGGCGTTAAAGTAACTTTAAATTAGTGGCAACTCAAAATTAACACACTAATTTTGACAGCCCTACTTTATATACATACTCACAAATTTGATATGGCATTAAAAAAGGTGATTTTTATTATTTGTTACTGAGTGTAGACTAGAGCTTACAACTGCAGGAACAGAGAATGCGTGATGGTGGTATGCATGGTGAGCAGAGAGCAAAAATAAGGTCTTATAACAATAATAATTTAAGACCATTTTAATTAAACTTGTCCTCACTTTAATGAAGCTGACACTGACATACTTTGGTAAGTGCTGCTGTTCTGGTTAGCACTAGTTTAAATAGGCTCAGCAGTAAAACATTTTATACCATGTGCAAATAAGTATATCATATTTGCCGCAAATTATTAATTCAACTCCTACTGAGGGAGGCATTTATTTGTACAAATACATGTTTTAATTACTGGTATATTGCATTATGTACAGTGAAATGTGACAACATTGTTGTGTGACCATAAATCAACATGTTGAAGTTCCTGTTTCCACATGACATTAATTCATTTTCATTATTGTGCAGGGAACATGTTCCACGCTTGAATTCATCTGAGAGTCTGTTAGTGTTTACATGCCTTGGTAGGTGTTGTTTTGGTTCGCAACCGAGGTCTAAATCTGCAGTTCACTGTTTAATGTCCGTATGTGAAAGGAAGCATCTAAAGTATAGAAGGTGTGTATTTAAGGAAATTCTCTTTGTGGTATGGTACACACTCACCTTCACAAAATGAGTTACCCCTGATGAAATTGAATGCGTTGGCCTAATTATTATTCAAAAACGGGACTGGAAAATACTGTAAACATTTTAAGATAACAGTTCATAAAGATCAAATGAGAATAAATTGTACTAAAAAGTTAAATACAGATGAACTCAGTGATTCTTCTATTTTCCATTTTGAGAATTGTCCTTCTATATGGTTTCATTAGACTGTGAGTTATTTATCAGGATCATATCCCTCTGGCATCTCCAGTCCACTCCCAGAGTCTCCAGGCCTTGTTTTGAGGCTGTGAGGGAAGCTCTGATCCAAGGAATACTGTACAAGCAAGCCCGGAGGCGTAAGAACATGAAAGTGAAGTCAGCAAAAACAAGACATTCATTCATTCATGGGAAGGTGATTTAATGCGCCAACATCCTTGTGTGTCTGCGCGCCGCCACAGATGATCATCATTACTCACTCGCACCGCTCACACGCAAGCCACCTTCATGCTGACACCTGATGAGTGACAATCAAATCTACTGACACGATTCACTGACACAATGACATCTTTGGGTGTTACTAGTAATACTATAATGTCATAAATTACTGTATATGTGTATGTATATATTGATGCATGCCAATGCTACTTTTATAACAATTTGAGGTTTGTTTAGTGGTGTGAGGAATCTCTTTTTTATATCAGTATGTTCACTCACAATATTTTACATGAAAATGACATCCAAAAATAAAATGTAAATACATTTTTCTATAGTATAAAAGAAGATGTTTTTCATTCAACATCAAAGATTGTTTTATGTTGTCTTTTTTTCTAGTACAAATGAATGAAATACAGGATTGAAATTGAATTGAAAAAACAGACCAACAAATATGCTAATAAAAATAAGATATTGTTTTATATAATACAACCCTGCACACAACCCTGCTACCACAACCTTTTTAGCACGAGAACATTTGTTTTTTGAATGTGTGTACACCAAGATATGTTAGGAAGCATTTCAGCGCTGGATTTTGGAGGACAATGATTCACTAACACTGGGTTTCAAGAACATTAAATTTGGGATTGTGATACAAGACAGAAAAAGGGAAATGATGCTCAATACTTTGATAATAATGGCAAAATTATAACACATATGTAAGTTTATTAAATGTCGACCTTTGTTTTTGATTTATTGTAAGGAGATTGAAGGGTTTGGAAGGACATTAAGGAGGGTTTAGACAAAGCAAGCCTTGTCGGAATTTAATAACACTGACTAGACCTTTTTTTTTGGGGGGGGGGGGGTTGTTTTGTGTGTTTTCTTTTTTCTTGTGTTTTGTTTGACAGCACCTTTCTGGTTTGTGTGCTCAGTTTGAATTGGATGTTGGAGTTTAAATTATTAAAGAAAGCAACAAAAAACACACACAACCTTTTTTAGCACAAAAGAAGAAGAAGAAGAAGAAGCTGTGAATCAGATGATACGCTAAAATTTACATTTTCCAAAAGAATGGGTAGAGCAAAGGGATGTCCTCACTTCTATTTTCCATATTTTTGTAACATAGTTAGCCTTAATTTACAAATTTAGATTTCATGTTAGTTTATTTATTACGTCTTTATTTAGGAAGCTGGAAACTGCTATTTATTATTATTATTTGGCTTTTTTTTTTTAAAAGGCATGCTTCATTCACAAACGAGCAATCATATATTGTATAGTACTTACTATGCTTCTCTTATTATATTTTACTGGTAATTGTAAACTAGTTTTCTCAATTTATTTATTTCCCCAGGAACACACTTATGACGGTTTGTGCTGGCGTTTGCTGGATTCCGCGTTAAAACTACTTATCCCAGCAGGCTTTGCGCGCCTCACGTCAGACGCAGGCAGCATGTGCTCGAGTGCTGAGCTCCAACTATGGCTCAGTCTCGCGTTGACGAAGGACAAGAGCGGTTCGTCCGAGGGAGCCAACTTTTAACAGCACCGCGCTGGATACATGCTGAAAAATTGAGCTGGAAACTAGGACCTCATTTAATTCCTGGAATTTTACATTTTTTTCAACTCTTTTTGAGGGCAGTTGCGAGGATTCTTGGGATGTGTCGAGAAGTTTAAACGCTGACCGGCGTGTTTTCTTCTTGTTAAAATACAATGCTATGCATATTATAAATGAAAAGGATAAAGATGGCTTCATGTTATGGATTAAACAAGCTCCCTGTGGATCATTCTGTGGAATACTCAACTCTTCAAATGGGAAGAGTGATGTCCCAGTCCGGCTGCGGGACATGTGACACAGACGACTCTCATGGGATAGCAACATCCTCATACTTGTACTCCTGTGGATGGGATTGGTTTTAAAACACAAAGAATGGAATAACGTCTAATATCTTGGAATATTTGTAATATTTATGTTGGTGATGTGCAGCCGCGCGACCTTATGGAGCATCACCTGATCAAGCAGGTATGTAAGAATGAAATGTTGGTAATGCATATTGTCAGTGACAGTAGGGTACGATACTACAAAGGGCAGGGATTGGTAATTTAGAAAAAAAAATCTAAATATTGAGAGAATCTGATCTGGCTACAAAAGTGTCAAAGAATGGAGGTGATGGAGAAGCTGTTACTTGTGTTACTTATACTTGTGTTGATAAAACAAGTGCTTTTGCAAGTTTCTTCCCCTTTTCAGTTGCATTATACATATTACAATGGGTCATATGTGTCCCCTTATGCCCCTCAAAATATATCGCAAAATTGCTGTATCATGATGTCATCCTTGGCCACATATTCCAATGTCATAATGTGAGTTACTCCCATCCTTAGTCAAGAGGCTACACAGGTGTCTCCCCAATCTGCCACCGTATCTCATGAATAAGTCTATCTCTCTCTCTCTCTTTTTTTTTAAGAGCTAAAACTGTTCCTGAGTTGCAAATTTTAGTGGTTGTCAATTACACACATTTGGTCAATTTTGATATTTACAATACATATAAAGGTACATGTGTTTTTTTGTCAGGTTTGTAATGTTGTACCATCAGTTACTCTATTTCAAATGGTACAGATGAATCCTCAATCTGTCAATGGTAAATTTGGAGATAAATCTGTACAGTTTGGGTTTCTGATTTATTGAAAAGTTTAGCATTTAATGGGGTGCATTTGCCAAAAAATTTTGTGATTGATTTTCAAACAGGTATTTTTCCCGTTACCTGTAAATTGTACATATAACAGGGCTTGTGTTTAGGATTTCGAGTAATAAATAGTACCTTGTTCATAAATAATAAGTGTTTTAGTTAGATTAAACCGTTGGATTTGTACCAATAGAACCTTCAGAATTAAAGTGTTTAGCTGTTTTATTACCATCAAATGTGGTTGGGCAAACGTGTATCCATTATCAACCTGGATCTTTCTCAAACATGGGTGAATTTAGTAATGTGTGATCTGCTCACTCCGTCATTCATCTTAAGATCACCCTCCAAAATGAGCTGCATTCATTCCGTGACCTCCCGTGCACCTGCTTCTTCCACCTCGTAGCCTCTGCTTGTGCAAGTGATCCACCCTCTGACTCCCGACAGGTGAACGTGGATAAAATCTCATAGGATCATACCTTTTCTGAAAAACCTCAAGACAATCCCTCACCTAACCTTATTAGCCAGAAAGACTGATGTCTTTTGTGAAGGGTCGAGGGACAGAGCACCTCTATGTGTCCGTAGTACAACACACAAGACCCCCTTTCTCGACTGAAGAGGGACCCTCTGTCTAGAGCCAAGTGACTCTCATGGCCGGCATTGACGGTGGGACACTTGCCCTCACAAAAGGAGCTGAAGTGTCAAATAAACTCGGTCAGAGCAGCACGCACCCCACCACCCCCAACCACCGCCAAGACACACAAGAATTCCTTTATCTAACACCCTGCGAGGCGGACAAAGACGGACATTGTGTCAGCAAACGAGGTCTTGGCTAAACACTGGGTCTTCTTCTTCTTCCTGCTTTTTGTCGTATGTGAGTGGTGGAGAAGGCGCATGTCTGCAGACGTGACCCTTGATCGAACCCCCATGTGAGCAATATAGACACTTAGTTGGCTGTGTCAGCACTCAGCAGCAGAAAATAAGTACGCCAGCTTCTTATTGAGGTGATACCCTCAAAAGTAATTAGTTTCATACTCGGGGTGGGCCAAAACATCCATACTGCACTGCAACGATTAATAGAGTAACTGGAATAATTTTATTACACAGAGAGGTTGAGGCAAAATATCTACCTGGCACGCAAAAACAGAGAATTTCCCATATTTTATATAATTTCACACTTACAAAGGAAGAGGTGAAATATGTATTATAACAACACGTCTACTCCAACACAAGGTAACATATCAATGATAGCTAATTTAACATAGCATCGTCGCTATTGCCCCCATCCTCTCGCTCACTTTACTGAGCAAACCATAAGACAATAAAAATGCAATGTGCACATTCATACACGATCTGCTGATGGTGAACTCACGCTGAGTCACTCAACAAGCAGAATAACAACCAGCCAACCCTACACTCTCATTCACTGACACCCACATCACTTACCAGGCCAGGCATCATCTTTTCCAGCCTTACACACTCAAAGCCACAGATACTACTGAAGAACACGAGGATGACATGACTCCCCAAGTGAACAAAAATAATACCTACACCACATATGCACGTTATTGTGTTTCATAATGCAAAAATAATTTGATACGATTAATCAATGGTGTAATACAATATTTGATTCTACCAATATTTGCAAACTCAGTTGTAAATAATCATTGTCGGAGTTTTGTTATAACGTCGGTGGCGTAACCAGAATTTGTAGTCCTTGCTCTAGTCTTAATGCACCTTAGTCTATTGTTAACCTACGCTAATGCTGTAGTAAAGCCTTACTTAACAGTGTTTCCCACAGGTTTGAAATCTACTTGGGTGGGTTGGACGGGAGGTGGGTCTCAGTCCTGTTACTACGTCTCCTCTAGCCTCACGATCCACAAGTGAGTGATGGCGAACTAACGTCACATGTGGTATATTCGCGACACGTTTTTTTTTCTTTTTAAATATATTTTTAATACATTTTCTTGTAAACTTCTTGGGTGGTGGCCAATTTACTTGGGTGGCCCACCCAAGTATTAACATGGTGCGGGGAACACTGCTTAAACTAAATATTTGTATACGAACACTTCAAGACCAACAGTCAAATAAAAAATAGTAAGTACTGAACTTGTTTGTTTGTAACCTCAAAATGTAGGGTTCGAGGATTGTCACTAAATAGGCTTGTCCAAATATTGGGATTTTTTATTTATTTAATTTTATTTTGTTTTTATCAAAGAACAGAACATTTTCCTTGATTTCATGAATTCTAATCAACAGTGGTTAAATGAAAAATGTTTTTCCATCCATCCAACCATCATCTGAACCTCTTATCCTCAAAAGGACGCCTTGTGGTTTATTTGCTCTTGCCTGAAAAGACCTCCTTTGTATTTTTGTGCAAGTTAAGAAAACATTTTGTTTTGTTGTCTTTAATTTTGTAATTTTTGGTTACATGATAGCTTACATGGCTTTCGTCCATTATACCAATTGTTGCTTCATTGATAATATTGAGTCCTACATTCTTCTGTGATTCCCTTTACTTTTTCAACTTGGGAAACACCTGTACCTTTTTTGGTTCTAGAAAACGGTGAAAAAGTTGCTTTCCGAGTCAAGCAATCCGTCATATGGAGTGCATGAGCGATAGAGACACATTATTGTATGAATGCAACACTCATTCAAGTGGCCAATGAGTTGTTTTTTTAGGCGGGGGAAACTCATTTTCTTTGCATCTCAAGGCGGTCGTCGCTGAGCGCTCAGGAATTTGCTTTCTCACGCAGTGTCAAGCATGCTGCCATATGATAGGCTTGAGGCGAACCGCAGCAGAGAACCATTTACGCACCGGGGTTCGACTCGTTTAACAAGCCCCGTTTTCTTTTTTTCCTCCTCCCCGCTAATTTCCCTCTTCCCAGGAATTTTCTTTTCTTTTCAGCACGGGTGAAATGTTTCACCATGTTTTCCTGTGTGTCTTGTCAAATGTTCTCACGCTCATGTTCTTCATGGGGATGTTATTTAAACATCGCTTGAAGCAAACATGTTTTCAAGTATTGGTCATCGTCTAACAATAGCATCTAAATTTCATTTTGCTGAGCTAAAATGGCAACGGGAAAAACGATTATGGATGATAACACAGGTTGATATCATTGCAATCTTAAGATACTGGCAAACTGTCTTCTCGTGGCTATAAGCAGCATAACTTTACAGCAAAGTCTTTTCTAACTAATCTTCTCGTTTAAGAAGCATATATATACATATATTTTTTTTCTTTTCTTTTTTGTCGTCAATGTTGTGTGCACACGTGTACGCAAAATATGACCTCTACATTTGATCCATCACAGCAAACACACTGTTATTGGTGTCTTGCTCAAGGACACTGCACCTGCGTGTCTCGAACTGGGATCCCCATGGTGGCAGGTGACAATGTTAAACACTTGTCCACAGCTGCTCAAAATTTCTGAGCAGTTAGTCTTGTGCCGTGAAAAGTAATGGCCCACTTCTTCAGAAGTCTCACATTTGTGAATTTGACAAATAACAGGGCTCGACACTGTGACCAATTCACCCGCAAATGCAACCAACTTTACAGCCTGTGCTGGTACAAAATGTATCCAGTTGCACGGTGCGAGTACATGTTTAAATGTGTGGTGCAACGGCTCATCTTTAAGCTTTAAATCAGCATGGATTTTCTTATATATGATTATTTTACCATCCATCCATTTTCTGAACCGCTTATCCCTCACAAGGGTCGCAGGGATTCTTATAACATTTATCATAAAAAATAGGGGCGCCTATACATTAGTCCCCTTTTCAAAGTAATATAAAATAATTGACCAGTTTTATTGCAGACAAATCTTGTTACAGTAAAATATTTTGCAGCTATACTGTATGTTGAGTCACTGTCAATCTTCACGTCATGCTGTATTTCCTCCCAAAAAGGCGCGACCAAAACCTGTGTGGTGCGACTAACTGAAAAAGTTGGTAGCAACAGTGCTACAAGTGCAAAAGTTAGTGTAGAGCCCTGAAAGGTCCAATACCGATACTAGTATCGGCAGAGGCCCCGATACTGCATTAAAACAGTGGTATCGGTGAGTACTGACAAGTAACATGCCGATACCATTAATTCTGACGCTAATATAGGACTTTGGATGCAGCATCTTGTGTCTTGCTCATGCACGACATTCACTGATGTGTGTCATGTTCACTGCATGCCGAGCTAAGATATCCTATCGGCCTTTGAATACTTTGAACCAATGGCAGGATAGGTTTTTCATGTTGAGAATTTTTTTTTTAGGTATTGGTATGCTGCTGGGTATCGGGGGCCAAAAAACGGTATCGGAACAACACTAACTAGTGACTGGCATTCAGCAAACTATGGAACAGTACAAAAGGGTAGTGTGTTTTCCTAAAATATGATATCTTTATTTGACATTAAATCCGATGACACAAATAGCATAGCTAACATGTTCTTCTTCAAACTGGAAACTAGTTGACACTGAATCAACAATGCCTCTGCTGGTTGCAGCTTAGTACTGCATTCCAATTTGCCTCAGTTGCTTCAAGATGCACAATCAACAGAATTCTGAACAATCAATTCATATAACAATCACTAGTTTAACATTTTGTCATTTTTCTTGTATCAGTGCTTGAGTCATTGCACTCGCTAAGTCAGGGTGGCTAGCATGGTAGCGTGGCGCTGAAAGTAGTAAACAGTTCGTCTTGCTTCGGTGGTGCATGTTAATGATGTGTTTATGAGCTTGGGTCGAGTGGGGATTTCTCACAAAGTCAAGAGCCAGACCTCAGTAGCAGGTGAATGAGCTCAACGTGACCTGATGGTGAACTCCCATGTCTGGGTGTCATGACCGGCTGTTTTCCCAAACCACGTGGGAGCAGGAGGAGCACGTATTGCACACTAATGACACCTATTTTCGTCTATTGTGCTGCACTGATTTACCTCAGGAAAAGTAGCCCCTCATCGTTCCTGTCAGATGATCTTCTAGTGTGGGATTCATGTCAAATTGTCCTTAGCATAAATTGCGGTTTTCATGTGTATTTCATGTCCGAACAGGAGAACTGCCATTTATTATTATGGCACGAACAATGGGAAGCTTGTCTCCGGGGGTGGCAGGGGGCCGGCAGGGGGGGTCGACGGAGCCCGTTGGTGGTGGTGGGGCTGGTCTGAGATTGGGCAGCAGCCTCTGACCAAGAACAAGCCCCCGTCTGATGGAGAGAACTGCTGACCCTTCCTGAGTAAAATGGTACCTTTGTTTTCGAGGTGTATGTGTTTATGCGTGTGTGTGGGAGAAGAAGTAATTTTTTTTTTTTTTTTTTTTTTTGTAAAGCGGAGGCCTGCTGTGGAAAGTGTTTTTGTGATTTTTCTGTCAGGTTCTCATTGCACTTGTCTGGGAAAGAAATCCGTGAGAAACAAGTAAAAAAAGAAGAAGGACATCTTACTGTAAAATGGTCTAATCTTGAGCAACAACGCTCCGGTAATGGTGGATTCATGCAACTACTGGTTAATATTTTCCCAAAGAAGCATGAAGATTGGGGTTTGGGTAGGTTTTAAATAGCTGATAATAATTTACTCTTCCATGCATTTGTCCTTATTGGTGCTGTATGTCATCTCATCTGAACACTTCCGTCCTGATTTGTCTGAATTGTTTTGTCAGGAAGCTTTTCCATGTCCCCTCCACCAACACACTTGATTTGACGAACAGGATTGTTATCAGCCCTGTACAGAGCTTGCTGATGAGCTGATCCTTTGAGTTAGCTGTGTTGGAGGAGGGAGACAGAAAACAGGCAGGACAGTAGCAATCCAGGACTATGGTTCCCTACCCCTCACTAAGAGGGTCAGTTTAAGGTTAGGGGGAAGAGTTAAGGTAAAGGTTACTGGAGACTGTAAAGGTTAGGGGGGGATAGGATTGCGTTAGGTTAAGGTTAGAGGTTGGTGGTTACTGGTATCCCCTCCACAACTCCTTAATTTTCTTTACCACTAAGGCCATTTCCTAGCCTGGCATGCATATTGCAGTTTTTCATGGTCCTAATGAGCTTTTTAGGCAATATTATTATGTGAAACATTTTAAAGTGAATGCCCCAAATATACGAGGTGTACCTTGTTACTGTACCACTAAGTGCAGCAGTGTTTGTTGTGTTATTTAATAGACATCACCATCTTGTGGCCTGGCATGCACAATACAGTGTTATGCAGCTCTTGTTTGGAAATAATTGCCGTCTGTATGAGAAACCTTTCAAGGAAAAAGTGTCAACCAATATTTCTAGGTTGTTTGTAAGCATACCTTAGTGGCTATCCTGTTTTTTGTGATATTCAAAAAAAGAAAGAACATCCCTCTCTAGTAGGCTTTGGCTGATTGCTGTGACTCACAGTTTGAATGATACACTGCAGCTAATGGCCATTTAGAAAGTTGTTGCTCCTCAGGGCCTTCTCTGTTTTCATAGTAGTACTCCACTGCACTCTTGTGGACAATTCGTGCAGTGACCCAGAGCATATTTTCCTTAGCTGCATTTCCCCCAGTGGCCACTTTAGAACTGTGGCGCAAAATAAATTAAACTTGCAATAAAATATGAAGGAAATATGTTGTTTACTGTCCTTGCTTATATTTTCATTGAAAACAAAATGCAATATAGATTTTTTCATTTTTATTAAATAAATATTAGTGTACTAACATTTCCCCCAGTGGCCATTTCAGAACTGTGGTGCTAAATTAATTAAACTTGCAATAAAATATGAAGGAAATGTGTAGTTTACTGTTCTTGCTTATATTTTCATTGAAAACAAAATGCAATATATCTTTTTTTTAATAAAATGTAAATAAATATTACAGGGGTGCTCAAATTCGGTCCTCGAGAGCCCCTATCCAGCCTGTTTTCCGTGTTTCCCTCCTGCAGCACAGCTGAATCTAATGATCAGCTAATCAGCAAGCTTTGCAGAAGCCTGATAACGATCCTGATCATGAATCAGGTGCGTTAGTGGAGAGAAACAATTGAAAACAGGCTGATTAGGGGCTCTTGAGGACCGAATTTGAGCACCCCTGAAATATTAATTTACTAACATACAATTCATTTTAATCTATATTGTTTTGATTTAATTAAACACAAAATAGTTTCGTTTTGAAAATATATTATTGAGTAATAAATAAACAATTCATTTCTATTAAAATTTGGGTCATTGTACTCACATCCAATTTAATTATTTTCTTAATATACTTTTAGTTTTTGCTTAAAACTAATTATGGAATCTTGAAAATACATTGTTGAAAACCCGCACCCCCCACCACAATACTTTTTCAGATTTAAAAAATATTAGTTACTAATCATTATTACTCCATTCTCCTCCCACATTGCAAAAACATGCCATTTTTGTTTGTTTGTGTTTGTGCTCTGCAACTGGCAGGCGACCAGTCTAGGGTGTATGTCAGCTGGGACAGACGCCAGCTCAATTTAATGAGCTTTCGAAGATGGATGAATGGATGTTTTCATCTGGATCATCTCCTCAAATGAATAGCACTTCTTTAATCTTACCACTGGAGGTCACAATTCAGTCTTGAATCAAAACTGACCTCAGACAATGATGAGGCAGAGGGAGAGGGGGTGCGTTATCAATATATATATATATATTTCAGGATGTCATAAGTCACTATGATAGTTACTATATAGTAGGAGAACCAATTCATAATGCTTGTTTTACTTTTTATAAACACAATGTACAATTTACAAAGGCAAACTTGCTTCTGTTTCTTTTTTAAGATTGTTATGAATTATTATAACCACAATATATTTCAGTTGTTTCCTCATAAATGGTTGACTTTACGGAATCACACTCGTTTTTTCCCCAGGTATCGTACATTATTATTATTATTATTATTGTGTTGTTTGTTTGTTTGCTTGTTTAGATATTGTTCTTGGTTAGGATGAAAATGTTAGATTTTTCTATCATAATTATTGTTGTCATCGTAGCTGTGATAATATTTGTATATAGCGTTCTGGTTTCGGGTTATTTTATTTGTTAAGGTTTCAATCACAGGCCTATGAAGGGTTAACAAAAATTGGGTTTCTGCATAGCATCGTAGCATCTATTGACTCAGCTTTAAGAGTATCATTTACCACACTTGGAAAAGCTTGAATCAAAAAGAGGTGATCCGATTAAACAATACTGCTAATGGTTTGTTCCATTAATTAGAAACTCAGTCTGATTATTAACCTATTAGTCTGTAATTCAAATCAATTAGAGCTAATGCAGCCCACATCGTTCCCAGGTGTTGTTCTTGAATGAAGACAAAACTCTACCTCCTTTTGGTTTAATGGTGGCCACTAGATGGCAATGTGGCTACACCAAAGTGCAGCCTGTGCAAGCCTGAGTGCTGTGCAATGAATGTTGTCTTAGTAATGCATTATGATCTCTGTTATTGCCCAACTCATTCCAAGTCATCTCCCTTTGAAGATCAATGTGCTCCCCGACGCCGATAAAGGCATAAACCTGACGACCTGCCGCCATATAAGTCACCGATTGATCCTGAGCGGGCCAAAAAGTTTGTATAAACTTGGAATGGACTTCATCATTGAAAGCAAGAGAGCAGACTGCTTGTTGCCGAAACTTGGCAAAGGTAAAAGTCACGTGCATAGGTGGGGCACATTTTGATTGGGTGACAACAGCGGTTTTAAATTTAATCTACCAGTTCCCACAGGTATAAAGTGTTTAATATCGTTATTGAGTCCGCTCATCTGCATGGACTCCCTTTGCTATACTTCTGTATTTTTTTGCCCTGTTGTTGGCAAGGGGCGGGCTTTTAAAAATTCTTTGTTTTTTATTTATTTATTTTAAAATACATTTCCAGAGATGGCTATTGCAAACATAATCATCATAGTGCAAGGTTGACCTTGGCGATCACACCTTCAGTCTCTATAGATTTTTTCTTCTGGTATTTTAAGAACAGTTTTATTCTTTCTTTCCTTTTTTTGCCTCGTGTTAATGTTCAAACTGTGAACAATTATCACACAGTATATTAGAATAAGGTTCTAAAGTTAGCATTTTTAGGAATACAAATTCTGCCTCGTTTTTGATTAACATTTGGTCCTGTTGTATTGTCCGTACAAATGCACGCGCACACACACAAATATACACAATCACACAGACAGTTCTGATGCTTCTTTTCTCAGTTAAACTCTATTCCAGTTTGTCTTGTAAGAGCTGTGCCAGTATTTTCTTTTTATGTTTTTATTTTTTACTTCCTGTTTACTGTCTGTGCAAGTGTGTTACTCATGCAAGTCAGTGTTCTCCCCACGGCGGCGTGTAAAATATCGACAAGCTGCAACACAGCATACAGTTGCGACACAGGCGCAAAAAAAAAGATAAAAAAAAAAGAAGCTAATAATTGTCGGCCTAAATCAGGGTTTGGCCTATTGAGGACCCGTGATCTAAATTCAGTGGCAGGCTAACGGAGGTCCTGGCCTTGCTGAAAACTGGACCAGATGTGCCCAAGACTAGGACTTCCTTTATGGGTCCCAAGGAAGGAAAAAAAAAATCTGGTTTTGTTTTAATTACACATGTTGGAGCATATGGTGACATGGCAAGACAGCCTATGCAGGTTGCACTAGGAAGGACTGTCTATTGCAGCTCACTAATCGCTGGTATACAACCAATGCGGATCGTTATTTGAGCTGTTATATTTCTTGATATACAGTTTGATTTTATGTTGTTTGTATTCCATTTTTGTTTTGTTTTCTATGAATACTTTTTTGTTGTTGTAGTTTTTACTTGTATGATTTTTTTTCTTTTCCCCTAGCTTATACTGCATACATTGCCTGTTTTTCCCATTTTTACTGTGATTGATATATCTTTATAGTTGTTTTAATTTATTATTTTTGTTTTGTAATGCTTTCAATTTGTAATTAAATTAGGTAAAGTTTAAGTTTTAAGTCTGGGCTCCCATGCTAAAGTTGCTACCCCATGCTTTAATTAATTGCTCCTTTTCTTGTAATCTTATTTACTTGAGTACAATCTTGGAATTAATGTAAAATCATCAAATAGAAAGTATATTTAGAATCAAAGACTGTTCTAATAGCTTTCTTTGATCCTTGAATAGAATACTTTTCCTGTAAAATACAACTGTTAAAACAAAATGATCAAATGGGACACAAACATTTGTCAGAACTTCTCGCTTACAGGTTTAGTTCTGCTCACGAGCACCACACTCCAGCAGCATGATTTGCGAGGCCCCGTGGAGGTAACTTGAGCAGGGAATTTTGCTCTGAGATGATACGCCAAAGGCGTACAACTAATATGCTATTTGAATTTGGCTCTGCAAAGTGCACAAATTACTTAAGCATCAAGCAAGTAAATCAGAAAGTGAAACTACCTATAGTCAGTGTTTATATATTTTCCCGCCAGTGACTCCTCCAAATTTGGCTCCACACTGAGTTAATTTTTAAAGCTTTAATGACTTTAAATTCATCTCTAGAGTTTAATTTTGACAGCCCAATTTAAAAAATGGTCTTCCTATATCGTCCATTGTCTGCGTTAGTCTGGAATGTATCCCCACGCCTGGTAAAAACGGCGGTTCACTGTGTTACAATTAATGTCAAGTAAAACTGGAGGACTATAGAGGAAATTGCGCTGAACACCAAGGGCCGAAGGAGAGTGGGCGGAACTTATAAATCTCAATGGGATGAAAACGTTGACGTGCATAACATTGTGGAGTGACCACGTCAGTTACTACCGGAACCGTTAAAGGTGCCGTCTCCATGTAATGCAAGTCTCGACACTTAAATTCATCCCAGAGACTGTTTATGTATTGTGCTGCTGTTTTGGTTAGCCACTCTTTTCAAATTGACGTAACGACTGCAAATTAAGGCTATTGAAGGGGAGGATGGTCACTTTTTAGGGAATTCCAAAATTGAAACTGTGCAAAAAGTCTGAACATGTTGGTCTATGTTGGTCCTTAACCCCACTGGTCAGACCAGCCGCTACACCGTAGTTCGGACCACCTAGAATGTTCTGACTGGCCCAGTTCATTCTCATTTGAGGCAGGCGAAAAAGGAAAATGTGAGTGAGGTGTTTTGGTACCTGGTTGCTGGCCGATGGCAAACTTCCCCACCGCTAGCTGCCAGCTTATCGACTTTAACGACACGGGTGGGCGAGGGCCAGCTCCTTTATCCCCCCTCAGGGTCTCTGTGTCCTTGACGCCCGACACGGTGGTGATATTAACAGCGCCCGCTTTTATTCAGCATTCCGTGTGATTCATGCTGAAACGTGTCTTCCAAACCCTTACAAGGGTTCTTTAATCATCGAGAGGATGGGTTTAATTAAATCATGTAAACATTATCCTTCGGCTAAACTTCATTTCCAGTCCTTTTTTTTGGTTGCCTTATTTATTTCATTTTGGTGATTTTCATTATTGTGTCCTACTGTAGTTTTAGTCCCAGCTTCCTTTTTCCTTTCCCTGGGTTCTTCCCGTCCTTATTGTCGTGTTGGAAGGAGCCCCAGGGGCAGCGTCCATTTTGAAGTCACATATAAACAGGCACTGAAAGGCAGCGTGGTCTTAATTAGCTAGAGCCGCTCTCATGCCTATTGCAATTGTGTAATGTTTATACTCTTTGTGTGTGTGTGTGTGTGTGTGTGTGTGCATGTGTGTACTTGATTGCTGTGTCAGGCCACCTTGAAAATCAGCACCCCTTCAGTTTTATTGCCCTGCAAGAGGTTATAAAGGTTTCTAAAGTGATACCACCAAAGTGTCATGAAGAAATATGGACGTCATTTGCACTCAAGAAACATGTTGGAAGCTCTGGAGCCAGGATGTGCTAAAAATGCCATATTTTGCCACAGACATATTCCATTTTGATTCATGGTAATTTAAAATGTCATCCAAGCAGTAAAGCTGTAATTAATACTCCACAAATTATAGTGTATATTTCTTTGTGTTCAAAATCCTACAGCGAGTATCTTGTAGTATTTAGAGTTAAACATTGCTTCGCTGTTGTAATGCATATTATTTTGTAGCATTCTACAGACATAGCACCTTTTTAAAATCTATTTGAAACTTGGCTCAGTTGGCTGGGTTTTTGAAGGATTTCTCAGGTGCTGTGAAGCTTCTAGCAGTAGCTATTGAGGCAGTGGTGGTGTAAAGCTATCAGCTATCACACATACAATTTTGTAGAGTCAATTTGACTCTATTAAGCAGGAGCTGCGTGGCTCAGGGAGTAGATCAACTTTCTCCCAAACTGAAGGTCGTGAGTTTGTTCCTCAACCCTTGAGTGACTTTTATTTATTTTCAATTCTTTATTTTACTCTCTTCCAAGTGTAAAGATTCTAAAACATGAGTCTATTTGGTACCACTCTAAATAGAGTCAAATTTGCTTTACATAATTTACTGTGCACGCTGAATTGGTTGCTCAAAGTTCTGTCAATTGAAGCAAAATGGAGGACAATATTTGGACACAGCCAGTGGAAGGTTATTAATTAATAAACCACTTTTAAGAAGAAATAGAAGACATCAGCAAAGGGCTACGACTCATCTGGGAAATTATTCTCACTTCACTTTAAATACGTTTAAAACATAAGACGACGTATTAGGGCCAAGTAGAAATATATATTTTTTACAGGGCGGGGGCAATATTCCGAGATTTAAAAAAAAAAATCCCAAATTTGCCACTTTATAAAGTGGCACATTTGTGAGTTTAAAAAGTGGCAAATTTCCCCAAAAAAACTCAGAAACTTACAAGAAATACACGTAGC
This sequence comes from Leptonotus elevatus, assembly GCF_054856555.1. Taxonomy (NCBI): domain Eukaryota; kingdom Metazoa; phylum Chordata; class Actinopteri; order Syngnathiformes; family Syngnathidae; genus Leptonotus; species Leptonotus elevatus. The sequence continues at coordinate 26,614,133 of NC_141239.1, read as the reverse complement.
GTAGCTATAGTCTAATCATGTGAGGATTCGATGGTGGTTAAAATGAAAAGGCAGGATTGAGACTGATTCATTCTTAAATTTAAACTTTACTCGTCATTCACCGCAGCTAGAGCGACACTTCCTGATCCCCTGTCAGCTGACTAACACTAACCAATCAGATGCTAGCATACTTTAGGTAAATGCTAGTGAATAGTGAGAGCAGCAGATTCAACACATCAACTTAGATACTTGTACAAAAAAAATACCAAAATGTAAGAACGTGTAAATAATAATTCTGGAAGTAAATATACATTTTAACAAATTAACTTAAATGCTTAATCGTCCGGGTGTGGACCTTCACCAAGCGAGGTGTCATTGTCGCTGGCCAGTGGCCGTACACAACGGTTCAAATAGCGAATGCTTAACATGATATGGTTAATCTATGCTAAAGAAAATCCTATCTCCTTATTTGGAAACCCGACTGAAAAGTATTGGCACAAACAGTCGAGTAGTACACTACGTGTACTACTATGTGTATTATAAGTTGTTGTTTTTTTCCTCACAAATCTGCCACTACATAAAGTGGCAAATTTGCATATAAAAGTTTTTTTCTCTGAATATTGCCCTCACCCTCTAAAAAAAATATATATTTATATGTGGCCCTAATACGCCGTCGTAAAAATAAATGGTAAATAAACCTTTATAAAAAATTTAAAAAAAGGGTTCAACGTTGCTGCAGTGTCTTTGGGTTTTTGAGTTCTTTCTCCGGCATTGTGAAGCATCCTGTTAGTTATGACAGCAAAAACGAATTCACGCCTTCTCTGTCAACGCTCCGTACAGTAAAGCAACGACATTTGGCCCTATCACAAAGGAGCAACAAACGCCATAAAAACACCTTACGATGTCTGGCTTTCTGCAGTCTGGTCATTAAGCTGTAAAACCACTATTGTAAAAAAAAAAAAAAAAAAAGATTAAACTGATACAGCAGAGGAGAGCGCGCCAAAGATGAAAGCTCATACTTCAATAAAACCTGCAGTGGACCTGTTTTTTTCCCTCTCTCTCTCTCTTTCTCTTACCGGTAAACAAACGGTGGGAAGTCTTTGAATTCTCACACCCCCAGTTAGTGGGATGTTTTGACGTCACCACAACTTCAATTAGCTCGCAAATGACCGACTTATTTCCATTTGGATACGTTTTCCTTGATCGTTTGTACGTTGGACTGGAGCGCAGATAAGAACAGTGCAGTAGGTGGACATTGTCCACTGTATGAACATACTGTAAGTCCCCTAGATGGCCTCCCTTGGCTTTTGTCTATCTTCTGCCTATCTATCTTGCGCTAATTGTGTCCTAGACCCAGACATGTCCATAAATAAACGGGGTCTCAACCAGACCCAAGCCGTGTTTATGTTCAGGCCAGTGTGTTGGAGGTGGTGGTGGTGTTTGCGGGCGGGTGGATGTATCTGGACCACTGAGGCTGTCTAAGACTATCTCGGCTCAGGTGGAATCAAGATGTGTGCCCCCTCATTCCAGCAACATGTGCCTAATGAACTCATGCGAGCTTAAAAACAGACACAGTGTCTGGCTCATTTGAGATAATGTTATTTGAAGTAGTTGAAAATAAATCAAACAATGTCCCACGACACGAGCAGTGTACTGCTCCACTTTATGCAGCCGGCGGGGAGTTGCTCAGTGGCAGCAAGTATGAATGGTTGTCAATATTTGTCAACTGTGGGCATGTGAAGCCCTTTTTGTGATTAAGGGCTATATACATAAACTCAACTTGACTTGGTTGTTTGTGATAGACTGGCGACCAATCCGGGGTGAATTCAGATGGGATTGGTGGCTTTTTTAATACTACCTTATCGAGAAGCTCATTTTCCACAGAATCTTCCGTCATATATAAACGACAAGGGTGGAAAACTCAAAGCCAGAAAGCTGAAGGTCCCGTGTTTATATTTGCAGGAAGAGGTCTTCGTTTCATTAAAACACTTATTACCCCCATTCCAAGCTCTTTGCAAAAACATCCCTCCTTGTGCTGTTTGTTTGACTTGTAGCTGATTATTCAAACAGAGCAGTAAAAAGCTGGTTTGGGCCTCTGGTCTGGTAAACAGTCGGATCTGCGGTACGAGATTCAACGCCACCGTTTTCCACACTCATCTGTCTGCTCGAAGTTGTGTTTAAGCTTGCCGTCGGACGTGCCGTGTCACGTTTTCCCGCTTTCCGGCGTCCTATGTTTTAATGTGTCATCGTGTAGGCGGGGAAGATTTTAGCAGTATTCCCTGAAGAAGACATCTGCTTTGCAAATGTTGATGCAGTGGGATTTTTGTATGTTTTTGAAACTCAGTTCCAAAATTCATTGAAAAATGGGCCTGTGGTGAGTTCCAATTCAAAAAGCTGTATCAGAAATGGTGCAATTTACAGAGCTATTTATCAGAGGTGTCAAATCCAGGTCCAGAAAGTAAAAACCCTGCCACAGTTTGACTTTAGCCCCTGGTGCTAGCTTGCTAGCTAGCTCCCTAGCAGTTAAACACTGTAGGGAGCTAGCTAGGGAGATAGGTAGCTAGCACCTGGGGCTCAAGCCAAACTGTGGCAGGGTTTTTACTTTCTGGACCTGGATTTGACACCTGGTTTTATTGACCTTGCCAGTGAAATACTATCATATTTCCTCAAATTGTGATTTTTGCTCTATAGACACTGTGTCTTAATTAACTGTTGAATGTTTTGTCCTCTGAACAATTAGATGCTAAGTTGCTGTAATTTCCTTTATTATAAAAGCAGCAGCCATGGCATCTGTAAAGCTGACCTATATAGTATGAACGACTTAACTGCATAGACAAATAATAAACATATTGTTAAACAAGGACTGCTCTGAAAGGGTCGATCAACTGTTTGCGTTCGTTTAGAAAATGCATAATTTCTTAAAGTTTTCTGATCGTTTATTGTGGGACCACCAACATGCAAGCAATTCCATTTCTGTTATGGCTGGAGTTCTTATCTCAACCCTGCCGACATCATGACCCTCTGTCCATCATATTAGCGTTCCAACACCACCAGGATCCGCTTGCTTGATGAGTTTATAATTGTTTGCCGAATGCCAGGTGTCATGCTGAAGACGATAGCGACAACTGACAAATGAGCCGGTGCATGTACAGGAAGAGTGTGTGTGCATGTGTGTGTGTATATTTGTTGAGTGTGCGGGAATTTGCATGTTGATATGTTACAGCGGGTCATCAAAGAGGATAAATGCCCTGACACTTGCGGTGTTGCTAACATAGAATTAAAAGTTGATTTATTAGAAATAAAATTTATTTTCATTTAGTTTATTTTTTTTCTGGACTTTTGGAGACTTGGCAAAAAACTGCAGAGGTGGGCACTTCTGTCTCTCCGTCGGCCCCACCATTGACGGATACCCACAATTTCGTTGAGTGCCCACATTCTCATTTGCATGCCATGTTCCAAAGAAAAGGAACATCTGGCTCTGAATCCACATTTAGAATTTCTCTTCATGGGTAGAGACACTATTGTTACCTGAGTGCCAGGTAGAAAAAAATGTTAAAGAGATTGATCTTGGACTCCCCCGCAACTGTGCTTCTCTGAGCAGGAGGTGTAACTAGTCTTGTCCTGCATTTCAAGCTGCATTCTAGAACAGTAATATGTATGTAATAGATACGGAACACAAAGCAACATCTATAAAAGAAGAGCAAATTATAAAAGCCTGTGCTGGTGATGTTTCACGGACGTCATTGGCAACACTGCCACTTTGGGACTATGTGTAAATGTAAGCCTGCTCAGATGTCATAGATTATACATGATTTAGTCGGTTAAGTCATTCATTATTAAGGGTTTTTAAACTCACAACTGTATTCTGAACTAGTGTTAATTTTATCCACCATTGTTAAATTTAGTCTCTGTTTTAGTCCAATTTCAGTCACGCTTGTTAGTTTTTTATCACTGTTAGTCAACCTCATCCTGTTTTTATGTAGTCCATTTTTAGTCGACTATAAATTTAGCATTTTAGTCTAAGAAAAAATCTTCTTTTTTTTGTCTAGTTTTAGTCAGGACAATCATTTCACCCCTGTATATTTTTTGTCAACAGATTATGTTGAACATTTCGGATCTATATCTAGTTCCCATACAATTTTCTCTCATCACTTTGATGGAAAACAACTTTACACACGATTACAGTATGAGCTAGTAAGATAGCCAGCATTATTTAGCGGTTGGATTAATATTATTGTTGGAACGTTAAAGCCGTGGATTAATGTTAAATTATAACTATAATTTACTTAATTAATTAATTAATTCATCCATCCATTTTCTTAACCGCTTGTCCTCACAAGGGGCACTGGAGCCTATCCCAGCTGGCTTCGGGCAGTAGGCGGGGTACACACTAAACTGGTTGCCAGCCAATCACAGTAATTAATTAATTAATCAATTAATTAATCAATTAAATTATTTATTATTTTTAACTTTTTAACAGTGAAACCACCTCCTGTCTGGAGCATGTTTGTGCATGTTGCACTTGCTAGCTGCAGATTTGAAAGCAAAATTGCCACTAGTGTGAACCCTTCGTTTACAACCTCATTTCCCTTGTTTGCATGTTGTTGTGTATTCTAGCTATCGAAGCAAGAAGGTTGTGGATTCCAATGCCGGCTCAGAATTTCTTTGCGGAGTTTGCATGTTCCACACTTGCTAGCATGAGTTTTCTTCGGGTAATTGGGTTTCCTGTGGGATACTCTGGTTGTTCTGTGGTTACTTGGCTTTCTGCCGAGTGCTCTGGTTTACTCCCACAGTCCAAAACAGGAGTGCGAATTAATTGAAGACTGTCAATTGCTCAGGGGTGTGCATTTTCTGGCAACCCAGCAAGGTAAGGTTAGATTTGCATGACAGGAACATGATACGACCGTACCATCTTTGGGAAAATTGCTAGAATTTCGGTAAGCACTGCGGTGTGAGTGCTTAGCATGTCGACTTTATGCAAAAATGTTGTATACTCAGACTTTCTGTGCATGTACTTGTGCTTGTATTTGTTTCCTCTGGGTACTCTTGTTTCTTCTTGGTATTTGGGTTTCCTTCATGAACGCTGGTTTAACTCTGGATGCTCCATTTTTCTCTAGATATTCCTGGTACTTCTTCTTCTATGTCCTCTTATTCTTTTTTTGGGCACCAAACAAATGAAAGAACACGTTAGAATCACTTTTGGTATGGGATTTTTTCTAATAGGTTTTTGGTGAGCTAACAAATACACGCACGCACGCACGCACACACGCACATACACATACTCACCCACATACAAAAAAATATATATATATGTATATATATATATATATATATATATATATATATATATATATATATTTATATATATATATGTATGTATATATATATTTATATATATATATATGTATGTATATATATATTAAAAAAAATAAAAATAAAGAGCAATGATGATGACATTTCCGAATGAACAATACTGAGCTCTTTATAGGAAGAAAAAAAAAAGAAAAAAAAGAATCACTTTTGGAAAAATGGCTTTAGCTTGGGGAAACTTTGTGGTGTGTGTGGTTACTACAGCTGCCTCACAGCAAGAAGGTTCTGGATTCGAATGCCTGCCAGAATTTCTCTGTGGAGTTTGCATATTCCCCGGGTTTGTGTGGGTTTTCTTTAAGTACTCTGAGATACTTTGTTTCTGGTAACTTGTGGGTCCCACACTCCAAAACATGAATGCTAGGTTACTTGAAGACTTTCAGCTGTTCAAGGGTGTGCACATTATGTCAACTCAGCAAACAATGGAATGAACTGGTTAGATTTGCATAAACAGCAGCATATCTTTTGAAATAATCGCTTACAATTTGTGAAAGACTGCGGCATAAATGGTTAGCACGTCTTTCTCAAGCAATATTGTTCCGAGTTCAGACTTTCTGTGTGCAGTTTGTAGGTTTCTGCTTGTGTGAGTTTCCTCCTGGTACTACAGTTTACTCTAGATACGCAAGTTCTCTCTGGGTACTTCTGCGTACTCTTGTTCTTTCCCTGGCACTGCGGTTTACTCACATTATCCTGGTTTCATCAACTACCCTACATACTGTACTACTAAAAGTCCTTCCTCGCCAGCTCCATAGCTGTTTTTGTCACACAAATAAGTTATAACCAATGACTTTGTGACCAGAGCTGAAAGTTTTGTAACAGTATCACCGCTGACCTTAGCATTCCTGGCCTTTCTAGAGCGAGGCCGAAATGGCAAAATCTCGCACGCGAACATGTGCTGCCGCTGATCTGCTTACTGCGATTAGACACAAATGACCTGGCTTATGACGTCGAAATTTGTTCGAATGAGCTTTAACCAACTAACAGATTTCTTTATATATAAAAAAATTAACTTGAGGCTTTCATTGGTTTGAGTTTCAATTTACGCACTTTGTAGGAAGCATATCCTTTTCATTGACAATGAAGATGGCTAAAAAGAAATGTTTTCATAGTCAACGTTCTCGACATAATCATGTGTGCTGTGCCCTATGAGGAGATGTGTGGGGTGTGTTTGTGTTTTTGTGTGTGTAAGGGGGGGGGGGGGGTCACAGTAATTACGACATTAAGTTGAAAGGAATTCAAAATAAATTTAATCTCCAAATCCCTTTCACTGCCTTCCCAAAGAGCTTTAGAGTGAACATGTTACGTCTTGTGGCCAGACACACGGAGAGCACAGAATGAAGTCGAGAAGAACGAGGGTGAGGTTCTGGTTGATGAAATCAGTCTACTGAAAAATAGTGAGTGAGTGAGACTGTGTGGGAAGATTCTCACACTCTGTATGCATTGCTACATGTGGGTAGTAGGAGTGGCAACCTATTTTCTTTATTATAATTTTTTTGCTCTGAGTTGTCTCTATACCAGCATCATTTTCATAGTTAGCCACAATAGTCGAATTTAAGTGAATTAAAGACAAGTGGACTTCTTGCTTGTTGAATACATTTCAGCTTCTCATCAAAAAGAACAAGAGCATGTGAGTTTGCTAAAGGAAACTAAACTACAACTACTATCTACATACCGTTTATCAACTGATTATTAACTACAAACACAGTACAATTACCTCCAAATGTCTGCTTTCTGTTTCATAACACACGTCCAGGATAAAATCAATCAATTTTGACTAATGATGACATCATGGCCCCGCATCAGGAGCAACTGGGGGTTCGGTATCTTGCTCAAGGATATTTCAACGTGGTCACAATAGCATGGGATCGAACCCACAACCTCTGGGTTGTGAGATGACCACTCTACCACTGAGCCACACCGCTCTGCGAGATTTTGACATTTTTGCCTTGCTACCGATCCTATGGTCACCATCATCTAGAACTTCTTTGGGTCACCAAAACCGCCAGGGAAGGAAGCTAGACCCAATCCTAGATGACTTTTGGGCGAGAGGCACGGGTACACCCAAGACTGGTCGGCACTCAAACACATAACATATATGGATTGCCAAACAAGCATCGCCAAACAAGCACTCACTCTACCGACACAGCGCCACATGGACTTGACTTGTAAGTGTGAATTATTGATTTGTAATTGCCACGCAATTTGCTGTCAACAAGTACTGGGTGTACCCCACCACAGGCCAAAACTCATCTGGGATATGCTCAAGCTCACCAGTGACCCCAATGAAGACAAGTGGGGTAGAGATTGGATGGATTGTATTGAGCAAATAATGCTGACCCGTAGAAATTACGTCATAGTGTGGATGTAGCTCAACTTCCCATAACTGACGTAGTGTTGTTTTAGTTGTTGTTCATACTGATTTATTATTTTGGTTGCATGGGAGAGGCGCCGTACTCTAAAAATCTGTCAGCATGATGCAAATTATTCCAGTTTTATATGTGAAACTGAGAATTATCATATTTTGTATGCAGGCTATGTAGATAATTTTTAATTCAGCTCTTCTGTTGGATATAATTTCTTTGTGTAGGTGGGATTTTTGGGTCATGTGATATGCCTTCTGCAAAGTACAGCATATTCTCTTGGTTTAAAATGCAAAATGCTTTGTGGGAATGTCTTAGCTGAGTCATCGCTGCATTCGACTATATGTCATAAAGCGGTTTGAAAGCTCACTTGGCCATATGCTGTATTTTTATATTGTAATCATTTGTCCTCTTGCAACAACACTGTAAAAACATGCTGCCTGCTGGGGCAAGAATTCCGCTTTGAGCCAGACACAGCAGCATAAACAATGGAGCTGCGATTTTTGTTTGACGCCACAAAAACTGCTCTGTCCCTTGCGATGATGTTCAAATCAATTGAATGTCACTCCTGAAACAAATAGTTGAACCATGCGGCATAGCTGCGTTCATTAGGGCCTGGCGGCTTTTATGAGCGCTGTTAAGGTGGCCGAGCGTAACCTGTGGGGCTGCGAGGTGAGTCATCTTTCCGTTGTTTGGGAGGGACGACGAGGTCAGCTGGAGTTCTTCCTACCAGGAGCACTTTAACTGACATGGACTTGGCTTGCAGGCAGCAAAAGCAATTAAGACAGTTGCGACAGCCTGTAATTACTGCCTCACCCATGCGTCACCTATATTCTCTCTCTCTCTTTCTGTCTGCGCCCATTATCCTCTGTAGTGTAGTTTCCACTGTGTAGTTGAACGTCAGGTCAGGATTGCACACCTGAAATAAATGTTGAGGGGGAAAAAATACAGTCGCAGCCATTGTTATTTTTTGAATGATGAATCCTGGAAGCATTCATTTTAATGATATATTGCATCAGAAAAATGTGTGATGCACCTAAATGGATTGTTGATTAAGCAAAATGGATTGAGTGCACTTCTTGTTGCAGCGGAGGCACTCTTGATTCAACTAGTTTGTCGATTAATGGAAGAATTACTCAGTTATGTGGACTTGGTTCATCATGGCTTGAAACGGTTGAGGCTAAATTAAGTGGATTACCTGTTGCAGCAGAGGCCCTCTTGAGTCAACAAGTTTACTCTCTGTTGAATGGAAACTTGTTCCTCCACTCGTTACCGCTTTTTCACTTATCGCTTAATGGCTTGAAATGGATTGATTGATTGATTGATTGCTTGAAGTTTGCTTGATTATGTGGAATTGATTTATTATGTGATGTCTTAGAGCAAAATTAAGTGCTACAAGTTTGCTGTCTGACGTAGGGAATCTGGTTCTTCCAATCCTTTCCATGATTTTTGAGCGTCATTTAATTGTGTGAAACTCCAATTTGAGTTGTTGATTAATGGAGGACTCACTCAATTATGTGAGCTTGATTAATCAAGTCTTGAGGCAGTTGAGGCCTCAATGGAGTGTGCTACTTGTTGGATCAGAGGCAGTCTTCATGCAACAAGCTTGCTGTCTAAAGGATGGCGTTTTCAAATACTTTGATAATTGATGGGTGATTCATTTAAGTGGAATTTACTAATCATGTCATCAAATTAAGAAGTTGAGGCAAAATGCAGCGACACTGTTGATTCAACTTCAACTGTTTGTTGCCTAAGAAGTACAACATGCTATGTGAAGTTGAATTACATTCACACTCTGGACAGGAGGAGTTCAGAGCACTCCGAAAGTCTCCCATCTCAATTAAAAGAATCTAAACAAACAAACAAAAATAGTTTTCATCTGTAGTTGGTAAAATTTAGTCAATAACTCTAAAAAATTGGACTTTGGACGTACAGAGTATTTTCATGTTATCCAGGAACTGCTATGACGTGCTGTGAACCTGAAGGTCCTCAATGAATTAATCACTTTGACATAGTGTCATAATCTCTCAGCATTCTCATGCAATATCTACAGGACTTCCAATTTGTAGGACCCCTTGTTTGTAAAATAGGCAAATGTGGCCTTCCCTGCCTGACAGCATGATTGAATGCTATTGTATTTGGCTCATTAGTAAACGCAAGTGTGACTCTCAGGGTGTTGATAGGTGGCTGTGGGACAACAACGGGGGCGCTCTGCGCTGAACGCGCGGCCCCCATCAACATTGAGGGCAGTATTTGATGGCAGGCCGTGGGTATGCAGATCATGTTTCCAGCAGAAGCAGGAAGTGAGAATTGGAGGGTTCCTGCTACCCTTTCCTTACCCCTTCCTACATGGAACCCAACTCAAACCATGTGTGCTCTGACCCCGTGGGCCCCACGAACACAGTCAACTAGGCAGTGTGATCGGCAAGTGTTGTGGTCTTTATAATGGGACTTCAGGAAGCCTTCACCTTGCCATTGTTATTTGAATACCCCCTCAGTGCAAAACCCCTCTTGGGGGAACGTAGTAAGCGATTCCTTCGGTTCCCTTCCACTTTCATTCAAGGCTTAGTGCACGATGGTAGTGACAGGGGAAGTACAGTTGTTCGTCCCCGGGGTCAAAGGACGTTTCCTGACACTCAAGTTGCCACTGGTTAACAATGGACAGATTAAGGAAAATGGCCTAAACGCTCAGTGACATTTAGTACGGAAATGAGCTGCTACACAATTCAATAGTAATTAGCAGAGTTGAGAATATTACTTTACAAATGAAGTAGGACATGTAGACATTAAAATGTATGAATTGGTTAGGACGAAACAATACCAGCACAGTTTACAGGTCAATGACACTTTGGTGTTGGGAGTCTGGAGCTGATTTAAAACTTTTAATTACATTCACTGCTAGTAATATACCATAAACCAAACATTTGTTAAACTTTAGGTAGAAATGCGGCTATAGAAATGATCTAGCTATAATATTAATCAATTACTTTAGCTAAAGCCAGCAAACCTTCAGAAACAGCAGAATGCTGGAACTTAACACCAGAACTTTTACACCAGAAGCTTTAGGACCATTGTGTTTGGTCCGTGGAAATGTTTGTCTACATTTATATCTGTATGAATATATTCAAATATTGTCCTGACTTGTGTTGGCAGCCCTGAACTTTAGCTCCAGTAGTAAAGCATTCCGCTGCTGCACCTGAGGGCGCTGATACAATCCCTGCTTTACCCATTACAAAAAAATAAAAAATCAAGTAAGGTCGAGCTTACAACACTGTGTCAGTATTTATTAATTTGTCAAGACCTCAAAAGAGAGTCATTTTGTTTTATTTTCTACCCATACAAAGGAGCCACATGTTAATATAGTTCTAATGTATGGCATCTCTGAATAAACTTTGAGTATCATTTAAGTATCTCAAGGCCGGGACGAGTGTCTCCTTTTTTTGGAAATGAAAATATAATCAACCTATCAAATACTGAGCACTGAAGTCCTAAACTGCGTTTAAATAAATTATTTTTACACTTGAACAACTTCACTACATTCATACAAACATATTCAGTTGAACAATTGGTACAAATGGTAAATTATACATAGAAAATTACTTCTGAATGGTGAACAGACAGAAACAATGGTCGTCATGTACGGTCGTTACATTTGATGATCACGTGGACGCCACAACTTATCTGTTCACTTGGCAAAATATAAAATGCCTGCAGCGGAACTGTGTGCCTTTGAAATCCTGCTGACTGATGCGCAAGAATCAAATAATTATAATAAATCTCGTAAAAAAATTGTACGTACAACTGACGTAAAAAATATATATCCATCAATTTTCAGTCGTTTCCAAACTACTCGTTCACCGAGGAATAAAAAAGAACTTTGTAAACAAAGTGAAACCATTGAAATACTACTGTTGTAGTAAAGTAGTTCCAGCGGAAACACAAGGTGGAGTACAGTTGTAAATCATCAGAGGTACCTTGTGGACTCTGAATGGAATAACCGTAATGTTATTTTTTTCTGCCGACGTATTACGTCACATTAATGACAGCGTGGAAGTTAATTAAACAGTATTGTCTTGCATTTACATCCTGCCAGTGTATTGGTAATAACTAATAAGGACTCTTGTTTACATGGGTGTGTCAGCATGCCACAAACTGGAAGTAGTCAGCTAGTTTTCATTGCTCAAAATAAAACATTGCAAAAGTCAGTAAGGTTGTTTATTTTATTTCTGTAATTTTATATGCAGTACTGTAAATAGTCAAATTTGGTTATTGGTTTTAAGGAGAAAAAAAATATTGACTCTCAAACTGAGTCACCATCCGCACTTCACAGCTTTTGGCCACCATGTTTTTCTGAGACCCAACCTTGCAAACTACTCGGTCCAGAAACTACAAGTGCCGTGTTTCCACCGCAGGACGTTCGGGTATGGGGGGGGGGGACTTTAACAGGAACCGTCCTCTCAGCCGGCCCGCTTGTGGCTGTGTCTCCACTGCGGAGTACGACCCATTTCGCGACGTCACGAGTTTCAATCGACGACACGTAAACGCCGTGCAAGGGTTTCTCTCGTGACATCACCCAAGCACCGCGCAACAAAAATCACAACGAGGAAAGAAAAAACTTTAGGTGGTTGCTGTTTTTCTGTTTTTGATTTTATGTACTTGGCGTGGATGGATGGTTTGAGTGAGAGGAGACGGCGTTTAGATGAAGAATTTGAAAAGGCTGACTCGCAAGTCTCGAGTTTCGATCAACACGTAATCGCCTTGCGACAGTTTCTGTGACGTCACCCAAGCACAGCGCCGCAAAAATCTAAACAAGGAAAGAGAAAAATTTGTGGCGGTTGCCGTTTTTTTCTGCTGTTTTTTAATGTACTTGGCCTGGATGGATGGTTCAAGTGAGAGGAGACGGCGTCTAGATGAAGAATTTGAAAAGACTAACAGTAGAGTGGAACGAAAATAGGCAAACGATTATTAAGATAAATGTTTTGGTGGAAGAGACTTAAGCCGAGAATGCATCATTGTCGCGCATGAAGGTCAGATACTTTTTTATACTAAATAATTCGGGTAGGACCTCTGCTCGTCCCCGTAAGTTCCTGTAGATGTGGCCCGGTTGGGAAGGCTTCTGCAAATGTCCTGTAAATTTACCCTGAAATTCTTGCGGTGGAAGCACGGCTTAGGACATACAATTTAGTTCCTGTAACTTCAGGCTTAAATGCAGATACAATATTACAATGATGTACTTCTAATGTATTTTACTAGAGCTGATAGTTGGTACAGTTGGGGTACAACTTTCGAGGGGTGGAGGTTTGCTGCGCTGGATATGATTGGAGATGTTTTGTTCCAGGAACTCATAGAATGATTGATAATTATGATTGATTGATGATGATTAAAAGTGGAAAGGGAACTGTAGGTGGAAATTCAGTTATAGTTCCCCTATTGTAACTCGGAATGTGAAAAAGGTGGCATGCTTTCTCATGTTGCAATACATTCCATTTCCAGTTGTATGGTTGTTGGTGCTCGTCTGCGGTGATATTATCACAAAGCGAAACTTGTTGAATTATTCTTAAAGATGCTCATTTAGCTGAAAAAATATTTTGCAAAATATCCAGAGGTTTTGTTCTTCTTGGTAAATTCTAATCAATGTTCCAATTGTATGTACATTTTGAGCTTTTGGGTTGGACTTTATAGGTTCAACAGTTTTTTATTTTTTATTTTTTGCCACACCAAATTAGACACCTGTGGGCTGCAATAAAAAATGAGGGGGTGTGGCTTTATAGCCATCTTTTAAACCCAGACGTGTTGACTAATCGCCCAAGGATTAAGCCTTTAGAAAGGCCTCTTTCATTCTGACACCATGCTCACCGCAAATTCTCTGTGCTGAGATGGCAAGTAGACATTTTGTGGGGGCAGGAGGAAGTTTGGATGGCGTACTGTACCTGGACGTTGCTTTGTTGTGTCATTCAAACATCTGCACTTGCACACAAATACATAGGAACATTTATACCTCTAGGCTGGATCTTTCATCACTTCCTCTTAGTGGAGACAACTCTGCATTTTTCTCACAGCAATCAACAGCACTGGGAGACAGAAATTTGTCTTTACTGCAGTGGTCGAGGTTTGAAAAAAGAATCATGTACAGCACTACACTATTACTCATTTCCTGAGACTCGTCCAACTTTGATAGAGCCAACTTTTAAGCAAAGTTTTCAGTTGTGATTGATTATATTTGGAGCTCTCTCAAAAAACGTAATGACCGTCACAGCTCACCTGTTGTCTGGGTTTGGTCATGTAATGTCCACACGCTGAGCCCTTAAGCACTGTGACTTCATTTTCAGTCAACAGTAAATGGCAGTACAAGACAAAATGGCTGCCCCCTGAGATGGATAAGAACTACAGTAATTTCTTACAATTACAAGTCACTACTTTTTTCATTTGCATTCGACCCTGCGGCTAATACAAAGGTGCAGCTTATCCATCAGATTACAAGGGGGCACACGATAAAGGAAGCACAAGAGCGTCAGGCAGAGCAAAACAAACCAAGTGAGGCCAAATTCAGTGGGAGAGAGAGAACAAGAGCGAGACAATTTGCACCCTCATTATGGAAAAGACAGTAGCGGGAACCCGGTGCGGTAACATTAAAACACATGCGCCTTACAGTCGGGTGCGGCTTATATGTGTAACAAAGTCAAGTATTCCCAAAATTCAGCTAGCGCGGCTTATGGTCAAGTGCGCGGCTTTTAGTCCAGAAATTACTGTATTGGCTTTTTTCTGCTTAACTTCTATCACACAAACGCAGCATTAATCAAAATACTGTGTTTAGACTAGTCGGGCGCATAAAACATATTATTGTAAAGTAAATATTTGACTTGACTACCCCATTAACCACTCGATTCACTGTAAAACTGTTGGAATTGGTAAACATCGTTTTACGAAATCAACAGCCAAAGGATAAAACAACTAACAAACAAATACCTGCAGAGTTAATCCGTTGATGTTTGCTGAAATAAAGTCTGTATTTGGGGCATATTGTTTTGGTCTAACCGAATTCCCACTTTTGGGGCATTCCATCTTGAAGGAACTATTATAAAGCAATCCTGGAATGTTTTTCGACAGCATACAAGACTTGATGTTGTTAAAACCACGCTAACGGACAATGACACGCATCCCTATATTCGTACCTGGACTGCCACAGGTTTGCAAACAAACACGTTGGCTCACACACAGCCTTGCAGACTGAGATTGAGTTTAGCACGCCATCAGCGGTTTGTGTATGTGTGTTTGGGAGCGGGCTTTGGGCCTGTATATTGTTGTATGTAAATGTTCCGTGGCGCAGCTCGGACGTGATGTTGCGCAGACATCCTCGACAAGTGTGCACTGCTGTTTGATGAGCTCATTCGAGATCATGCTTGCAAGATGCAAAATCATGTTTTAGACATTGAGGATTGGATATATTACTCAGTTACTTATTTCATGCATTAAAATCTCAAATTGGTCACTAATCATCTATACAAAATGAGTACTGTGAGAATTGAAAACCACCTCCGTTTGCTAAAATAGTTTCATTCAGGACACTATAATTTTTCAGTGCTATCTGTAGATTGAGCATGTGAAACAAACACTCTATTTTAGTGAGTTTTCATGGCTTTACTATTTCAAACTTTACAGTACCGGTACATCATCGAACTGCCCTTACATGAATTATATTAATTTTTTAAAACTTCTGTGAGAATCTTGTCATTTTTTGTGATAAAACAGTATACAAAATAAACAAACGCTACATCGTACATCATTGTTTTGCAAACATTGTACCAGTTTTCAGAGTCTGCCATTTTGGCATACCAATCGATCAAACAATCAGTCAATCTGGTGTTGCGTAATTATGATAAAGCGAAGCAGGCGCCTCTGTGGATTGGTCGATAGAGAATCATACACCATAGTTTTGTGAGATTTCATAGGTTCGCCATCCAAATGTTGCATTATGGAACTGGACTGAACTGAATCATGTGGCCTGTTAGACTTGTCACTGTGGCAGCATGGGGAACTGTGGTTAGCCTCACCAGAAGATTGGAGTCGGACCTCTGCAATTTGCCTGTTCTTCTGGGGGTTTCCTCTGGTTTTCTTCCATGTTCATACATTACAATTATTCGAGACTCAAAATTATGATTGGTTGTCTTTTTCAAGGGTTTGTCGAATCGACTTTACTCCTCGGCATAAGTGTTTAACACTTAACGTCAACTAAGCGTCAATCAGGTGTTTTTGGTATCGTATCTTCCAATTGGCCAATTTACAAAGGACTTTCAACTCGGCAGACTGTAATGCTCAGCTAATCACCAAAAACTCCAGCCAACAAGGTAACACAGACTTTAAGAGCGAGAGAGTACAGAGAGATGGTTTTGGATGAGCAAAGCCTCTCTAGTCTCTCTAGTTTCTGCTAATCTAATCATACTAGTCTTAAAATATTACTGTCCGTTAAAATATGGCTTTACGTAAAACCATTCCACATGGCGTAAAAAAGGTTGGGGGTTGCTGTCGGCCTACTGTGCTGAAAAAATCTCATTGACATCAATGATTAAATTAACTTTGACTCATTACATTATACTGCACTCGCCTACACATTTTTTTTGTCATTCAAGCCCTTATTTCTTTCTACTGTATATGATTCCCTAGCGACCAATCCAGGTGTAGTCTCTTTTCCCCAAAGTCTGATGTGACACCCTCAACAGGGTAATTGTTGGAAAACGGATGGATGGATGGACTTTATAGTATGTGTAAACGTTTTGTTGTTGGGAGGGATGTCACTTTTTACACTTCCTCATCTAAATTCCTGAAGCATCTTGGTCATGGTGGTGGGGAGGTCCTTACTGGTGTAGATGCCTCTTCTTCAACATTCGATGCCTCAACCATGTCACTCGCACGGCTCTCTGTTATTAGGTTGTATGATTTGTTTGCAGACCGGAGCCAGAGTACGCTTGTGGTTTGATGCACGACTGTAGCGTAGCTATTATGTGCTTTCATGGCGGTTTGCCCTCAGTGCGTCTCACTTTTTTTCCCATGTCAGACATGCTGCAATATGCCACCTTTGAAATGAAGGAAAGACCGACTGCGATTCCGGTTTTGCACACCTTACACAGTGAAGTGCAACAAACTAAGCCGTCTATGAATAGAACACGATGGCATGCAAGCAGAGGTTTTGTAACCTGACAAGAGAGCGCAAATATGGCAGTGATTGCTGTCTTGTTGTTCAAAAGCTTCTGTTGCAGTAGCAGGTTCGAGAGGTCTTCCATTGTTCCCCTGATTAACTTCAACCTCAAGTGCTTGTTTGCGCTGGGCAAGCCTTAAAGCAGCAGGAAGGGATCTTCACTTGTTTGTCTAATTTGTCACCGTGGTAGCTTTTGGGAAGGCCGTGCACAACTTAGGTGTTTGCTCATGAAGTCCGCCAGCCCGAGAGAAAAAGCCACTGCAAACTAATATCGTTGTGTAGTCTCAGGTGGATTGCCCAATGCCTCAGAATCAGATTCCTTGTAGTTCACTCACAGTGGCATAGTAGCAAAGGCATCCACTCTTTTGCAATTAGGCTGCAATCTCATTCAACCAGTGTCCACAATGGCAACAAAGGAAAGTATCAAAATATGCTTTGCAGTCGGGAAGAAACCAAAGGCATCTTCTTCAGAAAATGGGAGGAACTCTTTGTGTGTGTCTGTGTGTGTGTGTTTAAAGGCTATGGTTGGTCTTCCAGGTGTGTACACCTGCAGTTGTTTGGGCTTGTGAGGCCTCTTGCGGAGGTGGCTTCATGACAGCGCTAATGATAGGTTGCGGCAGGTGAAGACATGAGTGTGTTTATGTGTCTCGGTGACACACACACACATACGCCCTTCAACGTGGCCAACAATGTCGATTAAAATGACACCATGAAATCAGGACGAGTGAGTACTTGCGAAGTGATGGGGGCAAACTCTACAAGTCGCAGGTCAGGTCATTGTCATGCAATCAGCTACGGCTCTGACGCAAACACGCTAACAGAGGGGCTGGCAGGTCAAGTTTAGGTTGATTGTTGAACTCGGAGGTCAAGTGTTTGGTGTGATGTGATGTTGTGACATTGTGGTCTGTGATTGTAACTCCGCAATAAAATGTGTTCCAAAAATAGATCTTTTTTAGTCTTGTTAGTGTTAAAATATGCAAACTGTTACAAAATGGCACTCCAAATATGATTGTTTCTTTTAGGAGCAATAAAAGGAGTCTTTCACAGCGAAAAAACAACAAAAAGTAACGAAGCAGCAGAAATCTATCTTTTCACAGCCGTGTATGTGATATGTTAAACCAAATTTGTTCCGAGTATGTATACATTTAGTAATTAATTCCCATGACAATCTGTTTATGTTCCCCTCAGCTTGTGCGGACATGTAGCAAGGTAAAACGACACGTTTCCATAAAGCCTTGCAATGACTGTATATTTTGTCAAAATCAACGTCATTCATTGTTTAATGGCTGATTTAGCTACATACTTTTATTCTGTTCTGTAAAAATAAACCTTTTACTGCCATTGATCTTGTCAAGAAATATATTCATTGTCCAAGTTTTTCGGCACTTAGTTTGTGAAAACCTAGTGCCTGTCGAAACAAAGCAAAAGAGGCGTGGTGTGGTCTGTAGAAGACTTGCATGTTTTTAATGGGCACCCTAGCACCCAATAGAGAAAGCATTTGAATACAGTAAGTTGTTTTACTACGCAGCGTTTGCCTACACAAAAAGTTGATGTTGTCAAGTGGACTAACAAGGTTTCGTTACAGTGATAATATGCTATATTATTTTCTAAAGGTTTATGTGTTTTGTACAGGCAAAAGGGAAAACAATAAAAAGTCTGTTTGATCAATGTTGACAAATGTGTTTTCCCCAAATTGGAATGAGTTCTTACTTTGAGGGGAACCACAAAGTTTAATGGGAAACAACAGTAGTAGTGATGCAACAGGGTGATGCATAACACATCAGAATCATATTTATTTTATTTTTATGCGTTTTATAAAAAGCAGTGTACCGGTGTATAACAAATATACAAACAGGATTTTTAGTCTTGCATTTTATTTCCAAAACAAATTCCTTAATGCCATATAATGTCACCTAACTAACTTTCAATCAGACACTCAGTGGTCTTAATGTACAATACATGTTGATATAGGTTGCAAGTAAATATTTGAGACATTTTGTAAAATGCATTTTTTTTTAAATCCTAAAATGGTTTCCTTTGGGCTTTACACGATCAGGATTTTGGAGCTGATCAGCAAGTTAAAAAAAAGAAAGAAAAATATCACCAATCCAATAAAAAATTGGCCCTATATATCTGTTTAAACAACATATTTATTTACTGTACGGTCAGCCCTAGCTATTCAGGGAGGATTAAGCCCATAGATAGCCAAAATTCGCATATATAATTGACACACATTGAAATGTATTAAAAAAACTTTTTTATAATAAAACACTAAAATGTTCTCAAAAATGCTAATAAAACTTCAATCCACGGAAATGTGAAAAATTGGAAAATAATTGAAAAACATCTCACGGTACGTTTGCCTATATACCGTGAAACCTTGGATTAATAACAATGGCTGGAATGGATAAGGTTATCTTTGCTGTAATTTTTTACTTCAAGGATTGCCAAATTATGACACGACAGCCAATAAGACACTTTGCATAAAAATACAAAATATCTACTAATCCGATCTAGCCAATCAGATCTATTTAAAGTCTTGTTTCCTTTCCAAGATGGCATTCCACCCGACACTAAAGGCCCTTGTGTTCGGATGTGCCACCCCCTTTGAATCACTTTCTTATTTGAAGACAAGCTCGTACATGGATGTCATTAAAAAACCCATCATCATCAAAAGCACAAACACTCTCCTGTCGTCTGATGTAATATGTAAAGATAAAGATGACTCGACAATGATGCTCATTCCTGCGGCATGTGGGCCAGTAAATAAAAAAGACAAATGAAGAACCTTTTGTGTACCGACACAATTCCTTGTTGACCTCACACAACGTCAGCTGCATTTGTGCGTAGATACCTCCTTAGAGAGACAAACAGGCAAGCTATTGTCTTTTACTTGCATAAGATGGGTTCCGAGCGAGTCATGACTGCATGTTTGATCTTCCACTGATGTGAATGATGGTTTGAGCTGCTGCTTGTTTTAATATGCAACTCTTCAAAGCTGCAAAAAGTGACCAAATTAGATTGGTGTTAATTGTTGTAGCTGTTCCTAAGATCATTGAAAAGGCAGACATTTTCAGAAAGGTGCTTCACTTTATTTGCAGTTTGCTACCTTCAGACAACCTGTGCAGTCATCTAACATTGTGAAAATGGTGATACAACGTCACAGTTCCAAGATCAGGACAAAGAAAATTACCTTGTTCCACTTGGAAGATGAGCTAATCTAAAATTCAGGACTTCAGCTTTGTTTCTTTTTTCTGTAGCTTTGGTCTATAGTCATCATTGTTTTGAGTTTCAGGACTTAACGCTTCTCTCCTTCGTGTTGTAAGGTTCATCTTAACAAAATTCCAGAGAGAAGAAAAGTTACACGGTGTGACATTTTAGACTAATTCTATGTGATACCATTAGGGCTGTAACAATACAGTATTGAAATAAAAAATCTTGTGTTCTCTATGAAATGGCAGCCACTTCCAACTCTCAGAGTTCTTGCTTCAAGTTAGATACAGACATCTGAGCTCATTGTGCTAACAAACTTAATCTAAATTTTATTTTATGTAAATTAAAAAAAAAAAATCTGACATTTTGATTGAAAGTGGCCATTGTCAAGTCTTTTCCTTGAAAAATTAAATTTTGTCCTATTGTGACCGAATTTGAATCAAGTATACTAGAGATTGGGAGATGATGCCATTGCAAAACAGGTTTAAGCTCGTTCCGTTCCGTTCCGTTCCGTCTTCAATTCCGCTTATCTGGGGTCTGGTCGCGGGGGCAGCAGCTTTAGCAGGGAAGCCCAGACTTCCCTCTCCCCAGCCACTTCAGCCAGCTCCTCCGATGGGATCCCAAGGCGTTCCCAAGCCAGCCGTGAGACGTAGTCTCACAGGTTTAAGCATGACCATATTTGCTGATGTATAGTTGTTTCAATTTGCATAGTGTAGTTTCAGACGACAAAGATTAACAGCGACTCAACATAGCTATTTGCTAAATATTTCACTGGAGGCCAGCTTTTATAGTGAGGCCTCCAAACCCTTTGGGAAAAAAACAAAGCTTCACAGCCTGCCTCGCATCATGATCGTTCAAGTCTGGCCCTTTGGAACACTACTTTGGATTAGGTTGTCTGATGCAGTGTTTGGCATTGTGAAAAAATTGCACATTAAGCCGCGACAAGGGTCAATTTTAAAATACAAGTAACAAGGCAATTCTATTGACAATGTATTAGGTGGAAGGCTTTTATTTTGAAGTTGGCCTCTATAGCACATTCCGCGAACTATATACGACCCGAACCGTGCTTAAAGATGAGCCATTACACCACTCATTAAAACATATACTCGCACTGTGCGACCAGATGAAATTCTTACCGTTAGCCGCATTTACGGGTAAATTGGTTGCAGTGTCGAGCCCTAGGTGATGCTTCAGAAGTTGCCTTACCATGAAACTCCTCTCAGATCTACAATGATAATGAAGTTCGGAAATATGTAGCTGCTCATCTATTTACCCTCAGGTGCATCTCCCAAATTTTGAACACTGATGAGCAAAGTTACTGTCTGATAGACAACAGTGAGTTTCTACTGACAACAAAGAAGTGCATGTGAAGGGGATCCTTCCTTATGAGATAGTATTCTATGAATCGCAATCTGAAAGTAATGCAGAGGATATTTCCTGCTGTCCCAAAGGCTTAGCTCTCATTCAAAGCCGTCCAACTGCTAACGGCAGCTGGTCGTCTCTTTCATACTGCGTCCTACTGTAATAAGAAGCCACCAGGCTGCTTTTTGTTCATTCTCAACAACGCCGCTCGACACGTCCCCACCTGTAGTGGTGAGCTTTATGATTTAGACCAGTTTTAAGCTGTCTGGAGACATATCAAAGCCATGGATGCGAGCCTTCTCGTTATCTTGTATGTCTGTTTTTCTCCAGCAGTGCCCACAGGGTAGTGTCGGTGCTTATATTTGTGATGTTGTTGGCACAGGAACAATGGTTTAGTTTAGGCACCGAACATTCCTGATTATTGACACACTGCGGTATGGCTTAGCGAGCGCATCGGCGTTCTGATGCACGGGCCGGCTCGTGTGCAACACCTGAGCATCTCCACGGCAACGAGAATCACAATGAACCGTGACTTTGCCACCAACCGGTTAGACAGAAAGTGTGAAGCGATGCTTCTGCAAGGAGGGTCACCTGAGGGATGACAAGGGACAAATGTAATGCTTGACATTAGCTGTGACCCAAGGTAAGTCCTTGCAGCCAACACAAGCACGGTTATAATTAAAAGGTATTTTCTTGAAGCCATACCCAGTTAACAAACCCGGGCAAATTTTGATGAATAAAAAGAATTACAACATATATAAAGCGAAGATTAAAAATCATGAAAATTCAAGCCTGTTTTCAAACAATGTGGACATGCACACTGAAAAACTTTCAAATGCAACACAACAACCTCCCCCCACCCTCATTCTGCACAGTAATTGTTTTTCTTTGATTATAATGTTTTTAAGGTTGTGAAGGTTGCCTAGCACTGTGCAAATATGAACAGTATACCCGTACATTATAACAATCTAGTCTCCGTACCTTAACAGATGCCTTTATGTGTAGACAAGGTCTGATTTTAAGTAATATACTAGGAGTAACGGTATACCAAATATAAGTACCTTGGTTTAAGATCACGGTTCGGTTCACGTTTTGTACAGTATGAGAACAAAATGCAAGAATTAAAACTGCAAGTTACACTTCTACTGAGCCATAATTAAGTCACCACACAGTTCCCACCCTTCTAAACACTGGGGTAAAAATACGCGATATACTCCAGATAAACCCCGTAGTATATGATTTTGGGACCCAAATACAAATAGCCACTGTAATGGCATAATGTCAGACTTAATGGCATTTTAAGATGAGGCAAAGAAATTAAATCTGACAGTAGCTTTAATAAATGAAATATTGTCAAATAAATGTATGTAATCAATTATTAAAAATGTATTTTAGCATCACAGTATAACATCAATATTTTTCTTTCTGTGGAAAGATTCAAGAGCAACAGAAGTATGTTTCGTCATTCACATATCAGATGTAGGCTACACTTTTTTTGGGGTGGGTGGGCTTCAAGCACTGAACACCTTCCACGTTTCCTAACAAATTTCCCCGTAATCTTATCAATACAAGTCCACATGAACCATATCAGACATCCTATGAAAGACTTCCGCTGACATCATGCCCACAAGTTCCTTCACTGGAAATGTTGCAGCTTATCAAACAACTTGCTAGTCTTGCATTATCCTCCTTCAAAGGCGCCTAACATTAACTGCAACAAAGTGTGAGAAATATGCAGTAATTACTTCTAACCATACATGTCTCATTTTGGCTGGGACAGTCCTGTTTTTGACCCTTGGGTCCTGCATCCCAGCAGATTTTGCCAACCTCATTGTTTTGTCCTGCTATTACGCAGGTCTTGTCTCGGCATCCCGTTTCTTCTCATGTGTATGTCAATGACAGACTTACGTAGCAGGCGTTGACCGCAACTAGAACTACTTCCTGCTTTTGCATCTAAGTATCGTGGGAAATCCACTGCGATCGACACTTGCTGATCAGACAAGACTAGCTTTCTAGCTGTATAGTTACAATGTTACAGTGTGTGATTGGTGCGAGTTAGACAGCACAGCCAGCTTCCAATAACTGTCGGGACCGAGCAAAAAAGGATGTAAAAAGTTGAGTGCAATGGCCTGTTCAGCACAGTTAGCATTTAGCATTAGCGATTGATGCGCATGTCGGCCGTCTTCTGCAACCCCCCCGGCACCTGCTGTGGTAAAATTTGTTGTATATTATATAGCGTCCCGGTTTTTAATTTTGAAAATCTGGTCACCCTAACCATTCATTAGTGTTTGATAAGCAACTCATTTAGGCCATTTGGGAAGAATCCAGAGATCTGTAAAGTGTGGGGGAATCCCATCAGTTTTCAATTAATTTCACATTGTCCAAGCTACATGGTACACCATTCATCCAGCCATACTTCCATTTTTTTAATGTACTTCCTGATGGCTCACGGATAAATTATATAACTGGAAAACTCGAGAAGAAGAGTGCAATTTAGCGGAACAAGACTCGGCCTGTTTGCGAGGCGCCCACTCATCCTTAAGTGGTTTTGTTTGGCCAGGTCCCTTTTGTTGACGCTCCCATTCTCTCATGCCTATTAGATTTCCATGCATGGACGGGCACAGCGCTGATACAGTATGTGCCAATATCTTAGGCTATGTTCACCCTGCATGGCATGATACCCAATTCAGACTTTTTTGTTAAATTTGATCTTTTTATGTACTTGTTCTCAAACACGTCCACGATGCGCACAAAGAAAAACGTTGAATCAGTACATCAGCTGGCACATAGTCCCACATGCAGGGGCTCATCTCATTGTCAGGAGTGAGACGTCACAAAGCATCTCATTGCTCAAAGGTCACATGATGTTTTTAAAATTATTCGTACCTGTACTTTTTGTTTCCACTCTACCTGATTATTTCCAGTGATAAGACGTCTGTATTTTCGTCATTCATGCGTCACGGTCATTGGTAATAACACTTGTCATGCTGACAAGGAAGTTGCGTTTATTTTTCCATTTTCTCATCAGGCGTGGACCCCTTTTCATGTAAACGTGTAACACCTGCCACTGGGCAAGCGCATTCTTCTTCCGTGGCTGTGGCAGCGTGGGAAGTTCGCTGCACTTCCCGACCCCACGCGCTACGACGGCGCATTGAACGTCGTCACGTGACAAAGGAATGCTCGCCGCCTTTTGTTTTAACATTCACGGCACTCATGAAGTTGAGAGCAACTTTGCATACTATAGAATGATGGCTCCCCTGGCACTTTGCCTCCCTATTCTCCTGCCCGTGGTTGCTCCCAAACAGGATTTGCGGGCAGCGCTCCCCCCACGCTATCTTTTAAATCACTTCAAGCGCCACTGAAGCCTCTTTTTTTTTTTGCACCCCAAAGCGGGCACCCAATCGAATGGCATCACAGGGCCTTGGACACATCCAGATAATCTACCCACCCCTTTTTTTTAAATTTTCAAGGCCAAAACAAAAGACGGGCCCAGTGAAGCGCATCTCGGCTGGTGGGCTGAATAGAGGGGCCCCTTTCATGGCTGTTTATGAGCACCCCTCTTGAAAAACACACATACAAATCACATCCCGTTCTCCCAAGGGCTGCTCTGATACGGGGCAGAGGGCAGAATTCTCACCCTGCTTCTCTCTCTCACTCTCTCTCTCTTTTTCTGTTCCCCACTTGATGGATTTCCACCCCGCGTACTTTACTGTCCGATCCATTGGTGTGTTTGTCGGTGTTACGTAAGAACAAGCGGGCCAAATGCTTACGGTAAACATCATTAAAAAGGGTTATACGGCAGATGCAGGACAGACGGCACACATAAAGGAGATGTTAAACTGTCGGATTCAAAATAAACAAGGCCGGTGATTAGGAGAAAGTTGCCTTTATAGTTCTGCTGTATTGTGACAATCACTGGAATGTCAGATATCTGTGA
Organism: Leptonotus elevatus; assembly: GCF_054856555.1. Taxonomy (NCBI): domain Eukaryota; kingdom Metazoa; phylum Chordata; class Actinopteri; order Syngnathiformes; family Syngnathidae; genus Leptonotus; species Leptonotus elevatus. The sequence goes on along the minus strand of NC_141239.1, from coordinate 26,588,722 downwards.
GTATTAAAGACATCTAACAAAAATTGTAGTCTGCAGGAAAAAAATCATAATTTTATGAGAATAAAGAGGAGAAAAAGGGTGTAATCTGATTAGCATATACATGACTGGTGAGGATATTGGCGAGTTACTGCAATATACGTTTCAGTTTAACATGATTTTATTGAAATTTGAAAATGTTAGCCTCTTCCTGAAACAACCCTTTGTTGGTTTTGTTCAAACATCAACCAAAAGTGTGTTTAATAAATATTTAATGATTAACATATAGTCTGACCCTAGAGAAAGACAGTGGATGTTTATTACCATAAGATTATAACTTTTTGCTTGAAAAGAAAGACTGCAGAACTCTATGTAAAAATATTTTCACAAAATATTTTCACCCAAACAGAAACACTTGTTTTTGTGTCCCCCAAAACATGTTTCTCTTGTAATGCTTGTCCCCTTGGAAAGTAATGCTTTCCCCAACCACCCTAAAAATGAAAACCCTGTTTTTAAAAAAAAAAAAAAAAAAAAAACTAAAAAGTTTCTCGAAAGACTGATTTATTTCCTGAAAATTAGTTCACCAGTGAAAATGAACTTTTCCTATTAAAATGCCATTATTCTTTTTCAGCCTCCACCCACCGAAACACAACACATCATAGTGCAACTATGAATCAGCTAAAAATGTTAAATGTTAAGGCCACAATGTCGCCTCCAGTGTAAGTTGCACCATCATTTATAAACATGTCAGGAATGCTGGTACAAGCTGCAAAGTTCAATCAAAGTTGAATGTACTGTTATCTTAATTGTCTTCATTTTTAATTGGCACATTCCTTAAAAGAACACACCACTTAAAACTCATTTTCCAGTATTCGATTAAGCATTGTGTGTAAAGAATAAAGTGCAAATATCTCTGGCATCTTATCCCCTGATAAAGTATCAAAATAAGAACATGCCCGGGGTAACACCATTATCCAAGTCACGTGATTGCGATGACGTATCCGGTGCATAAACAACGGCCGCCTTCGTTAATTTGAATGGGAGTTTGCTGACATAATAAGCAAGAAAAATGGCGTCTTCTATCGCCAAATACTGTGCCAATTCTGGTTGGCGTAATCCTCAGCACGTCAGGTTCCATGTCCTGCCATGTCGGGGTGGGGTGCGGGGGTGGCCTCTTCTAATGTGCGCGCTCAGCACACATGTCGCTGGCCTGGCACAGGGAAATGCAGCCGGATGTTTACCGTCCAGGTTAGGGACTGTCCTCAACTTACATTTCCAGAATGACCAATGTCAATGGTGACTTGACTGGTAATTTGAGCCTCTGTAACACACAACTTTCAGACGGTCCCTAACTTCGACTCGCTACGTCATCTTTATCGGCCACACATTCATCTTTGGCGAGTCCCCCGTCGCTGTATTGCTTTTGAAGAAGTGCTTCTTTGCTATAGGGCGTAATTCCAACTTTGATGTCCGCTGAGAGAACCAATAATTCCTCGTGAGTCTCTTCGTAGTCATTGGCAGGCTGGCAGCCATGTTATTCTTTGAGTGGTTACAGCACGCGATACGTCACAATGATCACGTGACTGTCCAAACATGGCCGATACTGTACTTAATGCAAAAATATTCATAAAAAGTAATATAAAATCATAATCGCTCCACATAAATTGGCAATTTTTTTCAGGGAAGAGTTGAAATGATAACCTTGGTCTGTAAGCTGAATTCTCGCTGTATTTGTGATTTCACAAGCTCCAGAGAATACATCTTGTACTGAGACCGTTGATTTCCATCGATCGGTTCCGACCAATCACAGAGTGACGTTGTGTTTGGGGGCGGCATATGCAGCTGTGACAAAACCAGGAAGCATCAACAGTCGACAAACAAACAAACTAGCCTAACATAGATGAATGGACGCTGCAATTAATTTTGTTCTTGCAGAATTACTCACCGTTTCCTTGTTGAATGTTGTACAGCGGCGCTTCGTGCATTTTTATCTGGTAAAGATGTTTGTGTTTTTATTTTTCCTAATTCGAGACCGAAGAGGACATTTTCATCCGTTGCCTTGATTAGTCAAAACAAACGTGTACAAGATGCCGCATCGTCCAATCAGCTCGAAGTATTGTACAGAATGCCCCGCCTTTCCCGAGCAAATCACCGCAGAGCAGTCCCAAATTGATATTGTGGAGAACTCCCTTGAGTGAAACATAATTATCAATCTGGTTATTGCCGGGTTATTGGAATGAGCCATTTCACAGAATACCTGTTTTGTTTTTAATAAATGATGTGTTCCTTTAAATTCAAGCTCTAAGCTGTAATGGTGTTAATACTTGTATAAGAGCAGCTGCTTGCTGGTGTGATATACTGCGATAAGTCAGACAGATCTTTTAAGGGTTGTCGATGCGAGTTTGTTGAGCACAGCTATGGCATTTTGTGTTATACATTGGCATTAAGCTAACGGGCTTTTGTAAGACAAATTTATGTGGCTTGGTAAAATGTGTGATTTTCTTATTTTTGTCTGCAGTAAACTTCAACTTGGAGTTTCAATAAACAGTTTGAGCAGCCCTTTTTTGTGCCAAACTACACAGCATGCTGAAAGAGCTCACAACACCAAATAAACACGGCTTGTACTTTGAAAACTACAACTGTATTGTATATTTTTTAAATGTAGCTTAAAAAAATAGACAAAAACATTATCACTCCTCATCGATGGTGTCAGACGCGCTCGGAAGCAAACTTGCAAGTTATCCCACTCGCGACAGCAATCACGACGTTGGTTAACTACCCTTTTCCGCCCGCTGTCACATCCCGTTCGACAGGTACGCATTTGACGGACGGGCAGGAATGCGAGTCGAGGGATTTGTTTTGGAACGGCGGCCCATTCTTTAGGTGTTCTTAAGCAAACACAGCGGGCGCTGCACGTCCTGTTTTTATGGCTTTGGCACGTCACTCTTCAAACTCTCGAAACGAGGCTGCTCCCCAAGAGCACATGCGAGAGAGCAAACAAGTCTCCGAATGCCTGACCTTCCGCCTAATGTGACACACGCACATGCATGCGTACCTACTGTGCAACACAGATGCCTCAATTTTAACTGTGGTTTGTACATTTGCATTGCAACAAAATAAAATGTATGCATGCACCCAGAACCAGGACTGCAGCTTTTATTACCACCCCTAAGGAAGTTTTGTTAGTTTGTTAGCGCAGTGTACACTGTATACATGTTGTCTGTATGCATTTGTTACTTAGGGCAAATGATTGACTATTGCTGCTCTTTATTTTTTCTTCTTTTGAAGTTCTGTGTCTCCCAAAATGTTGCGTTCGTGCACGACCACCAACGTTGCTCTCTCTCTCCATGCCACAGCCCTGCCTATGCACCTGTATCCGGATTGGCACCGACACCAAATTCATTCTCCCATGGTCCATCTAAAGCTGCCCTTTTGTCTTATCCCACTAATATGAGTCGAAATACTCAATGACTGAATGTGTGGTATTGCGCTGCGGGGCTTTTTGGCCATGACATTACAGCATTATAATTCCTGCGTGTGAGCTGAGAATGACACACACACACACACACACACACACAGTGGAGTAAGGCCTGCAGATGTTTACAATAGCTTCATCCAGCCAGGGGGAAGGCGAGGTGAGATGATGAGCTGTCAGTCCAAAAAAGGAGAAGAAAAAAAGCGGAGACTAGAGGGGAATGCGTCCGCCGTGCTGGCTACACCTGTCTGGCGTTTCTTGCGGCGGTATCGGAGGGTGTAATCCCTGACATCGCCCGTGTTTATGCTTGTGTTTGTAGATACGCGCGCATGCGTTCCGACTGACAAGCCACTTCTGCTTCACTTGCGACTCAGGCTGGCCGGAGGGCATCCTCCGGAGTTCCGCCACCCACGTACTCATTAAAGCAAAACTGTAGCGACTCTGTTTGCTATTTAATACAGTGATTATACTGAGAAATTGGCATGCCCCAGCTCAAGAGTTTGTCAAGTTAGTAAGCCGTTGCTTGGTTGTAGTGATACACTTTCAGCTGTTTATTGAACAGGACAGTCAAACACACAAATACAAAATGAAAACACTCACAAGGAGCATGGGTTACGGTTATTTGGTTGGCATCGGCTGTTGTCGGAACTCCTGAATGCAGTGCCCTGCCTCATCCAACAGATGGCGTTGCTTTTCTTTTTGTACTTTCATTTTTAATGGTAACAACTCTACTGTTAGTTTCTAAATACATCATACATGTTAGAAACTATGACTACTCAAATGTGTAGCTATAGCATTAAACTGTTTTTTACCATTTCAGTTTTCCTGGAGGGGGCGTGGCTTAAATGCGACAATTTGCCTTTATAACCCGAAAACACATCTTTCCTTTGGATAGTCCTATGGCATGGCCACCACTTTAGAGTGTCTTTTTATTGGCCATGAGTATGCGCATGTCATGCAGAAAATGGGGATTGGCTGGTGTGACTGCTTTAGAGCGCCTCATTGTGGCCTGTGATGACCCGGTGGAATACACTCCATCCACTCGAAGCTTTCAGCAGATATTTGATGTTTAAGCAGATGTTTAATAAAGTAGGATCCATTTTCACCCAACTAGTTGATTGGCAGTTGACAGTTGAGTGGGACGTGGTGCGGACACGCGCCCAGCATCTGACAGCGGAAAAAATGGAGAAAACTTTTCCTGATTTTCAAATCTGATTTAGTATACTTGGCAAGGTTTTTTAATCATTCACATTTAGCAGCATTACTTGTGAATCAGCTAAGTTTTAAATGCCAAATATGCATTGTAACTAAGAGGGATGGCAGTGAATAAGTATATTTTTACTCTACTCGACTTTGTTTATAATTTATAATTATTTCTCAGACTTTTTTTGTAGACTACCACAAGAAAACACACTGCATTGAACAGCCTCTATTTGTGAGGGATCGAAACTGAGCCCTGCCAAGAATAGGGAATATCCGCAAGTCATTGACAATTGCAATTGCCTATAGATGCCGAAAAATGGCGGAAAAGCGCTTTTCCAAATGAAGGTCCGTCTCTCAGTTCAACATAGGTGCTGGCATTATGATACCGAGCAGAAGAATGATTCCCTTCGTCCGCAAACCAGATGAGACTTTATCACATGCACATGTAATTTATTTTCTGCAACGTTTAAATGAACTCACCAAATTCCACCTTAAAGGTTTATGGAAACCTTTTCCTCTTTAAAGATTTTTCGTAAAAGGTCACCAGCACTTTTTCAATTTATATAGACTCAAAACCACATTATGGGCATTTATGGATATCATTAAATTACAGTTTCCTGAGGTATTTGAGGAGTTCTTATTTTTCCATTTCGTGTTTTTTTTTTTAACGGTTAGTATTTCCAGATTAAATGTGCTACATTTTGACTGGAGTGCTCACACCAAAAACTCCCTCTCTGACACACCTTTTTGAGGAGTGATTCCGAGCATCTGCTATTTTTAATCTTGTGTTTTTACCCTTGTTTTATATTCCACACAAGTGGTGCCGGTTTTTTTTGGCTTGAGTGAGATGCATCGGGTGTGTGCAGCGCTGGGAGATTCCTAAAAGAAGTGTTTATGACCACGCTGCGCTGTGACGTCAGTAGCAGCAGAGAACCAGTAGTCGGCTCAGTCGTGCAACCTCCCTCAAAAAGTGGGGCCAGAGAAGTCTGATAATCAGGTGGATAATGAGATTCTGGTTACCGTTTCTTTGTGGGAAAATGCCTGTGCATAATCTAAAATCTGACCTCAATAAAAGCCTTCCCCCTTTTGTCCGAGTCACACCCAATAGTGTTTTATTGGAGCCCAGTGCTGCTGCTGTATGATGTGACATTGATGAAATCCACCCTAGGCTTGTCTGTTATTTCTGTCTCTGACCCGATATTGCCAGGCGCTGCTGCGCTAGGCTGTAAAATGGTCAGCTTTTTGGAAGCGGCTGCTGTGGCTTGAACCAATTTTTCCATCCGGGCCTCATTTTTCATGCTTTAACACTTTCTGACCAAAATGAAGCCTCAAAACAACAATGTGCACCCACTTAGAATATCTGTCATTGCCATGGCAACTGTATACAGTGTGCCCCCATTTATTACGAGTGAGGCATCAGACCCACCCGCAGTACGTGAAAATCTGTGACATAGAGACACCATGACATTTTTTATACCTTGATGTTGCAACTTTTAACAGAATGTTTCATCTTTTGTCCATGTCCTGTATTGTGTGCATTTTTTTCTTATTCTGTTGGGAGTTTCGTGACACATTCCAGTTGGTGTCTTCTCCTGAGCTGTTTAGTAGCCAGCGTCTGTATTATTTACATAAACCACAGTTCACACCTGTTGGGGGAGCCAGGCCTGAGGGTCTGAAAAAGACAGCCACTGCTCACTAATTTGATACCCCGTGCGTAGAGTCAGTGTGTGATGCAATGTCTCTCTTACTTCCACAGTGAGGGAATCCGAATTCCGGGACCGAGCCATCAACCCTCAATGGCTCGCACAGATGCAATGGTGAGTATGTCTCTGAAGCGTTATAGCGTTGTCCTCCCATAAAACCTGTCTTGAATAAGTTAGCTGTCATCACGAGGCAGTACAGCTTTATTACTTCCTAACTTAACCGGATCTTTTGAACAACACATATGGACGTTTGCCAAATATCCTCGAGGCTTCAATCTGATGTAATTGGTATTTTAACGAGTGACCAACCACCAAATGAAAAACAAAATAATAAAATGCACCAACGTATTGAATCATGAAGTGCTTAGTGAATTTTGGCCACTTTCCCGCATCACCCCTGTCGGCTGAGCCCACCCGCCACCGTGTTCCTGTCAGCGTGTCACACCGGGGTGATGCCCCCCTTTCGGCCCCTTTTGCCGGCCCTATTGACTGGACAGAACTTGGTGTTTGCCCAATCATTTGGGAGCCGGATACAGGGATGAATTGTTAACTACGGCGGGTCAGCCTGTGCCCCTTCAGCTCCCTCGCACCCACCCCTTCTGACATGCTGTTGACTCATCTCTATGGTGATGGGGAAGGAATTTGTTTTCTGTGAGCGGCCAATCAAAGGCCAGCTGGGAGGAGTCACATGACCAGGAAGTGTCTGGGGTGTGTGACTGTCAGGAAACGAGGCTTTAGGGGATTTTGTGTGCCAGGTGCTCATCAATTATTCTCCCACACAAATCATTGGGCTTGACATAAATGCATTTCATGTTATTACGCCATCTTTTTTGATGAATTTTCTATTTAAAAAAAAACGAAACATGGAATGAGTACCGATACTTCAAATTCTTCTAAAATCTTCCATAACAACCAAATCCCGCCCCCAACCCCCCCGCCCCTGCCTCTGCTAATCTGTCCCTGTGACACTGTCATGTGACACAGTAACACACCTTTCAAATCTGCAGCTAGCGAGTGCAACATGCACAAACACATGGGACGAACAGGAAGTGGATTCACGGTGAAAGGTTAATTAAAAAAAAAAAAGAAGAAGTAATTATAGTTATAACGTAACATTCATCCAACGGTCGTAACATTCCAACAATAATAGTAATCCGACCGCTAACTAATGCTGGCTAATTTACTAGCTCATAGCATGGAGCCATAGTAGCCACATGTTGATATATTGTAATTGTGTGTGTAGTCATAAAGATGAGAGAAAATTTAATGTGAAATACGTTTAGATCCGAAATTTTAAACATAAACTGTTGACAAAATTTATATACAGGGATTAAATGATTGTCCTGACTAAATCTACAATCTTTGTTGACTAAAACTAGACAAATAAAATTATGTTTTCTTGAGCGTAAAGATTAAAATGCTAGATTTATAGTCAACTAAAAATTGACTAAATAAAAATGGGGATGAGGTTGATTAACTAAGGTAAAAACTCACAAGTGTGATTGAAACTGGACTAAAACTGAGACTAAATTTTAAAATGGCAATAGCCAGGTTGATAATTGTGATTCACTCAAGAGAGTTCTCTACAATATCAATCTAGGACCGCTCCACTGGGATTTTCTTGGGAAAGGTGGGACATTCCGTAGAATACTACAAGCTGATTGGATGATGCACCAACTTGTGCATGCCTACCAAACTTTTGTTTTGACCAATCTTGGCAACGAATGTGAATGCCGTCGTCGTAAGAAAAGAAAAAAACACAAACATCTTCAGCAGCTAATAAAAATGCATGAAGCACCTCTAGCTGTTCTTCAAAAAGGAAACTAATTCTCAAGAACAGAATGAATTACATTGTCCATGCAGTCGTCCACCAGTGTCGCCATGTTTGGTTTGTTGTTTGTTTCCAAGTAACTGCTTCGGGCTTCCTGATATTGTCAGCTTGACAACAACACCTGATTGGTCCGACCTAAAAAAAGGTCGGTTGCCAACGAATCAGCGAGTGCAGTACAAGATGGACTCTCGTGGGGTTTACCACGAGAATTCAGCTTGCTGGCAAGTTTACAGAAATAATGAAGTTATACTGTTTTTATCTAATTTGAAGGTGTTTTTTGGTCAGATTTTCTATAGGCAATATCACACAAAAACATTAACAAAAAGGCTTTTATTTTTCAAACTAAAAAAAAAAACACCTCAATTTCGTCAGAAGCAATTATCCGATTTTCAGAAATTCTTGTACTGATGTTGAAGTGGCCATACTCAACATTTTGACAGACAGAAATCTCGTTCCTACTGCATTCCTGGTCAATTGGCATATTAGAGCCATAACAATAGAGAGATGTTTTTCCTCTCTCCCATGCCATGAAGATATTTGTGTTTGCCCTTTTTTGGCAGATGTGTATACAGGCAGTAACTCCATCTTTTTGGCCTTTCTTTGTAAGTTTTTTTTTTCCAATTCTTTCATAGGCTGTCTTAATGCTTCCTCTTAAAACCCCCAGCAAGCTGTTAGTTTTTAAGCTGTTTTTCTTCCCATCATTGTCTGCACATATCGACAGGCAAGTGTGCGCATGTGTCGTTTGCGCTTTTGGCCTCCGCACATGTTGTTAGCTCAGGGCAGGTGAGTGTTTGCCTACTTGTCTCCCTTTATGAGGTCAGTGTATGCGCAAGGAATGCAGCACGTCCGATTTGTCACCGACTCTTATTGTTGAGGTCATCCTACTGGTACATTGGGTTCTGCTGTTGCCTGGCAAGTGACAAATATGTCCCTTTCATTCATTGTATCCTCTTTTCACTCTTGCTGGATAAAAATAAGAAAACTATTAAGTGTGTTGAATGCAAGTCGGGCCAGTTCGGGCCTGCAAGTGAATGACTACACATTGCGATTGTGTTGAATCAGTGGTGATGAAATCCAGAGTTAGTTCCTGGCTTCTGCAGCCCATCTGTGAGCACACGGGATGGTCTTTTGCATGACACACAATTTAATTCTACACATATAAAAAGGATATTTTGTGATCGAACACAATCCTTTCTCTAATCTTATGTGTCGTGTGCAAATGTTGATGATCAAATCATATTTTTGGTCACGAGGAAGCTTCTGAGCTAATGCCTCCCACGTGAGTGGTGAACACAGCTCTTACAAATGGCGTGATCTGCTTTTGTGTGACCTGCCCAACTTAGAGGAACAACAGTACAAACGGTGGAGTTTGCAATCTTGCATTTTTGCTTAGAGGTTCTGTTTTAGTGGATGCATGATTTGACTATGTTTAAATGCCGTCAGTATTTAAGTTAAGGTCAAAATTCTGGTTTCTGAAAGATTCGGAATAACCCTTTCCCCTACACATTGGAATGTGATTGACCCCCATCTAAATTGCAATGCACGGACAGTGTCATGATGCAAATAGACGTCATTTCTGCTTCTTATTTTCTACTCACTATGTTATTGAAGTATGTTTCCTCCCTGCTCCAAAAGTGTGTTCCTGTGCTGCAGCTTGTCATTTTTGTTTATCTCTGCTTGTGTATTTCTAGTAGTGTGCCAGACGGCCGTAGAAACAAGTACTTCCTATACTAAAAGATCAAGATTCCTTGTGGATAGAGCGTTTGCAGAACACAAACCAGTGCCAATATTCGGGTTTTGAAAGGGATTTATTGACTGCATGTAAACATAATCATTGTTTTGAGCTACAACAATTGTACTGATAATGATACTACAATAAGCTCAAGTCAAAGTATTTAGTGTGACAAACCTTTGCCACCATGCAAAACTTGGTACCAGTATTTTCTGGTCAAGCATGCCGGCGTAAACCACCACTTAGGAACTGATTTGGCTTCGTCCCATCATTTTGAGAGTAAATAAATCAGCCTGTTTGTATACCACTGCCGTATTGTCCTCCAAAGTCGCCACTTGGTTATAATGCCTGTTGGTTTTTCATTGAGAAGTTTTGTTTTGACATTGAGATTGACTCTTTATTATCTCTATTTATTCTTCTTTTGTTATTAACACCTACTGTGCTGTCAATTTTGAGGATACGGTCTAATAAATGACTACTTAGTGCTCCACAGTCACCACCAGTTGGCTGTCACTCTCTTGGTCTTCTCAATATTTGTTGTTTGCTTGGATGCCTCCTTCTTACATTGATATCCAAATTACTGTCCAATGCTACTGTGTGATGACGACACAAAGAATAACTTCAATTCCAATCATGGCATCTTGTTTGTTGGTTAGCAGACTTTTTCCCGGTTCTTGGAAGGATGGACTGTGCCAGTTATACACAACATTAGCCATATCCGTACCAAAATGTCATAGTTTACTCCCAGGCCTATGCACTACCCCCTGCAGAAGTTTTGTGGACATTTTGAACTGTCCTATTTAGAACATCAAAATGGCTGCTGTGAAAAAAAACACACCGAACCAAACCAAATATGCGCCAACATGTTTTGAATAACATTATTTGTTATGGTGTGTGAAGGTCTTCATTTTCAAGCTTGTATGATTTGTGTATGCGAGTTTGGGGACTCTCGGCCTGTGCCACCATCTGGGTGGTCCTCACGGCTGGCTTGTCCGTAATCCTCCTGTTCCATAAATCAGTGTCCGGGCTCGGGACGGGAGCTGATGCTGTGTGACCAGTGGAGCGAGGTGGGTGGGGTGCTTGGGCGGGGGCTCGAGGCACTAAGCCGAGGCTACAGTCGCTCGATGGACCTGGCCACACGTCAGCTCTCCACACCGTCTTTAAAACAACTCGTCATGCATGGTTGACTTTTGGGGAATGGCCCCGGCTAGCCGTCATTAACTGTGCCAGTTGGTGTTCTTGCACCGCCGCGTCTTAAGGTCTCTCTGTGTGTTCCATCTCGCCACTTTCAATCAAAGGGCATGCTCCTCTAACTGGGGCTCATTTGGGCGAATTCCCGAGTAGAAGTTTGTCAAAGTACGAGCGCTAGAATTTAAGTTCCAAATCAAAATTAACGTCTTCTGTTCAATTTTGGGCACAAATCCTTGCCACTTTTTTTCATGCATCCCGTTGTAATAATAAACAGGACTGCGCAGATGCTGAAACGTGGGGGCATATATATATATATATATATTTTTAACTCTGCTGGGTCTGCAGAGTTAAAAACATTTGGGGGCTTGTATTTGAGAACCAAAAGTATACACATTTGCACTCGTGTGAGTTTTCAGTAATGTTCTGTAGGAATGTACGACTCCAATGGGGAGTGTGCGTCTCACCTAAAATCAAATGGGGTAGAACTCCAAGTATTTTAGGGGCAGGACCTTTTCGGGTATGTTAAGACCACTGATAAATGCTATTATTTTTATTTTTTTTGAAAGATTAATAAACAGCGATTCATAGAGGGCTTTCCTACCATCAGGTGCCCGGGCGCAACTAATGTGTTTGTTCTGACTAAAGCCAAAATGGCCCAAGATGAAAGCCGAGCCTGCGCTGCTACCTCTCTCCAAGGATGAGGAAGGGAGGATGCTGTCTGGCTGGTCTACAGCCTCTCCACTGAGCTTTGATCTTGGGTAGGAAATTGCCTGCAGTTGTGCCCAGACTCCGATTCCTGAAGAGTGCTCGAACCTGTGGCATTCATGAAGATAATACTGCTTGGAATAATAACAGTCAATTGTAGCCCGATGGAGGAGCGAGACAACAGATAAAAAAGTGTGGCGGAATACAAAAGAAGCTAAGATGAAAGGCTGCAAGGTACACTCTTGCTGGGACTGATGGAAGCTTTATCGACACGCTCACATCCAAACAGAGCGGAGTGAGATCCGACGCTGATTTTGACCCTTTGGTGCTGCGGCGTTGAAACGCAATTTGTTCTTTTGTTTGCCAAGATCACAGACGTGTATTTATTTATTTTTTTGCCCCAAAACCTCCATTTTTTTTTCATTTTCTCCATTTTCCCCATCACCCTCGCTGAGTGCAATTTCATTTGATGAGCAGGTGGTCTTGCTGGAGCTTCTTGGCGTGTGGGGCTTTCAGGCGGAGTCAGTCATGTAGGCCGGGATTAGGGGTGGAGGTTGGAGAGGGGGTGACAGAGGAGAAAGGTCCAGCATGTGTTGGTGGTAGTGGCAGCGGCGGCGACCCCGGTGCTCCCCTGCTAGTCTGAACCACGCAGAGTGCACATTCAAAGAGTTATTTTGTGGCTAAATCGCACTCCAGAAGGCTTTTGTGCGGCCGAAGTCCTTCAGGCTTGATGGAGCTCTCAGCTCAGCGGACAAAGCATTGCGGGCCAGACAGCCGTAGAAGGCAGCACGTCGTCGTCTCGGCTTTTTTATCACGCTGAATTTGAACGCTGGAGTGAAACAAAATAGCTGGATTAGAGTGCATCGCTCAGCACATCACACATACTACTGTCATGTCGAGACCTTTAGAAGTTAAATAGGGACATATTGGAATGGAAATGTTACCTTAAGCCGGGAGAGCGAATATGTCATATTATTTTGTTTCATCAATTCTTGGTTTCTTAGCCGATGCAATTAATCAGAATATACACGAGAGGGTGACGTGGGCCTCGTAGCATGTCCTGGAATTGTATTCGAGCATTCATGGCTGACGCAGATTCGCGGGAGTTATGAAATAAATGACGCCGATTGACAACGGAGCAGGAGTACTTCGAACCAGTGTAACCGGTCGACACTGACATATTGTTAAGAAATATGTTTGTAGACAATGAGGATGTTAAAAATTTCGACAGCTTTGTAACAGAATGGACGACGAATAATTACCACTCGATTCCCCGAGGTTATTGCAACTGCACTCCAGTGTTGAGCGTAAATATACCCACAGATGCGACACAGTTGTTGTTGTTTTTTTATATTTAAGGTTAATAATAATAAACTTTTTTGTGTGAACGCCACAGGTGTAAGCTCTGAAATGTTTTGAGAATTATGCTAACTGCTTCAGGAGCTGAAATTATTTAGTAAGCATTGACAATATTATTGAATTTACAGGAAAACTTTAGGTTTTCGGGGGTGATTCTAAAGTCACCCACAGGTTTTAGAGGCATGTTTTGCCAGGCGCTTTAGGCCTTAATGGGTTAAATGGGATTTGAATCTTGGCTCTGGCCTCCATGTGAGCCGTTCGTACGTTCTCATGTACTCCCCATTCTAAAAACATGACTGTTTAGGTTCAGTGAAGACAATATTGTCCATAGGGGTTATTGTGAATGGTTGGTATCTACGATGCGATTGGCTGGCAACCAGTCCATGGTGTACCCGATCGCTGACCCAAAGTAGCTGGGACAGGCCCCAGATCACACTCAACCATGACCCAAATGAGGAGAACCCTTTTAACAAACGTCTACTTTTTATTGTTGGTATACAGTACAAATAATTCTGCTTTTGGAGTACCTGCCCCGCCCATCAAGTATGAATTAAAACAACCAAGTAAATATTTGGTTTGCTGCCAAGTTCCATGTTTCTCTGTCAGTGACTTGACAGTAGCATTGCTCTGCTCTTAATTATTGTCGTATTTGTAAGTTCACAAACTCCTGAGAATCCATCTTGTACCGAGGCCGCTGATTTTCACCGATCTGTCTGTTTTTTGTACGGGCCAATCACAAAGCGGTATTGTGTTTGGGGGCGGATTATGCAGTTGTGACGAAAACAGGAAGCACCGACAATATTGTGGAGAAATCCCTTGAGTGAATCACAATTATCAATTTGGCTATGGCCAGGTTAACTTGACAGCTTGGCTCAGGGAAGAGCCGTCATGGTAATAGGGGCTGTACTCTGCATTGGCCTCAGCAGTACAGCGTGCCAGGTGATCAGTGGCTTACCTTCAAGAGACCGAATCGGAAAAATAAAATTTTCAAATCGACCAACATCTCAGAATCGTGGTCAAACTTCATCAGCATTGTATTATTTATCATCTTTTCATAGTTACTGAACACCGTAAACAACCCAGATGTGGACACGCATTGCATCTGTTAACGCTACAAGTTATACATCATCGATCATCAGCATTCGGCAATCACCTCCTTGGCGATAGCCAAACGATCAATATTTAGCCACTAATGCTGAAATGTGTAACTCTTCCGCTCTTGTAGTGTTGATTTGTAATGTAAATAACTGTTGCACATGGTCCCACAGCCCTGATCTGGTGGTTTTCTTATTGACTCCTGAGTTGCAGCATTGCAAGACTTTGTGGCTTGGCACTAAAAGTGTGATTATAAAATTTGTGTGTGATTGATGGCTCCTTTTATAGGCATGCATGGGCGCAGATGGCACAGGGGACGGGGGGACGTGTCCCTCTCAGTTTTTTAACCCTACCCCTCCACTTTCTACGGGTTTTTGCTTGCCTGCTAGCACACGTTTTGCTGCCTTCATCATACACAGTGCGGCTTTCCCCCGCTGTGGTCAATATTCTCCCAGGCTATAGGGGGCAGTGAAGAGCGTCTACGACATATGAATAACACTTCACCCCGTTAGAAGAAGAAAACTATTTTTATTTTATTTTTTTTTCAATAAACTAACAACTTCGACAAGTTGGGGTGAATGGTCTACATACATTTAACAAAATAAATGAAAACAAAGAATTGGGAAATAGAAAACACTGTTGTTTACGACAGCGTTTGCTCATCCGCCATGTCTTTTTGCACGGACCGTCCGCGTATCCCATATATATATACACACAAACCCAATTCCCCCAAAAAGTTGGGACACTATACATATTGTGAATAAAAACCTCAATGCAATTATGTGGAAGTGCCAAATTTTAATATTTAAAAAAAAAGTCTACACTGTTGTTGGAAACCCAGGTAAACTTACCTAACCAATGATGGGTTTGTCGATGTTCTGTTTGGCCCTCGAGAGCTTTTATAACAGAGTAGGACTGATGGATTTTCTGTATTTTAGCCCTTGTCCCCAGAGTGTTTCCCAAATGGTGGCGTCGACTCGCACTGATAAACAGTGCGGGATTGGATCCAGACCCTGTTGGGGTCTCTTGGAGGCCTGGGGCGCGTAACTACACATACTGGGAATGTTAGTCATTTGTTTATCATGGGTGATACTTGCCTATTCTTAATCCTTGACTGGATTAGCCTTCATGTGTTTCTCATTCCAACGTTCTCCACCCATTGCAGGCCCTGACAGCTTTTTTTGCCCCCCTTGACAAGCGCTTGACTAAGAGTCACCTACATTGAAGAAAGATTTTCCTTTGATTTATTTGTTGCTGATAAAAATCCGAACAAATAATTATCATGTCATTATTAAATGATTGCATTTGCACTAACACTCATGGAGGTATCTGCTTCCGGTCTCAACCCTTAAATCCTAA
Organism: Leptonotus elevatus; assembly: GCF_054856555.1. Classification (NCBI taxonomy): domain Eukaryota; kingdom Metazoa; phylum Chordata; class Actinopteri; order Syngnathiformes; family Syngnathidae; genus Leptonotus; species Leptonotus elevatus. Next base: position 26,573,093 of record NC_141239.1, on the reverse strand, counting down.
TAATTAGCTTGTTAATATTAGATTGACTCACCCGTAAACTAGCTACAGTAACAATGAATGTTCCCCCAGCTCTAACCCATTGCCTCCTTGTTTTTAATGCAGCCTAGAAACAATTATCTCTGTGGTCTTTCCAGCTGAAGTGGTCACAGCTGAGTGTCATGGGGTGTTGCTTAATTGGCAGCTTGTGGTAAATGCAGATATGCTTCACTATGCGTAGCTTCTTCAATGGCCCATCGCACTATTTGCCTTTTTTAAATTGTCTTTTAATTGGCTGCACAGTCACAGTCTCTTGCCTTAAAAATTGTCCCCTGTGCTTACCTGCATGTGGCCTATTGGACTTGGAGGTCCCAGTTGGGGGGATGAAAAGCTCACATTTTGCCAGCCTAAAACCAGATGTTTTGTTTTGGGTCTCCATATTTGTCTGCGGTTGACTCCATGTTATAGCCTATTTGAAGATGTTGTAGCAATATTTTCTATATTAACAAGAGTTATATGTAGTTTATTGCCCTATGCAGTGGTGACTTGAGATACAAGTGACTGAGTTTTTTTTTTATGTGAGCTGTCGTTCGTCGTTCTGACAATTACAAAATATATATATATATATATATATATATATATATTTATTTTTTTTTTAGCTTAGGTTTGTGAACTCAGACCACTCCACTTCAAGTAGCAACTTGGCAAATTAGTGAACAATGCTTCAAAGAGGCTTCAAGCTAGGGCTGGAGAATGAATCGAATTAATTCAATTCATCGTCATTTTGAAAATCTAATTGTGAAAAATGCTGATTAATGAAAACAGAGACCTCAAGAGGCTATTTTTGGAGAAAACTCCAAATCTGCATTTTTGTCCAAACGATCTATTTTTGTCACTAACTCAAAACAAATTTCGCCGACATGCTGGCCCTTTTGTTGAAGCGGGTCACATATAATTTTTGTCCCGTACGAAGCATGACTAATATTAGTCCCGTACTGATTAGCTGACGTCTCAAAGAACAATATTCTTAAACTGACCCCAAGTGGCCAAGGTAGGTACACCAGAAAGAGCAGCAATGTAGTCATTTAATTCATGCAGTGTTCAAAAATTGTCTAAATTTATTTAATTAGGTCATTAATGTATATTTCTAGAAAGTTAAATATTAAGGAGTAGTATTTGTAGTTGTATTAAACTCAAGCCGCCTCATGACCATAGTTGTTTAGTTATAGAACAAGAAAAGAAAAATTCACCTTGGATGAGTAGCCACATGCTGCTTGACTGAGTCTAAAGACATCTGACCACATGCAGCAGCCTGTTCTGGTAAATTTCCATTACAGAAGGTGATCTCTCTTCCTAGAAAAGATTGTGGAAAATAAAAATTGTGCTTGGTTTCAACACCTTTTCATAATTCTTAGGTGGATCTGTCAGTGAGTAAACGCGCACGCCCTCACAACACCACTGTCAAAAAAGCTCTGAATTCCGGCCTGGTCCATCAGCTAGCTCCGGCAAAGGCTTCTCCCCAGGCACCATCCACTTCCATGCGGGCTGCATCAGCAATCCTGAGCAGTACTGTGATCCCACCATGGGGTGTATATGACTGTGGCTCTGGCTTGCGCTACACTTTAATCCCCCCCTTTCCTTTTAACCACAATGGGAAACATGTGCTTACTCTGTGTAGGGTACAGGCCCACCATGGGAGAGAGGCTGTTTACCTTGACTCCAAAACTAACATTTCACAGCTCCCGTGGGCACCGGCGCTCGCTACTTCTCGACGGCTTTAAAGGGAAAAAAGAATGACAGACAATCCATCTGCGTCATTTTGTTGCAGACAAGATAATAACCCTCCGCTGTTGTTGCACAATATAACTGTCTCTTCACTTGTCAGCCTGTAAAATTCGGCACTTGGTTTTCCTTTTTTCCAGCAAAAGCTGGGGAGGGCATTGGAATTTGTACTCACTGTAATTTTATTATCCTCTTAAATTTCCATTCCAAACTGAAATTTGGACCTTAGTCGACACCAGTGATTGCACATATCTGCTTCTTGGTAAGAAAATTACATTCAGAAGTGCATCCTAAACCACCATAATCCCCCATGAGGAATTGGTCCAGATGTGCACGCTTGACGCAGAGGTTCCTTGTCCTTAAATTCTGTCTGTTTTTGTGTTGTTAGGGGACGACATAACACAGAGCCATGTAGACAAATGCCTAGCCTGAGGGCAGGAAATGCACTCCAGATGAAGATACTACACTGTGGTTTATTTGACCCCTGCGTTGTGTAGAAGTGTGTGGACGTTAACCCTTTATCTGACTGGAAACCATATTTGGAAAGTGAAGTGGGGGGTTGAGAATGCAGCCTTGTACATGGTGCTTTTGATTGGCCGTTACATCTGCAACACTGCCACACCGTTTACCACTGATTTTAACTTTTGGCCACCAATGAAAACTAGTTTCTGAACCCTATACCCTGTGTGAGAGGTCTGTCGCGTTTGGCTGCATCACTCGGTGTGCGGCATTAAGTCTAGTACTTCAAGCATAATAGTGCGCTTTAGTTCTATGTCTTTTGAGACATTCAACTTTTCCACTGTAATTTGATGCTTCCATGGTTACATAATACAGACTAATCATTCTGCGTACATATTATGCCTACCAATTTATCTTTTAAAGTAATGCCCTCAAGACATGCAAATAAACAACGGCTATAGATGAGGTTCAGGTGACCAATTGTCGGCTCCAGTCCAGCTCCGGGAGTCTGCAGGTGTGGTCAGTGATCTAATGGATGAGTGAGCTCTTCCTAATGTAACTGGAACCTCAACCAGATTGCTCCCCACCGCTCCTCAGCCCACCTGCCGCCCTTTCCTGTCCTTTTATCCGAGCATCCATGGCAGTCTTAGCCAGAGCACCGTCCTGCTGCTTTATCGCCGCTTTTCTGTCGCCGGTCAGCTCAGGTGTCTCTCTGAAGAGAGACTGATCCCCACTACATCCCCCATCACCGCTTTGACTTGAACTTGAGTTGAGCTTGCTGACAGGATTCTGTGACAGTTCATTGTTAGGGGGTAAAATCATTCTGACCTCCAAGGGCATCAAGTTCTATGTTTAGGATTTTCTTCATTACAAAGTTTTTGTTTTTTGTAAATTTATAGATAGTGACTTAAAATTTTCCTTGTTAATTAGGGTTGATGTTGAATGGCTTTCGGATTAGCGTCAGTGAGCTTAAGTCTCATCAGAGGACGACTTGTACTTCCTCCCGTGGTCTGGATTTGATTTAGTTCAACGGCGGCAAGGTTTTTTACACGGTCACTCAGAACTCTTGAACTACTGAACAAGAACAGTGATGTTCAGCTATACAGTGACATGTTTTCCAAGTTAGGGTAGCCATATTAATTGTTTATTTGAGCTGGAAAACATTTATTTCTGAGACTATGAGCCAATATTTCAAGTTAGTTTTTGAAGCCTGGGTTAAGATTTCCAACAAGTGTTAAGAGTTTCAGATTGTAGTTTCAATACAAGGTTAGAGTTTCAAACCAGGGTCAGGGGTTCAAGTTAGGATCATGAGTTTCAATTTAGCGCTTTAAGAGTACTGTTTGAAGACAGGGTTAGATTTTTAGTGGTAGGGTTTTAAAAGAGGGTTAGGTTTCAAGATGGGGTTAGCTTTTTAAATTAGGAAAATAATATTGAGGTTACAGTTGGCATACTGTGTAATATGCACTAGAGCATAACCTAACCCTAACCTTCATTGCAAACTGCAACCGCAAAACAAGAGGAATGTTAAATGAGCACCTATCAAAACAGAAGAAATCTGTGCTTCCCCCTTCACTTGGTAACCTGAATCAAAGGTGAATAATTTGCGCATCATCTAGCTTTTGCATTCCTGCCAAATACACACTAAACAAGTTGCTGCAAGTGGCTCATTCCATTGTAGAGCTCGTCGAATAGCAGCCACGCTCAGCTTGAAACGAGGCTTAACGCAGTCCCTCTGATTATGTTTGAAAAATAAATTATTCACTTCCACTCACACCTTTATATTTCATTTCTGGATCTCATATTTTTGTACTTTATGGCAAAGACCAAGAAGGCAAAAGTCGCCCTTGGGTTTGCAAAGTGTGTGCGGACCCGCACACCCCAGTTTGAAGATGTAATCTGATTTGTAGAAAGAAACGGCTTGTTTCACATGACTGCTTTAAAGCGACTGGCGCATGGTCGTGCCAGCGCGTGTCTTTGTGTGCTCATGTGCTCGTGTCTTTGCTAAATGCTCTTCCCCTATGAGATTTTGTTTACGAGGGCTTCTGAACAGGAGAAAGGTGATGATGTGGCATGTATTTCCAGTTCTGGCTTTTCAAAGGTTCTTTGGAAGTCTGTTAATTAAGAGGTGATTAAGCATCTGGAAAAAAGTTGGGTCGGGTTTGTTTGTAACTCTTGTTTACACTTTTTCCATAGTGGCAGCTTTATTGTGAACTAATGGACCATCAGAAATGATATCAAATAATTGAAGTGGTCCCTAAAGCCTCGGTTGACTTTACCAGCACCACTCCAGTTAAATTCCAAGGGAGTTTTGCTTCTGAAGCTTTTGTTTTTCTTATTTTTGGTTTGTTGATGGTGCGGCTTATCGCTCGCTGGTTCGCAGTTGGATGTGGTCCAGCATGTGATTTTCATTGAAGGAGATTGGGAGCAATGTGGGATTTGGTCATTAAATGCACAAGCGTTGAAGAGGATGCCCACAGGAGTGCACATTTGTCTGTTTGGTTACTCCCGAGTGTGTCCAGAGTCACATTCGAACCATCCGCGACCGTGCTGGCCTTGCGTTGAACAATTCATCGACGAGACGATGCGTCAGGCAGGAGGCTCCGATCCCATCAGGCGTGTCAGCGGGGGCGTTTTTTCATAAGACGCTAATCTCGCCACACAAAAGGGTGTACGATATTAGAAAAAGAGCCCCTACCCCCGAGCTAATCAAGACCCGAGCAGCCCTCGAAGCTTTATCTCATCTTGGGGACTAAGCCTAACCGCATGCAGCTTCAACCTCCTGCTGATGCACATGATAACTCATTTACCTCATGATCAGCAATGTGACAGAGAATAGAAAGGAAATGGGACTGGCTCACAGACACCCGTGGTGCCCGTGGGCCAGGTGAAGGTATTCTAAAAAAGAGCGGTGGGGACCTTGTATCCTCTCGGAAGTTTCATATACAGTTTTGTGATGTTAAGGGTTTCAAAATACGATTTCAAACAGGGTTAAATTTCAAGCCAGGCTTTCAAATTTGGGTTTTTAAGAGTTTAAAACAGAGCTAGGGTTACAAGTAAAAAGTTTAAAACTTGGCTTGGGGTATCAAACAAGGCTTTAGGGTTCTAGACAGTGTTAGGCTTTCAAATTTGTGTTTCAGGCCTTTGTTAGGATTTCAAACAAGGGGTGAAATGAGTCCTCGAGTAATTTGAGTACCTTGGTTCCAAAAACTGCTTGAGGCATATTTTTCCTGCCTCGGATAACCACTTATTTACGTGTACACAGTCAGGAAGAAGAAGTCAAGCCAATTGCAGCAGCAGCAGCAATTTTTCATACAATGCATGACAGTAACATGGTGCCAATGTGGTGAGCAGCCAACTTCAAAATAAACCCTACCTTACCAAATAATATGTGGAGATCAATGACTTGGAAGGCTTTTAATCTGATGTTGTTCCGGGCAGCCTGTCATGGTGTAACAGCTGACTTGACTCATCCTTCAGAAGGTGTTTGGGGTGTTTATATTTACTGCCACAAACTGTTGCTACCGACGTCAACAACATGGCGGCGTCCTGAAATCTCATTCAAACGCAAATTTATTGCGCTAAAAACACATAATAAGCATAAATAAGGTGACATTGTCTTGTACTGCGCCTGTTGCCAGCATTTGGCGGCTAGCAGCGATAGCGCTAGCGGTGCTTGGCTGGTGAGAGGTGTCTGATTACTTTTCAAAGGCAGCTTAATAGATCTCAGTCACTCTGCACACTTTGATGCTAAGTCGGAACGGGCTGTTCCTACTGATCACTTTAAAAAAAATAATAATAATAATAATAAAAACAGGCTTACTCAAATGTGCTGTTTCAAAGTCCAAAATCTATGGGGAGAATTTCTAGAGAGGAAAATAGTGTGCTTTTAATTAACACGTTAAATTTACTGCAAGTAAAAATAATAATAATAAAATGTTGATTAATATAAAAATGAAAGCCAGCTGGTCGTTCATTAAGTGGAAATGTGTTTATTTGACTTCAGTATTTATAATTGTTCTTCAACTAAGAAACAAGTTTATTTCTATTTTTTTATCTGAACACACAGATATTGAATTTAATTTTCAGTAGGATATCCGAATACCAAAATATTTTATAGCTGCAGCCCTAGTTTTAAACCAAGATTGGATTTTTAGATTGGGGTTTTAAGGCAGTTGTTAGGCCATTTATGTATGTTTTCAGGCCAGAATTGCTGTTTCAAACCAAACCAGTTCAGGTTGCAAATTAATTCTAAGCTTTCAATTTTGTGTTTCAAGCCCGGGTTACAATTACAAACTAGGTTTAGGATCGCAAGTGTGTTTTTCAATCCAGAGTTGTCACAACAGGCATTGGTTTTCATGTTGTGGTTTTAGATCTATGGAAAGGGTTTCAAACTAGAGTTTTAAATAATCCAATGTTGGGTTATGAAGGTACAGTACGTCCGAGTCACCTCATTTTGAGATCGTCCGATTCCAATACCTCAGCATTTTACTAAGGATATTTTTTATTTTATTTTTTAAATAACAAAACTACCCCAACACCTTTTTATATGGTGAGTGGGCAGTGTTTAAACTAAATAAACCATTTTTAAAAAAATGTGGGGGGGGGGGGGGGACATCACAGGCTAACAGTAGAGTGGAACGAAAATAGGCAAAGGATTATTAAAATAATTTTTTGGTGGAAGAGACTTAAACCGAGAATGCATCATCGTCGCGCATGAAAGTAAGAAAAATGTTTATACAAAATATTTTTAGCCAATCAGCACAAAAGCCCGATCGGGAGTTTATCAAGCCTGGAGTAGGACCTCTGCTCGTCCCCGTAAGTTCCTGTAAATGTGGCCCGGTTGGGAAGGCTCCTGCAGTGGAGACGCGCACATACGGGGCTGGCCCCGTAAATTTACCCCAAAGTTCCTGCGGCGGAAACGCGGCAATAGTGTCACTTTACAACAGTGACACTATTGCCGCACGCAAAAAAATGAAAATGAAAAGTGTGGAAAAATGAAGTGTCACTCTGTGCCACCGCCTAACTCCAGATTTATTAAAATGTTATGAATAAAAAAAAAAACTCATATTTATCCGAGTCCTGACAACAACTGATTCTGATCGAGTCAGCCAACCTCGTGATTGGGTCCGATTTCGATCACGTGATCAGATCGGGACCTCCCTAGTATGTAAGGTTTCAAATCAGGGTTTGTTGGATTTTAAAGTATGGTTTCCAGGAAGGGTTAAGATTTCAGTCCAGATTTGGGTTTTTAGAGAATATTTTCAAATGAGGGTAAGGGTTTCAAATTAGGATTTGAATCCTGGGTTGAGGTTTCAAACAAAGGTTCCGGTTTGTCAAAAGGAAGTCTTTGTGCCACTGGAAAAGAGCACACTTGTTTCCACGGAAACCAGTGTGTGACAGTGTGACTCAAAAGCAGGCTGTGAACGGTTGACCGGCTGACGCCAGTCCAAAACTCGTAGTTTGGTTCCTAAACATGTCTGCTTGGACAAACCTGCAACTTCTCAATCCAATATTGACTTGAACCTGTTGACCTCCTAAATGAAGCCAAGCCACCACATCATTTAGAATGCTGCATAGACGCAAAAGCCCCTCTGACTGCTTCCATCCATATTTGACCCAACTCCAGTGAAATCTTAGCTTCACATTAGGGCCTGGAGATGATCTACTGTATGTCACTCCACTCCTGCAGGCTTAACTTTTGCAATGGTCCGTGAAGATACCGAGGAAAGTGGGAGCCATGTGCTTAGCGTAAAGCCTGATTTGGTGGCACAACAGCTTCAGAAACAGAGCAACAGGTTGGACGGAGTGGGGTGCTGTAGCAAGCAGCCAGATGGTCTTTCCAGCTTTCAAACCAGGGTTCCGGTTATGTTTTGAAAGTAGGGTTGAAAATGAGGATGGACGAGTACGGATACCAGTTATCGGTATTGGGCCGATAGCAGGCCTCATTTCAAGGTATCTGTACTCACGAGTATCTATCGCCCTCTTGTGGCTGTTTTAAGATCAGGAAGTAGAAATTACAAATGAGAGGAATTAAGGAAAATGCTATATTGGGATATAAAGGTCTTTCTTGAAAATTATCTGTCATTGTTTTTTTTGAGGGTGAGAATTTTATGTATCAAAAGTACTAGAGGTATCGGTACTAGGTATCGGTATTGTTGACTACTGAAGAGTTGAGTACTCATACTGGTATTGGTCTGAAAATAGTGGCATCGAACATCCCTCGTTTGAAACTAGGGTTAGGGTCTCAAGTTAGGGTTTAATATAAGGGTTCAGTCCTCGGTTAGGGTTTTGAATTTAGTTGATCAAAGTCCCAATGGTTTGAACAGCTGAGGTTTCAAGTGAGAGTTTTAAAGTTAGGATTTCAAGCCTGGTGTAAACAAGAATTTGAATATTTCAAGATAGCAGTATTAGGTTTCAAGACAGGATTTGGGTGTCAAGCAAGGGTTCTAAATTTTCAGATTAGGATTTCAAAGCAGGGTTTGGGTTTCAAGTTTTGATTTCTAATGGGGTTTAGGGTTATGATTTCAAGACAGATTGGTGCTCCAAAGTAGGGTTTTAAGTAAGGAATCGTTTTTCAAAATAGGTTTACAAGCCTAAATTTGTGTTTCAAACAAGAGCCAGGTTTTCAAAACAGGATTTGTGTATCAAAACATGGTTTCAAGCCAGGGTGAGGAGTTCAAGTTTGTGGTGCAAATTAGGGTTGGCTGCAAAGCATGAAAGTTGATTTGTTGGAGTAGATGACATATTTTATCTCTGCTTTCTCCATTTTCAGATACTATCGGGGGGGAGCGAGACGGAGCTGGAGACGTGATCTCAAGGACTTCCCCAGGTGATTTCACTGTGCAGCATTCTCATCCCATGCAGGCTCCTTATATAAACGGACCAGCGCGAGTACGCAGCGTGCTCGCCGGCCGATGGAAGCGATAGCGCCGCGACTTGGCCTCAGCGGGATGCTATGAAAGTTCAAGTCGTGACAGCGCCGGCAAGAATGCGGCGCTAAGGCCGTATCACCTTCAAACGCTCCGTGGAAGCTGATGGAGATACAGCGCGATTGCCCACCGCAGCGCTGATGACCTTCAAAGCACCCTTATGACGAGCGTGTTGTATACGTGCGCCACTCAGGGGAGACGTAGACTCGCCCCAAACATGCTTGAGTGGAGGTTGTTTTTTTTCCCTACCGGTGCTGTTGGTAAATAAAGGATAACCTGTGTGAGTATGGCAGGATGCCCGCAAACAAGTACACTAGATGGGCTGATGAGGGAGGGCGATAGGGGCCTGCCCACGGGCGTCCGCCGGCATGCCGAGGCTGACAGGCAGGTTGGGACATGGTTCCGTGTGCTGATGTTGCTCAGCTGGCTGCGCTCCAAATGATGAGGCATCGGGCCAAGGGGAAACCCAGAATGAAGGGACAGGAGGGCACAAAAAGGCAAGAAAAGTAAGCAGGGGTCTTCCTGGCCCAAATGAGGCTGAGGTGGTACCATTGTACCGCACCGGAACATTTTTTATCTTAACCCTTTTAATCAGACACTTCATTTCCTTTATCATGATTAGAAGTGACACGATTAATTGATTCATCGAAAAGTAATCAAGCATCTAATTATCAACAATTATTTTGATATTGAAGTATCGTTTAGAGCCATTGTTCAAATTGTCCAAATGCTCAGATTTCATCCTCTCTACTGCAAATCTTGTCTGATTTTTGTAGTTTATGAAAGCAGACGTATCTTTATTTTTTCAAAAATAAGACAATTGAAAGCGATCAATATTTGTGTCTATTTTCTGACCTTCACCAAACCATTAACTGAGACATAATCAATGTATGGAACATGATAGTCAGGTGGTGCAACGGATCACAAATATCACAGTTCGGATCGGATCATGGGTTTGAGTCACAGATTGGATCGTTTTTCGGATTAGCAAGAAAAAAAAAATGATGATAAATAGTACTGTAAAGCGCTTTTTCCATTAAATAAAAAACAATCAATTCAAAATGTCTAATATAGCCGTTTAGGATTTAGGAACACAAATTTTAAGTGCAATATGAGGCAGAAACATTCTTATTTTTGCACGGTTCATGTGTAAAATAACAAGGTATTAATGGCTTAAAATTGCGTTCATATAATCTAAACAGCTAAATTTGACATTTTGAGTTGAGTGTTTTTCTTTTTTAATGGGCAAACGTGTTTTATAAAATAAATGAAGACCAAGTTCTATTTATCTTTTCTTTTTTTTTTTTCTTTTTTACAATGAAATGACCTCAACGTGCAATTCAATGCACTTCCTTTAAACATGGAGAGTGAATGACAAAGTAGCCTTGATTCAGAATATTTAAAAAATAATCAAAGTAAGCTGTCAAACTTACACTCAGACTCGTTGGTCATGCTAACAGGTAACCGCTCGCCACTTACATCGGAGACTTCTGCCGCATCATACAGTGACGGCGTAATTTAGTAGTTAATTAGCGATTGAACATGAGTTTGGGATAGCATTGTGTTGATGTTGGTCGCAACTACAATGTCAATCAGCTACGATAAAGTAACGTCTAAAAGGGAAGTCAAGCAAGCCATCACGCCACGACGTGGGCCAACTTCAAACTAAAAGTGTACTAAGGCTATTTGCTTTGCCGTCAATGTATTACTGTATTTGGTCAACTTTATTTTGAAGTTAGTCTTAGCGTGTTACGTTGAGTATGTTTCAGCTTCTGTGAATGCGCACTTTGTTTTTGTTGTTGTCAACCAATTCGCGGATCGTGCGTGATTCGAACAATGATGATCCGTTGCACCACTAATTGTCAGCAATATATATAACAAGGGGGGGGGGGGGATATTTGTAGTTGTAGTATGTAATAACTTGTAACTGACATATTGTTGAACCTGAAAGCCACCTTAGTAGTGTATGTCACAATGTACGTATGTGGCATTAAAAAAACAGGAAGCCACCTCCAAATGTTTGGATGCAAGAAATAGCCTGTTAAATCTGATTCATGGGGGGGGGCACCTACTTGCTTGACCTCATCTCCAGATATTCTGATAAAATTGCTTTCCAATAACTGTTGGGCTGCCCTTGAGCAAGACACTGAACTTGACATTTTGAGGGAATTGACCCTCAGGGGATCAGTCCCTCTCTAGTCAAAACTTGTTAAACCCTGAACAGAAGTATATCAAACCTCAAGTTCAGTGCTTTGCTCACGGGCAACCCAGTAGTTCTTGGAAAGCAAACTAATCAACAGCAAGTATAATCTGACAAAAGAAGCCAGTCCCACCCAAAGTGTTAAAAAGGAAACGTTGTATTTGGGCATTACAATGTGTTTTACCTAGTGCTGTCAAAATTAAAGCGTTAATTGATTAATTAATCACAAAAAAGCATCGCATTAATCATAAATTAACACAGATTAATCGCACTATTAATTTTGACCAGAGTTAAGGTAACACAGGCTGTGTTTGAGCAATAAACATAATTTCATGCATTAAAGTAAAGCATTTGAGGAATGTTTGCGCATCACATTTAGAATATTTGTTCATGTCAAAATATTGGGGTCATTTTCGTTCCATTTTAAATTATGCAAATAATTAATTGATTAGAAAAAGAGGAGGATGAGCGTGTCCAGTGGATCAAAAAATGTTGAAGACGTCCTCATAACATTAGAGAAGAATTAACACATAATCGGTGCTTTTTTTTGGGCGGGGGAAAAATGTTGATTAAAAAAAGCCTTTTTTATTAGGCGATTAATCGTGATTAATTAGAATTCTAAGATGTGATTAATCAGATTTTACAAAAATTTTCGTAGTTTTACCTGACCGGAGGCAGTTCGGACCAGCAATCCTTGTTCCAGTTTAAAGGCCTGCAAGTATCTCTGGAAATGTTTTGGCAGCAGAGGTTCCAAGATCTGCCCAGGACTGAAATGGATCGGTTGTTGAACTTTGATTCCGACTAACTTGTGTGTCCAAAACACAATCTGCTCCTGAACAGCTCTCCGTAAAGATCTATTCAAGACTGCAAGGTGCCCTTGAGCTCGACGCCAGCTCTTGGTCTTATTTGGCATTCCTCGGCCTCATCAATCTCCTCACTTTTAAGAGAGTCTATCTACTCTTGATAATGAGCAAAATCTCATGGCTTTACCGCTAATCCTGTCTAGGATCATAAGGGGGCCTGGAACTAACCCCTGCTGATTGTACGAGTTGGTGTCAACTCTAGATACTGTCAATCATTCATACAATTGGATTCATACGTACATACACTTAAGAGTCTTCGGTTAGAGGACCAGTTAGTATGAGATTCAAAACCATCACGAATCACATCTTAATCATGATTCTGGACTGGAGTTGCTGCAGTGATTTGTATTTGTTTTGTTGGAAGAATCGCATAAGATCTGTTCTGCTTTTGGATGTTTTGGGTTATTTCTTCATCTCTTCATGCAATCCACCTTTGATTTGTGTTTTTTTAAGCCCATGTGCTCATTTTTTGGACTTGGTCAATCATTAGTTTCTGTATTATGTTTCTAGGACCAAGAGTAAATCCCAGTTTGGACAGTGCCAGGACTGGTGCGGCCATGGGCAGATGTTTTCTCCTGGCGAGGCGTCCGACAGCATGCGCTCCATCACTGACGTCGTCGCCCTCAAGATCCAGCTCCAGCTTCTTGCAGCGGGAGAAGCTTTGACGTAAAAGCAGCAGGACGGCCGAGGGGATTCGATTTCTCAGACATTATGAAAGAGATCAGTCAAGCTCAAAAAGGGAAGCCAAGACGGTGAATGCGCCGCACGTTTACCGCCACTGACCGCGACGGACGGACATATTGTTTGACTTATTCTACACTGAGCCTGGATTAATATTTTCCCGTACGGACATCTGCTTTTCATACTCGCCCTCTTGCTCAAACGCCGTCCATGTCACATCCACGGCGTTATCCGGTATGCATCAACAAGCGCTGGAATTGCGAAAGGAAAATAATCAGAGGTTATTTTCATTTTCGTACGGAGACCCGAGCCAGTATTTAGACCACGTTGACTGGTCAAGGCCGGGTGATGGAGAGCTCTGGGAGAGAAAAAAAAGTCACATGCTGTGCTTAGCGTTTTCATTGCCAATCAATTTGTACTGAATCATTTGATAGTTGAAACTGAAATGAAATCAATGTGTCATTTGACATTGAATAAAGTCAAAATGAATCTGAAAAAAAAACCCCTCATGTTTGGTTTATGGTAGTAGACGTCATACAGAAAGATAAAAATGACGGGATGTAACGTTTTGTAATCTGTAATCTTCTTGAATCTTATACAAGGAGTCCTTAAATTACGGAGTTCCGTTCCTATGTTAAAACTCGAATTTCAACTTAAGTCGGATTTCCTCGTTAAAGTCAATATTTAGATCTAAATAATTTGTATAGTGATTTAAAAAAAACATAGAACATAGAAACATAAAACGGAAGACGGCGGAACCAATATTTCGTGCTTCCGCACAGACATTCATTGCGTGACGGACGGCAGAGTGGAGCTAATTCACGCTTAAACACGGAAATGTGACGCGCTTGATGGCGAGCCGACTTGTTGATGGACGTCCATTGCTGGAGGTAACAATACAACTTTAAATAACTTTAAAATGGTGTGATTACTGTGGGAAATTAACAAAAAAGAAGGTGCTACGGGCGAGGCACGGGCGCCGTAAAGTCGTAACGAAGTAGTTCACGTGCGACGTAGCTCTAGGACACCCTGTATATTAGGAGTGACGCATACCGTAATTGGAGTGTGTTGTTTTTTTGTTTTGTTTTTATTCAAAATGAATTATCTTGTATTGGTATCAACGTTTCTCATAACCAGAGTGACATTTTTTAATTGGAATGAATTATATTGTATTTACAGCCAATCGTATCGTAATCAGACTTAATTGTTTTGCAACCGGAGAGACTCGTAACGGAATCAGAGTGAATCGTGCCTCAAAATTTGGGCATCTTATGGTAATTGTAATGTATCGTTTTGTAGTCATAATAAACTATTGAAGCTCATTGTATTATCATGGGAATGAATGGTATCAAATGGAGTGAATCCGTTTCTAACCGGAGTGAATTGTATTGCAATTGGAATGAACCGTAACATAATTGGAGTATATCATATTGGAATTGATGTGTGATATTTGAGCGGTACAGTTGCTAAGGCGCTAACTATTTCTCAAAAATAAGCTATTTATTGTTTGCTTTTACTTTGGAGCTTAACAGTCTTGTGACAAGTCATTCAAAATGTCACATAGCTCATGCTGGCAATCACATTTGCCAAGGACAAGGTCATCGGCATGTGAAAAAAAAAAGAAAAAGTGGGGGTTGAAGGCTTGATGTTTTGGAAGTTGAGCCTCATAACATCTTTATGGCCCCCCAAAACATTAGCATGGCCACAATGCACTTCCCCCCACCGCCCCTCTAACACACACACACTGCAGGGGAAAGATGACCTCTCAATTCACTGCACTTCTATAGTCCTCTATGGAGCGGCTCAACAAAAGGTGACATCATTTTCTCAGGGTTTGATTGGCCCCCCTCCGTGCCACGGAATGACATCATGCGGCCCACCCTCCCCAAACTCCTCAAAAAGACCCAACCACCGGGTCCAAACCAGTCTCCCCCCCAGCCCTCTTGGATGCTGTGTTGCCAAGACAACAGGTCGAGGAAATGGGGCAGTACTTGGCAGTATATTAGAGCTGGCTATCCCATAATGAGCTCAGGCGGCCATGCCTTTTGTGCGCCGAGTAAACAATCATGGGACATGATAGAGTGAGACCGAATGGAGGGGTGGGCAAAGTGCTATGTGACCCGCGGCCCTGTTGCCGGAACTTTCTACTCAACAAAAAAGTTACATAAAAAGCTCTCAACTTACTGTTTAAAAGCTCTACAGTCAAGCGGAGTTTTTATTTTTTTTTAGCTGCTTCTTCATGTTAGCGGAAACACGAGCAATGGAAATAGATGAATGAAGTTTGATGCTTATGCAAGAAGCAACATTTTCTGCCAGAATGTCAATTTTACAACCTTTTGAGATTACATGTAACATATTCATGTGTAGAAATAAAAATGTTAACTGCATTTTAGCTTGATGTAAAAATTGTAAAAGCACTAACTGCAACGTTGAACAGTAACAATAGCCTCACGCTAATCCTAATACAACAGAGGGGTTCTTATGCTACCGCAAACAATTAGCAAACTATATTGACTGTTTTCCTTCTACAATGTGAAACCTGTTTGCCTTCTAAACAGCAGAATAGAGTTTTAGAATGAATTTACAGATCATGTTTTCCCCTACAGTTTTTGCAAAAACTCTTGCTAATGCTAACACAACATATGAGGGGTGTCGTGGGTAGTCTACAGATAACATAGCCTGGAAACTAGACTCATCGCTGTACCAGCGAGTGAGTCTGAAAACAGTCACCATCAAACGCATTTCTAAGCAAACCTAACGAAGCACACAGTGGAAAGAAACAATCAACGGAGAGCGGAAGTTAGGTCTTTTGGGCACTTCCTATTTTCCTATTTCCGTATTTTAACCTAGTGTAGTTTCCAAACAAATAACCGCCATTCTATGCATTCTTACATTGAAACGTGCATGTAGCGCTTCTCCCAGTCTTATCGGTGGCCTTTTTGGTGTAGAGACAGAAAATAATGTAAGAGGGCCGCCAGTGGCTTCTCGCGACGAGTAAGCGTCATTGTTAGTCCATTCAGACACGTGATCTTAACACATGTGTTATTTTGAAATAAATGCTTCCAGTGCCGTCAGCTGCTGGGGTTTTTAATGACTGTGTTGCTGGTCATTTAAAACAGAGTTTAATGCCGAAAGAAACATACTATCGTCTCTCCTGAGCACCATTTTGAATGGACTTCCGCCACCAAAGAATGACATTGCTCACAAAGAATACGTTACAGCAAATGAACAAATTTGATTGCACAGTTCATTTTGAACCGGGCCGAACAGTGGTCAAATGGCAGCCTTTCAAGAAAGTGGGTGTGGCTTGCCAGGCTACAGATAGCATTGATGCTAAAGTAAACCACTTTAGTTAACCTTAAAATAAAAACATTAAATTACAAAATCTGTTTAGTGACCCATGACGTTAATGGTAATACTATCTTGACTACATGAAATATTAACATAGCAAGATTAGCTCACTTAATGGTCATTGTTTTCTGCTGAGATGATGTGAAAATGACGCTTGCGCTAGCACAACATGAGAAATGTTCTGGCCAGTACGCAAATATATTCAAAATATAGGCTACTAAAAAAATTATACAAAAGGTAAGCAAGCTAACAATACAATACTTGTACAATAACCAACATAATTAGCAATGATGCTAGCTAATGACATAAAACAAGAACATAGCTAAATTAGCTCAATAAATGTTAATGATTTTTCTGCCATGACCAGAATCGTATTTTCCTGTCATAAAGACAGTTAGAGTCTTCAATAGTAACTTTTTCAATAGTAACGTTAGCTTGACCTAATGTTAACAGCGTGTTGGCTTGTCCTGACTATCCACCAATAACACAGTCTGCAAAAGTAGGCTATTCTTCTGAATACAAGCCACCGTCTCATCAAAAAAAGAAGAAGAAGAACAGTGTGATCAGAATCAAAAAGTGTTGCTGTTTAATTTGATGTAAGCTGTGACCTGGACTAATAAACCTTTCAAAGTCATGTTAGGCACCACTGCGTTCACACAAACGTCAACATCTACTTGGAAATGCCGTTAATGGGGATAATTGGAAGTGTGCTGGCAGCCAAACCTCATTGGTTCCAAACAGTCTTCCTTGAAGCCGACTCCAAGTAACTTCCCAAAAAGCTGAGCCGCATCTGAGGGAAAAACGACACAGTTAACCGCACATACCCCTGGAGGAGGTCCAGCTGTCATGTTGAGCTTATACATATATTACCCAGCTGAGCACGACGTGCGCTCGGCTCGTCCTCTCGAGTGGACAAAACCTTTTTTCCCACACGTTTTTTTATCCAAGTAGCCGAATCAAAGCGGCACTTTTCCGTGGCTTTGGCGTTATGTCATGTGATGTGATTAACGGTGTTAGCCGCTCCTTTGGGCCCTGTGGGAGAAGGCTTTTTCGGGTAATGGGTATCGGTTACCTCTGGCAGGCCCGAGGGCGTGCGTAGGCTCTCACTGACCATGACGTCCGTCCACTCGCCTCTGGTGGGAATCAACAACTCTTGTGATTTTCCCGCTATACTAGTTTCCACAGTCGGCAGAGGTGATGGAATTTCAATCACGAGTGATACACTTACCTTAAAGCTTTTATTTAAAAATAAAAACTGTCTTGGGCTTTTAACAGCTAGCAGGAGAAGCAAACGCATAAGTTTTAATCTCGACTCGGTGCTCCGTCTTGTCGAACAGAACAAACAGATAGACTCAAAAGCACAAGTGACAGAAGATCAAAGTGACAAATGTGACTCAAAAGGACACTAAGGGCCTCTAGTGAAGTGCAATGCTGTGGAACAAGACCAACTACTGAACAACAAAAATTGGAGGAGAGAATAACCGTCCACTGTATGACCCATCGTGTGACTGTTGGTAAGGAAACAAATTTTACTCAAGAATAGACTAAGGGCTACTAGTGAGGTGCTACTGTTAGTCACCCTCTACCAAACAGGAGAAATTGAGAAGAATCATTAATGGTCTTCTGTACATACTTCTTCCAGTGTGGTTGTTGGCCACGATACTGAGATGCAGTTTACTCAAGAGGAGACTATGGGCTGCCTGTGAGTTGCACGACTACCGAACGTGGCACACACAATACCACACAACAACAATGGAGGAGAACAAGAGTCTCCAGGATTTGCTTTCTTGTGTGTGACTGCTGATAAAGCAAACACATTTTACTCAAGAGGAGACTAAGGGCCTCTAGAGAGGTTCACTTCTACAAGGCACACTACCAAACAACAATGAACGAGAACAAGGAAGGGCCATCTGAATTAATGCTTGTCATGGGCCTGTTGGCAAGAACACAATTGTTATCCGAGAGGAAATTAAGGGCAGATGCAACAAAGTAGAGGGAGGGGGGGTTAGGTACTTCTTAAAGTTTTATGCCCATTTTGTTTCAGATTTTTTGGGGGGAGGGTTTAAAAAAAAAAAGGCTGTGTATGCCCCCCGAGATGGATCTCGCCCCGTCTGCCCACCCCTTTGCACGCCACTGCTCGTCATATATAGCTTGCATAGCAGAGCATCATTCCATCTAGGCAAGCACCCTCTCTCACAATTTCCATCCTGCTTTTAATCCCCATTGAGAAGTAGGGGTGGGATGGGGGGGGTATGAGGAGAGGAGGGGGAAATGGATGATGAGATTGAGGAGGGGGGGCAACAGAGCAGGCCAAAGGCTCCGCTGACATCCATGGGAAATGTGCAGATCCATTCAGCGGTAATTATGGGCATCAATGCAGAGAGGCAGTGTCAAGGCGTGGGGATGGGGCAAGGGGGTGTGGGAGAGTTTGGCGAGGGCGAAGAGGTTGGGGGGGTTTCACGGTCCAAAGACATACATCATGACAAAATGGAAAGGTGACGACTAATAAGGAGTCTACGTTTATTAAGTGGATATAAGCTTGACCTTGAGAGACACATTTGGATTTATATTCATATTTCTATTTTGGAAGCATTTTATCTTTGAGGAGACTGAGGGATGCGACAAAACAGTCATCTTCAAAAAAGTGCAGACTGTGGAGCATAAATTGTTACACGTTGAGTTAATCCTTTGATGCCACGGCGGATCGCATGGTAGCTCGACATCTCGTTCAAATGCCAGACTTTGCTGAAACCTTCGGGACATATTGTTTGGAGAATGTGGGGCAGACATTTTGGTCAAGTCAAATATGCGTTAAGTCAAGGTAGAAGAGGAGACTAAGGGCCACTAGTGACTTGCACCACTACAAAGATATGTATTTTACCAAACAACAATTGAGGAAGATTATATTCTCCTGTATTTACTTCTCGGTGGTAAGGTGACACATTTTACTCAAGAGGAGACTAAGGGCCGCTAGTGAGGTTCACTATTACAGATCAAGCTAGGCTACCAAACAACAATGGAGGAGAACTAGGGTCTCCTGCATTTACCCCTCGCCGTGTGCCTATTGGCCCTGGTAAGGAGGCACGTTTACTCAAGAGGAGACGATGGGCCATTATTCTTAAGAAAATTTGGGGTCAAACTGCATATTGTGCAACTCCTTGTCTTCTCAACAGTAGCGGTACACATTTTATTCAAAAGGAAGAAGACTAAGGGTCACAGCAGTATAGATGGTGGATTCTGCTTAATTAAATTCTCCACAGTTGGCATATTTTATTTGAGAGGACACTGCAGCAAAGTGGAGACTGTGGGGTTTCCTGCTTTTACTTCTACAGTAAGGAGACACATTTCATTCAAAAGGAGACTAAGGGCTGCTGCAGCAAAGAGAAGGCTGTGGAATAATGATATGGTGTCTTATGTATGTCACCCATATGGTACCTTTATATAGATTATAATACTCCATAGTCTTCTTTTTGCTGCTGTGGTCCATATTCTTAGAGCCCCAAGTCTCATCTTGGACAAAATGTTCCTCCCTACCAACCGACAAGCAAAGATAGAAAGCGCTTATTCTCCCATACTCTTTTTATTAGTTAGCGTGTTCAATACAGCATGGTTTTCAGAGTGTCCACAACGTATTATCCGGAAGTGGAGAAACGGGATTATAATTTTCTGATGCAAGGCCTGTAAATTTATATTTGGATGAGTTTGGCTTGGAAGCCCCTCAGAGCCCTGACTTCAACCCCATCCAACAAGTACTTTCTCCGTGCTCCCTTCCTGAAGTTGCAATCCTCGTGTTTTTTGACATAGTTGTTTAGCACCTTGCAGCAAACACTTTCTCCAAGCGTATATTTTGAAACCGTCGGCGGCTCAAACTATGTCCCCCTCCTCCACCTATACATCATCACCCAGACAGGCCATTTCACTCCTGGTTTCGGAATTCCAGCCGAGACGCCACCTCAAACACGCCGACGTCACTCGGGCAGCTTTCAATTGCTGCCGACCACGCAAATCTGTCCAAATTGTGGCGGGGAATTATGAGCCCCTTTTTATTTTCAGCCCTATTTGCACTTGAAAAATCAAAAGATATTCCAAGGTGATGTGGTTTTTTTGCGGTGTGACTTTTACCGGCTGGCAACTGCAGGAAGGATTACATTCAAACGACGGGTTGTAAAACTTTTAAAGGCATCTTTTTTCCCCTCACTTGTAACCTTGTTGCATTTTTTTCACCTGAGGGGTGAAAGTGAGGTCAGGCCAGCAGGCGCTTCTTCTTCCGCCGTCTGGGGAGGTTACCTTCAGAGACGACTCATTACGCCATTGATGAATTTAGACACAGGGTGTTAAAACACAAAACATGTGCTAAAAATAACACAAAAATTCAGAGGCCCAGACATGACATGAGGAGAGAGGAAAAAAAGAGGAGATAATATAGACAGAAAGGGCGAACATCACTGTGGTCATTTTATGTAGATCAAACAACATTAGCACTAAATATTGGCAGAAGCTGCTAACAAGGGTTACAATAGTTTGGGATTTTTCATTTTGTTAGTTTTGATTTCATTTTGAATTTATTATTATTATTATTATTATTTATTTTTCATTTTTCACAGTCGGTTTGTAAAGTTTAATTTGTTATTTTCTCAAAAATAATTTGTCTTTATTAGTTTTAGTATTAGTTTTAGTTTTATATGTGTATAAATGGAACATTTGCCGAGTGTATGATTAAACAAAGTTGTGTAATAAAGTAAACTTTCCAAATGACTGTTGAACCTTCCTTTTTGGCTCAACAGTAATACCAAAATAAAAATATGTATTTTTAAAAACCTTAAGTTCAATGTCATTATGATTCTGGTAATTACTATATATATATATATATATATATATATATATATATAGTAATTACTAACATAAAATAAATAAAAACATTTTCATTAATGAAATAAAAAGCTATATATATATATATATATATATATATATGTGTGTGTGTGTGTGTGTGTGTATACAGTCAGGGAAAGTGGAGCCTGCTTGACACGGCCCTTTTTTTACACTCTGCATTTGAATTTCTTTTCCCGACGTTTCGAGCTGGCAGCAGGGTGCGGAACAACAAGAGGCCTTGGGGTCATCGATCATGTTGGATGAACAAACAAGGAGGCGCCGGTGTGCTACATTCACTGCTTGCAAGTTTGTTATTTGGAGTAAAAAAAATGACGCTTGTGATAGTTGTTTTTACATGCCAGCTGACTTTGGCCAAGAAGCAGGCAACCAGCCAGTCGCAGGGCACATATGCAGTAGTATGTGTATTCACACTCACGTTCACACCGATGGACAGTTAAAGGTCAAGGGCGGCTTCTGCCACCGTTATAGTAAACACCAAGCCGGACAGTGACGGCCGACATGCGTACACACTAGGCCTCTTGGAGCAGAGTGCTCAGCACTTTATGACTTTGGATGTATCCATCCATCCATCCATCCATCCATGTTATTAACCACTTACCCTCACAAGGGTCGCGGGGGGCGCTGGAGCCTATCCCAGCCGGCTTCGGGCAGTAGGCGGGGTACACCCTGAACTAGTTGCCAGCCAATTGCAAGGCACACAAAGACGAACAACTATCCACACTCACAATCACACCTAGGGACAATTTAGAGTGTTCAATTAACCTGCCATGCATGTTTTTGGAATATGAGAGGAAACTGGATTACCTGGAGAAAACCCACGCAAGCACGAGAAGAACATGCAAACTCCACTCAGGAAGGCCGAAGCCCGGACTCGATCTCATGTCCTCCTTTGGATCTAATGACTGATAATTGTGAATCCCAGAAATCTGAAGAATCTAAAAGAAACTCAAACCTTATCAAGAAATTGCGGATGATCAAACTAAAACCAAAATTGGGGATTTTTTTTTTCCCCCATGTCTGGTGTTTTTGATTTTCAAAGGAAGCTTTGTCCGAATTGATATTTTGCCTAGAAAGTATGATCTTATCGGACAAGCCCCTAATGTGCGTGGATCCACGCCAGAAATTCCAAATGTCTCCGACTGGCTTCAGAAGCCTTCCGAGAGGCAACGAGTCGTTCTGATTCTTTGAAATAGTTTTGCCCACTAAGAAAGATAGTCAAACATTCAACTGTTTTCTTTTTTTTTAAGTTGTTGTTTGTCACACATGTAATTTGGTCTTTTGATCTATAAAGCTCCTGGGTGGAGTTTGCATGTTCTCCCCGTGAATGCGTGGGTACTCCGGTTTCCTCCCACATTCCAAAGACATGCATGGCAGGTTAATTTAACACTCCAAATTGTCCACAGGTGTGATTGTGAGTGTGGATGGTTGTTCGTCTCTGTGTGTCCTGCGATTGGCTGGCAACCAGTTCAGGGTGTACCCCGCCCTACTGCCCGAAGCCAGCTGGGATAGGCTCCAGCGCCCCCCGCGACCCTTGTGACGAAAAGCGGTTAAGAAAATGGATAAAAGCACTCTGATAATGAGCGTTGATGGAGTCTTACTGCTTTTGATGTCATAGGCAATTTCCCATGTATGCACAGAAAATATTTATTTTGGAAGAGTCACAAAAAAATGCCCAATAGCCAAAGAAAAAGCAAAGCTATGATGTTCTGAACTCACACATAACTGTGGTTGAAGTTTTGTACATCCTTTAAAGGTGTTTTTGTCATAATTTTGGGACTTTTGCGGCTTTGCTGTAAACAAAATGACGTTACTTTTAAAGGGTTGTAAATCATGAACCTGATTTCAAGGCCACCGATCAAATCCGCACTTAAATAATAAAAACACTTTTTAAGTAGCATCTGGACGCAACTCAGCAAATCCATTTTCTGAAACAACACACTTGAGTTTATGTGCCGAGCTTCCTGAAACAAACACAAATCATTTCGGGGAGTTTGATTTGGAAGGAAGCGGGAAAGCCTCGTCTGGTTTTTGGATTGAAGGGAGCGCTGTCATCTGGATGTTTTTAGGTGAGCATGTCCAGATTCCATCTGGGTCAAAGTTCGCTTTAGTGTCATGTACAGGACAGACCACTGTGACATCAACAAGAATGGCGATAACCGTTGTCGCTTATTTTAACCCTTTGACAATTTACATTTTTAAGTTTTATTTAAATTTGGAAATTAAAAAAGAGAGTGGAGCTAACCACAGTTACTTTGCTTTATTAAACCAACTACCAAAAATGACCGACCAAAGTCAAGAGCGGAGTCGACCGTTGTTATTTTGGTTACTTAACCAAGTGCAGTTGACCTGCAAGTGCAACCGTGCTGTTCCTCTTCAATGCTGCATTCAAGGACTCAACTGCTTGTTGTTCTCAGCCTGAGAACATGCTGAGTAGTTCTCATGCGTGCACTCAGATTGTGCGCTTCTATTTGGCATGATCACAGATGTGACGGAATCCTCCTGAGAGGGCCGATCAGTAAAATATCCCATTGACTGCTTTTCACAGGTGACTGTAACTGAACACCAATCTCATGTCGGCACAATGCAAACCCTTTCTGCACTAAAGTCCAAGTGATAATTTTCAAGGTGTTTGTCACCGTGAGAAAGAAGCGTTGGTTTCACCCGTCTTCCCCAACAATTACAAAAATTAAATGTGGTTGTCGATCTGTGGGGGAAAAAAATTCTCTTTGGTCCGCTTAGCTGTCTCCTGCTAATTTCGATACGATCTTCCCACATTTGGCTTCATTTAAAGGACACGAGGAACAAGAGAGGTGCAACCATCACGGTGGTCCACGTTTTGAAACTGTCATCGTAGCTCCCGAAGGAATTCAACCTTCACATTGAGCTGTACACTAAGACAGAAAACCCTCTGGTGGAAAGCTGTGGCTTCCCGCTCGGCGCTCTCATGACGAAGATGGCGGGGTTACAGACAGTTTCGTGAGCGACCCGCTTTATGGCCATTTTGCGGCGAAAAAATTGGATCATTAACTGCGATACCGCAACGTCTTTCAGGTCTCTCATCCAGAGCTTGTCGTCGTTAAAGGGCAGCATTAACGAGGGGAGCTTGGGAACATGCAGTGCACGTTGAAGAGGAGTGAAAAGTATCCGGGGAATGATGCACATCCTGTCAGCTGAGTGACCCCCTTCCTCCTCGTCTCCTCTTCCTGCTCACAGCTGGTGCTCCCACCCGCACGCAGGCCAACGTGTAGGTTGCAAGGATCTCTCCTCGGGGTCACCGCCTTAAACGGGGCTCGGCCTGGACTAATGCTCAAGGGTTGCCGGACCTTGTGACCTGCTGGTTAGCCCATCATCTTTATCTCTCCCCATTGCCGCAGCCATATTGAAGACGTTAACCCGATGACCCCCGCCTCTTCCAAGGGAGGGACACAGTATTGATACCTCTTTCACGTTACAGTATGATTGTGCCATCAGCATGTTGTTACTTTGTTTTAATCAACCAAAGGTGGACAACCTTAGAAATTTGACTTCCTGTGGATGAAGAGAGATGGTTTAACTCTTATGAATGGATATATTTGCTAATACATTGAGCTGGCTGTTATTATTATTATTATTTTTATTTTGTGTTAATGAAACTTTTTTTTTTTGCTCAGTCAAGAATGGCGCTGACAGCTGTTACTTTGTTTTAATAAACCTAGTGCCAAGAAAGTTCAGAAATGACCTTTTTTCATGAGGAGCATGAAGAGTGAAGAGCGAAGGCTTAACTCTTATGAATGGATATGTTTGTTATTACATTGTGCTAATAATATGTTGGTAGGGTCTAGAGCAAATACTTGCGACTCAGTCAAAAAATGACCTGAAAGTTACTTTGTTTTATCAAAATAAGTGCCAACAGCCTTCGAAATTTGACTTGTTTTGGAGGAAAAGTGCTGGCTGTTATCCATTTTTACTTTGCGTTAATGAAA
Source organism: Leptonotus elevatus (assembly GCF_054856555.1). NCBI lineage: Eukaryota > Metazoa > Chordata > Actinopteri > Syngnathiformes > Syngnathidae > Leptonotus > Leptonotus elevatus. The sequence continues at coordinate 26,548,000 of NC_141239.1, read as the reverse complement.
CTTTTTTTGGGGGGGGGTGAGGGGCTTTCAGTCAAAAATGACACTGACAACTGTTACTTTGTTTGAATAAACCTAGTGGCAAGAAACTTCAGAAATTACCTTTTCTTCATGAGGAGCAGCTTAGATACACCAATCCGATGTCGAACAAATGTGACCGACGCCTACCCCCTGTGGCGTCGGCCCAGACGTCGGCACGTCGCGTAGAAAAATTATGCAAATACACACCGCACTGACACCAACTATTACGTACCTTCAGTGCATGCGTGAGAAGTAATTCCCCTCCATACCATCGGTGGCGGTATTATTCCTCAAGGCAACCGGAAACCGAGCGTGTTTTGAGGGTGTTAACCATGTCGTTAGCCAGCTAACGTGTAAAAGTAATTATATTTACTAATTACAAACAGTTGCTATACTTCTCAAGTATAAAAATAAATCCTACCTGCTGTATCCAGTCGCGTCCCCATGTCGTATAGCTTATATAGTTTAGCTTTCATACCTTTGTCGGCATACCCTTTAACGGTAATATCATTCTATGTCGGTCTCTCTTGAACCAAAGAACAAAGTCATCTTCCCGATCTTCTGTCCAGACAATGTACGTTCAAATGCGGAGGGTACAGCAGGGTGACGATGCAAAATGAGCGGAACTGTGTACTGAGTACTGTTTATCCGCATTCGTCACTTCCTCTTCTTGTCCCGTGCGCTGATTTGCTAGCTAACAGTCTCGGACCGCGCAGTGCATTGTGGGCAGGGGGGGGGGCGTTACCCGGCTACCAAACAGTAGTCAAGAGTAATAGAAAGCAATGGAGACTAATACGATTTCAACCACATGAAAGTTGATGATTACATTTGTTTAAGTTTTTGTAGTCGCCGTGGATTGCCTGTGACAACGAGGACTGCGTTCGGCAACTGACAGAAACGGAAAGACGAACTGGCTGCCCTTGCATATGCTGCATCGATCCAAAAACTACCAGTCTTATTGACAAATGAGGAAGAGAGAGAGACGCTGTGAAAAATGACAGATGGCTGGAAGAAGCCCATGATTTGAAACTTTGGCCACCTTGCATGTCGGGTCGAGGACACAAAACCAGGACGCGATCAAGAGACGGTTAGGATCTTTCTTTCACTGAAGGGGTCAATTGGGGCGAGAAGCAGGTTCTTAAATGACCGTCACTCCATTCGTGTTGTTACACGTACGTCCGCTGGCCACCTTCGTGACGCTTGCGTCTGCTCCCTCGGTTTCAGGATATTGACTAAATAAATGTGTTCAAGAAATTTTCCATTTTAGCTTATTTTAGGTCCGTTTAGGTCCTTCCTTTCTGTCTGGAAATTGGAAAGAGTGAACAGAGGTTTACAAGCGTACACTTCTGTCTTCTCGAGCTTTGCAATGGTCTTTTTTGCCTATATACTCCATTAGGACCGTTAAAAATGGCACCAAGTGCACCTGTTATTTTTTCACTTATGGCTAAAAGCCGTATAAACAATGCTTGCAAGCTTTAAGGTGTGCAGTTACGCAAACACTTTCAGCACTCCATTCGCGGCCATTCAAATGACGGCCTTGTTTTGTAGCAAGTTTTTTTTTAAGTTGATTTTTCACACATGCGCAAACGTAATGCGCACTTCGCTTATTCAACATGTCGAATTTGTTAAAAATGCCCCCGCCCCGACGTATTCCAACTCGATCTGACTTTACGACAGTAATTTATACACTGAAGAGAAATATATGTTTGTGTATTACATACATTTAGTTATTTATTACATTTATTATTCATTATAAAAATGATTATATTGTTATTATTTATGATAAAAAACCACCCTTTTGAAGTAAGTATGAAGCTTAATTTTCAAGCTATGATGGTTGGGCTGAGATTGGCGCCAAAGCTATTTCAACGCAGCGGAGGTTGGTGTCAGGACATGGCAACATTCATCTTAAAATATATTCCGATGGATTTAATCGCAGCTGCCTGCCGTCTAAATGGAACTCCTGCGCTTCTGCAGGCTGCTGGTCAGGTGGACGGCTCCGGGCCGGGTGACTGCCACAGGGTTGCACAGCTCCCCCACCATGTCAACCCACCCACCAACCACCAGCCACCCTTCACTCCCTGATCTGCCCAACGTGCACAGGACTTAAGGAGAAAAGCTGGGGATTATCTCCGTTGCACTTCCACCCCTACCACCCACTGCCTTCTCGCACACCGGGATGCTGTTGCAAAGTTTTCCAATGCAGCCTTGCACCTGCAAGGGAGACAACCCGGCTATGGTTAGCGAGGGAACAGTTCCAGGATTCATAATAAAGAATTTGTCTTTCCAATATTTATTGATTCATTGGGTGGGCATGGCTCAGGTAATAGTGGTGGTCTCCAGATTTGAGGGTTGTAGATTCGGTCGTCAGTTCTCAGTGTTGAAATGCCCCGCTTGTTTCTTGATGACTACCTCTTCACCTAGCCTTGTGCCAATTTTGACCATTGTCTAAAAATCATTATTTTCTGGCCGTCATCTGAGTTTTGGAACGTTTTCACTCTTCACAATGTCGAGTGTTTTCCCAAATTTCAGTATAAAGGGGAAAAAATGGGATTTGTGTTTGAGCACTAGGACAGAATGCATAAAATCCAAGTTTTTAGAAAGCTCTAACACGAGACGACTATAGTTACATACTATCAAATATTGATGCAGCTGATCACTTGACAATCAACCTTCCTCTCAGACACACACTAGAAGAGGCAGGAAGAGATATCCTATACTCCGAATGACAGACAAGTGACAATACCAGTTTTTCACATTCAGGTTATGGTTTAGATTCTTTGTTAGACACTCAAGCACCCGATCACTCATCACTCACTAGTTGACGTTGACATCATGACTACAGATTAGGAAGAGTGAAATGTCTAGAAGTGCATGTCAGATGACTTCCTAGCAACAGAATGTGACTGTGAATGGCAGCTCACGTTCCGCTGGATCCGTTTGTCGACGTGCGTCTCACAACTACCCGGCGAGCTGCCTCCCGTTCATGATGTCATGCACCACGAGTGTTGACAAGAATCTTATCAGCGTGCGGGTGGAGGAGCAAACGGTAGCTGCCTGATAGAGACACAACAGCAAAAACAGGGGGGGGGGGGGGGGGGGTTGTTGCTGGGGGGATCTGGTTTGGCAATCAGATGACATCAGGTAGCCTGTGGTTGTCCTGGCAAGAGCTGCGAGATAAAAACCCTGAGGATTTATTCAACAGCATACACAGATAGGTCAATGACGTTATTGTGATTCTCGGTCATCTCATTTATGAGGATTCAAAAAGTTGAAGGAACTTGGACCACTTCTTGTTTGAAGAACTGAACTTGTCTTTAGATCCAAGATGAAATGCCTTCAACAACCAGAAAGCCGTCCAGTTAGCTTTGATTCAAGTGTTCTAGTGTCCAAACCGTTGACTTAATATAACCTTTATTGACGAAATAGGATTTTCATAAGATTCATTGTTTTACAAGTTGACCAATAGTGCCTTTCCTGACTTGAGAGGGTTCAGTTACCACTTGGAGATGATGAGCGACCAGTCCTGGGTGTAGTCTGCCTTGTGGCCAAAGTCCGACTGGATAGTTCCCAACTTCCCTTGACCTGAGCAGGAAGAAAATATATTGATAGATGGATGAACGGATGGTTAACCAGTCTAATGTGAGTCCAACAGATCTTCACTCCTCTAGAGTCCTATAAAGTCAAAGACAACTGGTGCATATTTTTCACCCAAATTTTTGCATACTCACAGTTAGCACTGTACCATCGTTTTCTAAGCAGGTTAGAACAAGTTAGACCAGGTCAAACGGATTCATATGCTGCCTTCTGCAGACAAATGGTGCAATGCTTCTTTGGAATGGCTCCAGCCACCCAAGGGAGATAACAGCATAACTGGACGTGATTTTAGGGCAGTAGCCATGGAAACAATGATGTCACCATGGAACCAGCGGTGCCCTACAAGGTGGCAACGTGACGGAACGTGGGAGTGTGACGGATATGGAATGTGATGGCGTGTCCATATGATGAACGTAGCAGTGGAGTACTGTATGGGAGCACTTTGAAAATCCTTCCTTCTTTTCACTAAAACGTTTTGGCAAGCACGTGAGCCAATCGTGCGCCACTGGCAAAATGACCACACGGCAACAGCTGGGGAAATAAGAGAGTGGAAGTGAGTAGGACGATCGTTGTAAATTGGGTCATTAATGCAAGGGTTGTTGTGACAAAAGCGTGTTAATTTGGCTGCAAAATTCACCTTTATTTTTTCATTGATTGTACTGTGGCCAACAAGTTGAAACTTTTTTTTGCTATCATTTCGGTGATCGCCTTACAGTACATTTCACTTAATTCCTGCCGTCCTCAAAGTACACTTGTAACTTTAAACACTCAAAATGACGCACACAAAAAAAAAGAAAGGCTCTGAGTTGTTGATTTCAATTGTACATATGCAGTATTTGACTGTGGCAGTATTTGACTGTGGCAGCATGGCACCGCAGTGAGGACTGTGAGGAGCCTAACAAAATCAAACCAAGAAGAAATATGACTCGAACTTGCTCAGATTTCAACTTTTTTATCATTCACTTTATGAAGTCAGTTCACCAACCTTGGTCAAATACATTTTTAGAATTTTGTGCAGCACGTACGCATCTCTACCACAAAGTAATTTCACTCAAAACAACGCCCCCAAAGAAATCATTGATAAGAAATGTTGCAAGCTAACATCTTTTATACTCTTTATGTCAGTGAATTAACTGTAAGTGATGTTAAGAACACGATGATTGGAGAAGGTTGTCACCTGTGAGACACAGCCAGTACTTGCCAGAAATTCCTGCAGCTCCTTTAATGTTGCTGTATGTTTCTTTGCAGCATCCTGACCACGTTTTTATCATCAGCTTAATTTGTGATTTATTAAATGAGATGATGTGAATTACAGCCTACAGAGTGCACATATTTTGGTTTTAACTGAAAAACAAATATGCTGGAGGTGATTCATGAAGCGCGAGCAAATGTTTAACCTCAATGCCATTTGAACAGGAACCGGCTTTACAAGAAATGTTAAATAAATCTACGTCGGTAAGACCACATTTCCTTTCAGCTCCTGCGTCCCTTCGTCATGTTAATCTTGTATTTTCTGCCTCGCTGGCTGGCTGCGAGTGTTGAGCAATGCCTTTTGTTCCCGGCTCAAACACAGGACTTAGCATAAGCAAACAATCTCAGGCCGTATGACCGAGAGTCATAGTGCTCGATAGAAGTGGAGATAGTAGGTTTAGAATACACGTGAGGACATGCTTGAACCGGGGCTTGGCGGTTTTAGGTTAGAATTAGGGTTAGGGCTATAGGTAGGGTAGAGTTTAGACTAGAATTTTTTTTTGTTGAAAATCCACTTTCAAACTTTTGAACAAACAAAAAAATCTTAAATAGTTGTAATGATGTCCTTTTTCCAATCATAAAAAGCAAGAGCATATTGTCAGATTTAATTTTTAAAAGATTAACAAAAAATACTTTGTAACATTCAACTTTTGAAGGTAAAACAGTATAACATTTTCTTTTTTTTACTTGAAAAAGAATGTGAATGACATTTTCTTAGTTTGAAATTCTTTTAAAAAGTGTAATATTTTGTAACGCTTAACTTTCTTCTTTGAGAATTGTATTGTTGTCTTTCAAAAGAATATTGTGATATTCTGTAACATTCAAACACATTTTTTTGTATGCTTTTACAATGAAAAAAATAATGCTATATTTTTGCAATGTCCTAGTGGGAACCTTTTCTCATTATTTTTTAAATAATGTTTAATATATTGAAATCTTTTTTTTCTTCATTAAAATAGGGTGATAACTTGCAACAGTTTTGAATTTCAATTGGAAAAAATCCCCAAATTGCATGATTTTTTTCTCTCCTTTAATAAGTTATTTTAAATCTTAAATTGCATTACTTTGTAAGATTAAACTTTTATTTAAAATGTGTATTTTTTTTGTTATTTAAAAAAAACTGTGAGATATCTCGCTTAATATTAAGAATATTCCTGTTTTATTCCTGGAAGAATCCAATAATGTAAAGTACTATATATTAGTTCTTGGGGGAGAGAAAAGGATTCTCTGTCTCTATTTTTGGCCCAAAACTCTGCAGGATGGATCTGGAGCAATGCAATAAAAACTTGCCAAAAGTGAAAGAACATGAGCGTGACACAAGCCTGCAATGCAACACATTCATCAACATTTTTCAAAATGACTACTCGGTGTTCCCTTGTGCATTTCTCTTCTAATACATCAATACTGCATGTACAGCAGGAATGTGCTTTCATACATCAGCTTGGGTGCGCAGGCAGGTTGCAAATGATTAACAGCAAAGGGTCAAAAGACGGATGGCCTGAAACAAGAAGACAATGCTGCGAATGCGTTCATGCACAAATGTTTGGTGAGTCCACTTGTTTTTGTTGTACTGCAACATTCTTGAAAATCAATAACAAGCGAAGGATGGGCTAGCTAATGCTATTGCTAACGCTAAGACCAAACAGTTTCAGTCCTTCATTGTGTTCATGTGTTCTTGTGTACATTGATTCAATAAAAAGCAGACATATTGTACGCATTTATTTTGGCTTTATTTAAAATGGTGTTTTTGTCATACAGTGTGCGGTCCTTCCTATGCGGCCCACTAGTAGCACTGACGTAAAATCGCAGCCCCCTCCATCTATAGTTGCCCGTTCCTGGTATACGCAGTGTTGATTGCTGTAGATTTAGCTCTGTCCACAGATTGGGTAACCACAGTCTGTTGTGGTCTCAGCCTCTGGACAGACAAGCATGAAACCGGCGGGATTCCCAGGCTGTGACACAGTCATTACAGAGGCCGCCTGGATGGATGGATAGATGGGCGGGGGGAGGGTAGGGTTCTCACCCTGACCAGGGTTGACCCGACTAGACGACCGCAAGCATTTGGCCGCCTCCAGGTTTCTTTCTTTTTTTTTTTGTAATGCTAGGAGAGCTGCCTGCCCGCCTCTATGTTCTGTGCTCCATTTGGGCTTTCTTGAAGCATCCCAAACAAAACCACAAAAGTGGAGGGGCTGATGCAATGAGGTTGCCGAGCAGCTCTGTAGCCCCGGCCGCAGAGTGGTGAGGTCATCCCCTGCGTGCCCCTGGCCTAGCGCTTGGCAGCCAGCATGGGAACTGCCTTCGAAGAGTTCTCATACGCCGTGCCGCTCGTTTCTTGCGTCTCTCCTCCTCCATCAGACGTTCTTTTTTTTTTGTCCGTCGTGAGCGTCTGACAGTCCTAGCACCTCATCATCGACGCGGAGAAAGGAGAACATGTGGTATTCATATCACCGCCGCATATTACTCATCGTCCGATCGCTCCAGATCCTCATCGCTGCACATCGAGGTTGCGTTTTTTTTTTTTCCCCACATAGCGTAAATCTAAAAGATGCTGGCAACGCGTCAGCAACTCTGAGTGGAGCTATATCGAGAGGCGGCGGAGGGTTTGCATGTCACGAGAGATCCGAGAGTTGTATGGATTTACTGGATGCGCTCATGCTCAAGCACACAACCAAAGAAAAATGGTATATATATATGTATATATGACGAGACACAGATCCCATGAGACGAGTTATCTCACGGGATTGAGCCCATGAGATGAGATTTTTGCAAAATTTGCAATATATCGTAGGCAGACCCGTCTGCAGAAAGAAATTATAGGGGGCATACATTTTTTTTTTTTTTTTATAGAAAAAGCGTTTTACAAAACACATAAAGACAAATTACTATTTATTTTAATTTAATTTTATAACGATACGATGTGACTCAAATCGGTGATCCGATCCCAACCGTGACTTTTGTGATCCGTTTGCACTACTAATACTGTACGTTCAGTTCATGATATTCCCAAATATGAACGAGTTCATAAACTGCCATCCAGTACAACACTTCTGGCTCAACAGGCGGAAAAACTGCCAAAAGAAAATAGATCTCCTGCTGTGCAGGGACGAGATATCTTGTGGCGTTCTAATCTCGTAGTACGAGTTTAAGTGGAACAATTCGGTTCAATTCAGTAGAATTGCCATTTAATTCGAGATGCGCTATAGCTATTATCAGGTCTATCAATATGTAAAAATACGTAAAAGATCTCCAAAGCACAAACTACTCAAATCATACTGTAAAAACGTAAACATTTACAATAAAAAAAAAAAAGACCACTTGGTCTGGGATAGAGCTTCACTGTACTTGTTATGAAAAAAAAACTTCTAAATTGCATAAAACTGAATTGACTGATGCCAACAAAATACAGTACATGTCGTCTCCTGATGCTCCCTTTGCTGATTATTCCCACCATCTGCATCTTGAGACTTGCTCAGCTCGGAACCGTAGCGCTCGTCTGTCGTACTTTGTGCAGACATAAAGGTGCCAGCATTGTTTTCGCATGATGCTAAACCTTCCCAGGCTTGGATTGTGTATTATACAGTGCAGGACTTCCTGCATCAAATGGGCTCATGTTTCCATCTTAGACAACAAGGGCCTTGTCTCTCTCGCTGGCTGCAGCGTACCTGTCCCGTAGCCATGAGGGCGGCTTCGTCGGGGCGCGCATCAGCACAGTTCACAGTGAGGATAGACATATTATGGGATGGACGCGTGAACAGTACACATATTAGGTTTTGTTCTACTGTCGTCTGGTTATGCACGCACACAATCCTAGTACTTTACTTTGCATGGTGCCAAGTCATATGATCAGAGCTGAAATAAGGTGTTCAAAATTGGGTATGTGGCCCCTTTTTAAAAAAAATATATATTATTTTTTGGGGCCCTCATCAGGGGCTTACAGTAAAAAGGCAAATTGCTCAATTGTGGAGGTATTATTTATTTATTTATTAACAAAAGATTTAAAATAAAAACATTTTTATTCTGTCAATTAAGAACTGTTTTGAAAATAGTTTTTCACAAAATAGATTACATGTAAAACATTTCATGTAAAACAAACAAAAAAAAGAATAATGTTCCAAATATCACACACATTAAAATAAAAATCTGCTTGCACTAATCTTGCATGCATAATATTGCAAGAATTTCAATTTTAATGAATGCCATGTCACCGTTACAAGATATGGCACTTTTTTTTCCTTTTTCTTTTTTAAAGATTTTTAGTTTTACGCTACGTGACATCACACGTTTTTCTTATAATAAAGATGCTATCACATTTTAAAATAAAACAAATACAATTAAAAATAAGAAAATAAGCAATGTTAGAAAGAAAAAAAAACATATTTGTTGATTGTTACAAGTTATCACAATTTAAAATATAATATACAGGTCAAGATGTGAACATTTATTCCACAATTCATTGTACTTAAAAATAAGGGGAAAAACCAAGAAATCCCACATTTAAAAAATGAAATACTAATACAAAAATATTAAATATCACTCTGATACGAATACTATTAGTCTTGTTTAGTATGTAGAAGTAGCCTCAACCTCCATTAATTTTTCTTAATGCCCTTTGGACGTGCATGAAAGACATTCTGAACATGTTTACACTGGCAGTGTTCAATGCTATGTATGTATATTTTTAATTGCGCTTTTGCGGGAAGCCTATTGTTCTGCACACACGTGAATACTTGATCTCCTTTCTGTGTACAATTGCTATTAACACATCATAAATTAACATTTGGATGACATTCGACCCGCTAAACATTCGTGGGAGTATATTCTGTTCATGACTCTGTGACACGTGTAAATGAAGACTTCTGTGAACGGATCACATCATATTGCATTGTTATTGCTTACAATAGTACAAATCAAATATCGGTAATGTTGCAGTCCGATGTCACGAAAATCGCTTTTGAAGTTATCTTCTCATCAGTTCAACACTATCGATATTATGATGTATTCTTCAACGATTGTCGCACAATTGCTAAATCATAATAGCATCGCTATCTTTGGAAAAATAGCACAATCACAGTTACGCTGTCATCCTTGCCTCTAACAAAATGTATATGGTTCAAAGTAAGTACGATTTAAAGTAACCGGGGCGCGTTCTGACATGGGTACAAATTTAAATGATATAATTGGTGTTGAAACAGAATTCATAAACTGAATACCGCTTGAACATGTTTTGTCCCATCCAGACTGGTTGGACCAGTCGGGAGCTCCGGGAAATGACGGAAGTGCGAGGCATTTTTTGGCTGCAGCGCAGATGCCTAGCGCCTCAAGAACGACTGCCGGTTCGAACGCATGCAAATCCAAAACGGTAGGACGGGACCGCCACGTCACGTCCCAACCCCTGCTGTTGTACGAGACCTCTAATCCGTCATTTCATGTGGAAACGTATCCAGCGCTGATTTATGACATCCGCCCCCTTTAAAAGTTGAACACACATGCACATTAAAGCCTGCGTGTCAAAGGTGACCCGTCAGTTTTACTAAGCTGCGCCTTTCATTTGGGTTTGCCACTCGTCTCTACTTCTCGTTGAGCCTTTTTTTTTTTTTTTTTTACAAGACCAGGACATTAACCACATTTGAGTCAGTCGTGAGTCAGAGAAGTTGACAAATAAGATCGTGGAAAACTGGAGTGTGAAGGAATTGAGCGTTGTGGTTCTTACAAAACATTTGTCCCTTCCCTTCTTTAAAACATCCAGGATTTTTTTTCCCAGTCAAGTCACATCAGTTTATTTGCGTATAAAGCCCTTAATCACAAAAGAGTGTCCTGCTCGGTCGACTGATCGCCCCTTTTGGAGCAGGAGAGGAGCGGGGAGGAGAGAGGAGAAGCAGCAGTAAAACAGGCCAAAATCCAGATGATTAAGTCATTGAGTGAGGCAAGGCAAGATACGAGCGGCACACGAGAACAATGCGAAAGTGTAGAAATACATCTTGGGACATTGGGATTTTTCTAGGAATGTGGAAGTAAAGACTGGCAAAGGCTGATAGAAATAAAGTCCTGCATATAACACTTCTGTTTCTATTGTGAGACATCAGGATCCGTGTCTTAATTCATTGAGATGAATATCATTCATTTTTAATAACCTAAGTTGGATGTCTTGCCATGAAACACAAAATTCTAATAAGTGGCCATCACCATCCAACGATGGACCCGATAGCAAAACCTGAAGTCTTTCTGAGCCACTTTCCAGTTTCTTAGCATCATATTTGGTAGGTGTGTTTATTATGAGTAGTCTCGCAAAAAAAAAAAGTCTCAAAAGGCCATCCGTGATAAGATACAGGAAGTCAGCCATTTTGCTTTGAAGAAGATCACTTTGGTTCATTTCGGTCATTCAAAAAGGAAATTGCGCTTGAAAATTTGAAGCGCGTACAGCAGACACGCGTGATCCTAAGCTCTCAACAATTTGAGTTTACGTCATTGGATGTTGGCACAGGTGGCAAAGTTTAACGACTTACCATAAAACCAGGAACTCTAATAAATCAGCTCCGCAAGGGCTAAGTTTGACCAAAAGTCTCACGTGTCCAAGGTCCCGCCCTGAAGAAATTCATAGATGCTCCCTACTGGCAGAAATGTGTCGGTGCAATAATTATTGCATGGCGTGCCACATTAAATGCTCCTGTATGCCGTATTTAGACCCCACGGGACCGAAATCTCCCCACCCCTTCTTCCAAGTGGTCAGACAAGTTATGGACCTTGTCAAGGCAAGCTTCAGTGGTTTGGACGAACACAAACGCGTGCGTGCGTGTTTGTAGCGACGCAGCGCTCCCTTCACACAGTGGTGGTGGAAACACAAGTCTGACACGGGCCTGTCAGCCGAGCGTTGCCGTTTCCATGGTGACATCCCAGTGTTTTCTTTAATAAGCGCCTCGCAGATAGACTTACTCATGTACTTTGATGACACCTGTCAGAGAGGCCTTCTCGTGAAAAAAAAAAATCTGATGAGCTCAACAGCTACTAGCTACTAGCCCCCCCCCACACACACACACAGAGAATGACGTCCTTGCAGTGTCCTAAACGACGCCTGAATGAAAAGAATCCTGACACGGGGCCTGTCTCAATGTCACTGTCAATGTCGTTCAGGGCAAAAAAGGTGACGTTCTGTCAATGGAACGCGGAAGGAAGCGAGCGACAGGAGCAAATTAGCGACATTGTTTGCAGGGGGATGTTTTGGAACCCGCATCTGATGCTATCTCCGCTCCCTTCAGGGAAGATTCTGGGAGATGCGCGGCAGCGGAGGGAGGCCCGGTCACGTCTCCTCGCTGTAATATGAGACCATACTACAATGCGGCTGGTTATGACATGCGGTGAGCCAAACAACTGCGATGATCTTAACCAGGGCTGCAACTAAAATGTGAACTTTAGGGGCCTAAAACTCCCAGTTTGAATATTAATCATACAGGATTTTGAGAATGAGAATGTCTCAATTTCCATATCTGGATAAATAAAGGTAAAAATCTATATATAAAAAACATTTACCCCTCACTGGTGGTAATTTGTTAATTTTGTCAGTTTTGTTTTGTTTTTTAACAAAAAAAAATGTAATGATAATTTCATTGAATTTTATAATAGATTAAAAAGTAAAACATATTAAATAAAGTAGAGATAATAATAATAATAATAATAAATGTTTTTTTGTCCTTTATTTTATGACCAAAGACATATAAATTAAAAAGAGTTATAAAAACATTAAAAATAAATAAAATAGACACATTTGTAAAACTTGCATACATTAGAAAAACCTGATATGTTAAGAATTTTGCATGTATTTAATGGCATTTATGTCTTCTCTGATTGCAATTTCTACTATGAAATATAAATACATACAACATGAAATATACAGTATTACTCATGAGATATTAAAATGCTCAATATAATTATTTTAGAATTATTTTCATGGACAGCTTAAAAATTGTTTTTACATGTTCAAATTGTTCAATCATATAGCTACGAAATCGTTCAATTTTGTCACAAAAAACTCTCCATGATTTTAGGCTGCCCCTTGATTGAAATGTGAGGCAACAAAAAGAAAATGAAAGAGGAAAATTGAGAAAGAAGGAAAAGGTGAAAGGAATAAAAACAATGAATGAGAGAAAAGGGAAGCGAAAACAAAATAAGATGTCACTTTTCTTTCTTGACCTGCTGAAAAGGGGGAAATGTGTTGCCTGCTGTGCCAATTGGATCTGTCACACTTGTCACTCAGTGCATTCTTGCAGCCTTTTACACACATGCACACGCACACGCACACGGGCGCTCTCGAATGTGCACGCGCTCATCTCAACACGTCATTATTAGCTGTGGTTGTTTATGTGCACATAGTTGGACTATGAGTGTGACAAAAACGGTCACAATCTTACTTAGGAAGAAGTGAGCTGTCACCAAATTGCATACTTAATGACACTTAATTTGCCAGTTTGATGATTTGTACCTTATGATGTGCATTCATGGGGCCCTTGGGAGTCTTAAATTGGATCCATCTTTGGGCGCTCGACTCTCATGCCATTCAAACACTAAAAGCTCTCTGCAGAATAAGAATAATGAGCAACTTAATGCTAATTGTCACAAAGTTTTTGAATATGTTTTTTTTTTCTGGAGGTGGTGGTGGGGGGGGGGGGGGGGGGGGGGGGGAAGGGGTCTATTTTTGAGATGCTTCCAAATCGTTAGCCTGCTATCCTAACTGTCAGTCAACTTAACTAAAATAAACAGTAACTAAATTGATAAATGATACAAATGTGCTTGATAAAAAGAAAGAATAAGTAATTTATCGAACACATCTGCGTCTTGGCTGCGCAATACATTTTGCCAAACTAAATAATAAAACAAAATATGTTTTTTTATCGAACCAAACCACAAACTGTAACTGTCGTAAAAGTCTAGTAGTTTAATGCTAACAAAACTAGCATTAATGTTGTAATGTTGTCATATATTCTTTATCCTAAAATGATTAATATTTTTTATTGTAGCATATTTGTGACTGTCTTCTTCTGTTTCACCATCAAATCTACATGTATTATGTCCGTATTTATTATACTGCCCCCTAATGGCCAAGGCGCACACACCAGGATGCCCGTTAAACGAACTGTTATTTACATTATATTTATTTAAAAGAATACTTGACTCATTGAGCCATTTTCAGCAGTAAAAAGTTAATATTTTGTTCAGAATGTATTCAATAACTTAATTATTTTTATTGTACAATTAATAACTTTTAAAACAAAATGTTCTACTTGCATCATCATCACCTGTGCTGAGGAAGTAGATAATGACCAATCATGGCTCACCTGTTTTCTGGGTTTGGTCAGCAAACTGAGACATGATTGGTCGTTACCTACTTCCTCAGCACAAGTGATGTCATCTTCAGTCGACAGCAAGTGGGGAAATTTGTTTTTAAAGGTATAAATTGTTCATTAAAAATGATGAAGGTATCACATTAATTTTCCCTAATTATATTAATAATAATAATAATAATTATCCCTTTAATTATGTTATTAATGTATGTTTTTTATGACGTCATTTAAGTTATTTTAAAAATATTTTTACACTTTTTTTGTCAGTTAAGATTATAAAAAGTGAGTTGCGCGAGCTGCAAACCTCCCTCAAGACTTCCCCAAAGGCGTGCTCATGTAATCTCATACGTCCTAATCCCATTCTAATGCCTGAGGGGGAACACATGATGAGGTTTGTCATCACACACAGCTCAGAAGCCATAAAGGAAAAGAACAGGCCGTGTGTGAGTCGTACAGTAGAAGCGGCGGTTCCAAGCCCTGTGTCACATTCAAGAAGAGGCGGAAATTGGAAGCTGATACCTGGCATGAGGCCTTAGTTGTAGCGCATTAAAGAAAATGATGGCAGAAAGTTCCATGGCCCCGCTGTTGCGACATCTTGAAGCCGTTTGAAGACTTTTAAGGCACAATTGCAGAAAAACACACACAGATACAATAGGTGGGTACACCTTCACCTTCACTACAAGAGCTGTATTGTTCAATAGAGACCTCCACCCAAACAATTTGGTCGGGTTCTGGCATAGCGGCGATGTGACTTCAGCTCGTAAACAGATGACCGTTGACTTCTAGGAAATTAAATCAAATTAAATTCAATTGCCCCGATTAGTTGCCGGCTACGTCATCCACTTAGGACAAATAAACAGAAATAAATACCTCCCTCAAATAGATGTCTCCCTCCCTTTTTTTTTTAAGATAACCCTGTTTGAACTGTAACTGTAATTACCTCAGAGCACAGATGCTCTTGTTCAGATACAGACGTTAAAGTACTGAGAGCTGTTGCTAACCAAAAAAGCAGCACTAAATAGCGTGAGCAGGCTCTTAGATTAATTTAACCCTGGAGTCAGTCTGCCACGTTTCTCCAACATAGCCCTTGTTTTTCTTATTTTTGATGCCAGTTTTTCTTGATATTAATCGTAAAATACCAGGAACATGGTTAACGTTATGCCTAATAGATGCCTCCAAGCAAATTTGGTTAAATTATAGATGAATGGATAAACAACCACTTTTTGTGGAAATACATCCATTTTGTCTCTTGCTTCCTGGCATTTCCCAGTCACGCTTTTGACTCAGTTGTAACATCGTGGCTGAAGGCAACAAACATGATGATGGGGAAGCCAGGGCCTACGCTCCTCTGCCTCTAATTGGCTGGTAGGCAATGCCTTTGTTGATTAGATTGGCTGAATTTAGATGTTTCTGGGGTTGGTGAAAGATTCTGGTTGGTAACACGGTGGGTAGTAGGTGATGTCTGGTCGGTGTGGATTTCACTTTTCTTTCTTTTCTTTGATCCTTCCTCGGGTCTCCTGACAACCTCACGACTCTAGCTAGATTCTGAAGTATTCGGTCTAGGTGAGCGGTATGGGATTTTGAATAGGTTTTAGGGGAACTAATGAGTACACACTCACGCACGCACACACACACACACACACAAAAAAGTGAAATAAAGAAAAAAAGAGATAGAGCAATGATGATGACATGTCGAATCGGTAAGATTACCTAATTTAACGAACTAAAAGATTGGCTAACTTTACACATGAGGGCTGATGAGCCAATTGTAGGCAGAGTAGGGTGGATCAAAAACGGAGTGAATAATCCTTCAAATAATCTCCTGAGCGGTGACGGCATTCCGCAGTTTTAGTTTAACCGAAGCGCATCGCGCTCATGTACCAGAGACTACCTGCGGTGTGGTTTCGATCCCCGGAGTGGGCGCCGCCGGAGTTTCATTTTTGTAGCTATTAAGTAAATTAAAACACAAGAATGGAGACATGTACTTTAAGATTCGGCCTAAAACAATATTGAGATCTAAATAGTGACTGTTTTTTCGCAATTTTTGTTCATTGTTCACTAAATATTGGTTTACAACATTATTTATACTATACAATATTTTATTTATATTGCCTAATAACAAACTCACATTAATTCAGGCCACTTGTGTTACCTGTCATAATTTTATTATTGTGAGAAAGTAAAAATGACAGATTTTTCAACAGGACAGGTTTCTGGACTACTTAAAAAAAATAAAGTGGAATTTTAGAGTATACCCAGTTGTTCAAGGACCACTACACTACTGTTTTTTCTTTCTCTTTATATACCACAGTTGGACCTCTGTGCGGGTGCACGTCTGTGCTTCGGAGATGTGCGCATTCAAAAGGAGCAGCGGGAACAAGCATACGCAATGTATGCACAGCACTGGAGATAACGTTTTCAGTACTCAAATTCTTTTTGAGTAATGGAACAAATCTCAGGATTTATTTATCACATAATCATCAGAACTTCTACTCAAGTAGATATTTTGGCAACTGAACCCACATCTGAATGAGTGAATGTGGACAGCAGCAAAATAACTATACAAAACATACAGCATATCATAAAACACTGCTTCAGCATCATTTTATGGCAATTGTATGTGCATATAAGTAGGTAAAACAAAAAAACAAGCAGTTCTTTAACCTTTCACCGTTCCGGGAGACCCCAAATTTATGGTGAGAACACAGCAGCGAGCAAACAAGCAAGGAAAAAAAGAGGAGCCACTTCATGAATACTAATTCTGGGAGCTATTAGCCAAAAGGGCTACCACATGGGACAGCTGGAAAATGCCAATCCGATTGTTCTTTGTGCTTTTCCCCTTCAACAATCAATCGTCTTTTTACTCGTTAACATAAGCGCACGACGCTGGAAAAGAACAGAGGAGGCTCACAAGTGGCAACATTGCTTGGAAAAATGGGAAGGATAGGCGGGAATTACGGTGCCAGGAAGCATCCATTTGTGTTCTCCCTGGGCTAAATGCTGACATTGGTGCACCTCCTACGGGGAAACCCTCCTACGACTTTTAACGATCAACTCACACATCTTTATTGATTCTTTTTAAACAATCCCATCCTCATGTTTGGATTAAGCCCTTTACTTCCATGATTCCAATACAAAATGGGCCAACTGACAAGCAAAGGTGATTATTAAGGAAGTTAGCCTTGTTAGCTTAGCATAATGTCAGCCTTTTGGTAAGGCTTTTGAGGGAGGTCAGAAAACAGCAGAGAACAATAATGTTACTAAGAGTTGCATTTGACCTATTTTATGTAACGTGTCACGGTTGGGAGGGTTGCTTTTAAAATGTATTCCGTTACAGTTACAAGTTACCTGCTTAAAAAGTGTAGTTAGTGTAGTTAGTAACGTAATCCAAGTACCATAACATTAAAATACTCCAATATCGAGTATGCTCGTGAAGACAAAATACAGATAAATATCACCACAATATATATTCTATACAATGTGTCCCTGCTGTTTGCGGGTGATAGGGACCCGGGCAGCCTACAAATAGTAAAAATCCTTGTGTAATTAAAAAGCATGTAGGTTATTGATTAATTGATTGGTTGATTGATCGATCGATCTCTCTTTGTAGCAATCCCCATTTTTTATAAATGTGCCTGTAATCTGATCACATGTTTTTCCTGTAACTATAACGGAATTTATTGACATTTTTTTTGTAATCTGATTACATAATAGCGGTACATGTATTCCGTTACTCCCCAAGCCTGAACGTGGGAAGGCAGTTCTACACTGTAAGGAAAAGATGCAACAATTAGCAAATAGCGTGGGACAGAATAGGAAAAAAATACGCGTCAACTTTGTACTTTTTGCCAGGTTGATGAAAAGAGTTTTTGAGAATTATGGCATCCAACCAAAAACAACATGTATTGTTCTTAATTTGACAATATTTTTGATGTTTTCCCCATTGAATCCATTTATACATTTTACCATTTTCCAAAAATTTCTTCGGGTCATTTCAGTCATCTTTTACCAGATCAAGTCGAGCTCTCATTGTCTTAAAATGACTTGAGCAAAAGAAAAAAAGCTAGTTTTACAGGACTTGTGTAGATCTTTAAAATGCTCGCCCTCTGTCTCGATCAGTATGCACGAGGCAATACATCTTGTAAATCTAATAACCCTCATTTGGGAATGAATACATATGCAAATGAGGGTGGAGGTGGTGGGGAGGGGTTGGATATTTATCAGTCAGACATGCTAAAAACATGAACCATATGCGTCTTTGTGTGTAAACACACTCAGATGTGTCACGCTACACATCCATCCTCATCGCAATGTCCTTTTTGCCGGTTCATCCGAGGCCCCCGTCAGGTTCCTGGAACATCTTCACATCAGGATAGTTTGCGTGGGGTGGACCGGAGGGGCTCCGGGGCGCGAGGAACCACATGCTACTTATGATAATGAATAAAAATAACGTTTCAGTGTTCCCTAGTGTATCACTGTTCACCTAGCGGCCCAGTGAAATAGCATTTTGTTCTTCTTGTTTTTCCACGGAAATACCTGTTATATTGCGGATATGTGGTTTATAATGACCGGCTTTATATAATCGCTATTTTTGTACGTTTTTTTTTCTTCTATTCTGCTTAGCGCATATCTACACAGACGATAAAATACATACAGTTTATTGTGTGTTCAAATACGCTCACAATGCATCACTGTAAAGTATCCCCCACAATTACCGGGGGTTCACTGTAAGCCACTTTGGCGAGGTTGCATGGACACGCCCCAACCAGGAAGTGTCAGTGGGAAGTGAGAGTCATTGCTGGGGTAGCGCATGTGCACCACCGGGAATGTGACAATGCCCCCCACTACCCCCCAAAAAAGAGCACGGCATAAAGTCTTAATAACGCCAATAATAATCGCTTTGCACTGCTGTCTAGACAGGGAACGGTTAAATTGGGTGCGCGAGGGTGTTTTGGGGCGCGGTGGCGAGTAAAGTGAGCATTCTATTGAGGTCTTAGTTTGGCTAATCTCTCCCATGTGACAGCACAGCCAGATTTGCTGCCATGGAATGCCACAGGCTGTTGTGCTGGGGGACAAAAAGAGACAGAGGCTTAAGCTACAGGGGGGGGGGGGGGGGGGGGGTTGGGGGGGCAATACTCAGCCGTCCTGGAGAGAAGTGCGGCTATGCCAAAAAAGATCGAGAGGAAAGGGAGTGAGTGTTGGTAAAAAAAAAAAAAAAAAAAAAGTTCTCAGGGTTGCCATGCTCTCATCAGCCTCCTGCTTCTCTCGTTACGCACACCATGTACCTCTAATATCACCTGCTGCATTCCGAAAGGTGCAGTCTTGCATGCGACTTGAATGAAATGTCACTACTTTTTTTTCTATTCAAATTTTTGTATTACGATATCGAGCGGTGATTAGTTTGCGAAATAAAATTATGTGCCACAAATTCCACATAACAACTATTTTGTTGAGCTGTTGAGTGCCATGATTAGGTAGTTAATGAATGACTGACTACATTTTGGATTGGGTTTCAGGGCACACAGGATTCTTTGGTCAACTTTTTACGAAAATAATTCTCCACAGCTAAGGAGGACCAAAAGTGCCAAAATTAAATAAATGAATGCACCATTAAATAATTAAATAAATGTGCCATTAATTAATGAAATTACCTATGATTATTTGTGTATATATTTATATATATATATATATATATATATATATATATAATTATTTCTCTTTTTAATGAATTATTTCATGAACACTGTGCTGCGGTGTGTGTTTCATGAATTTATTTTATCTGTCAAACTCACCTTTCAAAGTTTGGTGGGCAGGTCCTAACACCTGATTGGTCACCCTGCTCACCAAGTCAAGCCAAGCCAAATCCATTTCAGAATAATGAATTGATGCAGAGTGAGTAGCTACTAAACAAAATTCAATAGGCTGGGTGGCGCGATTGACCTCAATAGGTGCGTTACATTAGACTCAGATTTACGCTCTCATGAAGTGCTTTTTGAGACGTGTTGAAATGGAAGTCACTTTTTCCACATTTCCTGTAGTCATGTGACCCCACCCGGTAAAAGGAAGTACAGGGCCACACGCTTTTGTGTCGGAATTGCTTCCTGAGGGGACAACAAGTCTTATTGAGCCAAGGCTGCCGTTAGCATGACATGACCACCTACAGCCCTACAAGAACTAATTTAATTTAGGCACTTTTGGTCCTCCATACACAGCGACACTGCCTTGCTTAGCTCATTTTAGATAAGAACGGTGGCCTTGTAGGGCCAAAATAAATGAATCAAAAATTTACATTTAGAAGCTGTTTTAATTACTAAGATTATTAATTCATTATAAAACTGACATTTTGCCTAGATAATTAATGTATTAATGTATGTATTTTAAATTTAATTATAGTAGTGATTCAATTGAAGTTTTTAATGGGCTTTGGGTAAGAAATCATAATAATAATAATAATTATTATTATTATTATTATTATTACTATTATTTTAAAGGTTCAAAATGGTTTTGGCAGCCTGGTTCAGTTTATTTCACAGGTAGCCTTGTCTTGCCTTATTGGGTTTTTCCAAATACTGGTTTTGTTTTCTTATATTTTTAGTTATAAATGTAATTAGTTAAATAAGTTCGATGTTGCAAGTCAGAATACAAAGTAGTAAAGCCCTCTGTACTTACGCTGGACCTGGATGGCTCTGTCTACGGCCCTGGGGGAGGCCCTACTGTGCTACTGTGCACACTCAAAGGAGTTGTGATGTCCTGAGCACATCTGGTCTCCAGCCGCACACAGATCGCACACAGCGGTCCCAGGAATCCCACAAGCATGGTGAGGACAAACAAAACAGATCCTGAGGGTCTTGTCAATGTTTTTCCTGCCTTCTTTGTGTGTGTGTGTGTGCGTGTGTGCGTGTGTGTATCATCCCGGGGGAACGGGACAGGAAAAATCGGAAGCAGCGTTAATTCTCAGCCCACAGTCACAGTCGACCTTTTTAAATGCTCGGTGTTTGTTGTTGTTTGTTTCTCAGGTGAAGTGGAACCGTGGGTTTGTCCTATAGTTTTCATAGAGTTAAGTTTTTTACATTTCAAATTTGTCCCAGGTTTTGTAGATCCACTCATGACTCGGACATTCATTTCCCAGAGTTCATCATCGAAAGTATTTTGTAAGTTGTGTAATAAGGCTTCATCAGACGGCACGTCGTGTTGACACTTTCTTTGGCCACGTGGCGGCTTATTTAGCAGTCGCACTAAATAAAAAAGCACAAAATAGTTTGAGTGTGAATGCTAAATAAGTGACCATGGGGCCAAATAAATTATAATGCTGAGATGCTTTTATTTTAAAGGTCTGACTTTTGATGCTGCCCCAACTTGTTGATTCAACCACTTCATTAGTCAAATTTATTTCACAATGTTTTCGTTATGTAAAACTATAGTTTTTTTCTCTATGAAATCTAAATAATATATCAAATTCTATTTTTGGAGGAGATTAATTGGATTTTCGTTATTTTTAATTGGATTTTCATTATTTTTAATTGGATTTTCATTATTTTCCTATGTATGTAGTTTTAGTCGGACTTCCTTGAATGGGTTCATCACAAAAAAGTTTAAACTTTATCAATGACCTGAATGACAATATATGAACGATAAATAACATCAATGATAGAACATTTCATTCTTGTTGCATCTTTTTTCCGACAGATGGAAAGAAGTGTTCCAGTGGAGTCCAAACTACCTGTGTAACACTTTCACAGGATCAGCCTCAATCCCTCCAACCCGACCAGCCAAATCCCCCAGAGCCCCAGATCTCCAGTCTGGGACAGACGTGAGAATCTCATTTCGAGAGGGAGGGGGCTACGCACAGCTCCGCCCACACCGCTCCTTTTTTGGCCCTCTGCAATGTTTTAATTAAAGAAATAATCAGCATTTACATCACAATGGTCTATGGGGGCCCTTGCCATTAGTGGCTCGTTTGTCATCCCCAGTCTAATGAAAATGTAACATCACCTCAACCCTACTTCACAGGTTCTCAGATCAGCTGTCGGACGGGAGGAGAGACCTTGAGTTGGTTTAACTCTTGGGTTTAAAGCATCAGCCCCCTCTCAACCAGAAGGAGGGGGTTGGCAGAGGCATTGTTGGGATATATTTAGAAAAATGGTGTATCAAGCACTTAGGTAGGCTACATACCAACAACACACACAATTTATGATTCAGATGGCGCAATGGGGAAAGAACTTGTTGCTTCACTTGTTGCGAGGCAAAATTTGTTCAGGAAAATCAATAGACTGTGTTGCTAAGCAGAATTCGTAGCGCACGATCAATACAAACTAAAAGCCACACCCACACTGCTATTCTTTTTTTTTTTATTCTTTTTTTTACAGGAGGTAAGAACAAATTCAGTACTATCCCATCGCATTTGTTTGTCGCTTTGCTTTTTTATCCAAAATTCTGTTTCCTTGGACAAGTACTATTGGGTAGCCTTGGTCACGTCACACATCTGTTTGCGACACGGGTCCCTCTTCCTTATTCAGTGACAGGTATACTATCACGTCACGAGTTTGTTGTTTTATGCATCGGTTTGTCCATTTGCACACAGCAGTCAATCCCTACCCTCCACTCTCCTCCTGTTACCTCCGCCCCCTTTATCAAACCCCCACCCTCTCCCCCTGAGCTGTCCCGGGCCACAATAGGCCGAGCATCTTTTGTGGCATTAACGGTTTGGAGGAGCGGTCGAACAATGTATGAGAAGTGAGGAGCGCGGGGTTCCCACACGCGGGGCCGACGTGTCCTCAGCACCCCCCACCCCCATATACCCCCCTCACCCCTCAAAGACGGCAAACTTGCATCACAGCTGATCACCCACCCCCACTCCCTCGTTTGCCCCCCTTTCACACAAAAACACACTTTGCCCCCTCCCACAAGCATGTACAAATACACATGTACATAGACACACTTTTACTATACGTTGCTGTTATGACACACACATTTGCCCGTGTTTCATGTATGAAGCTTATCGATGAACACATGATGCATGCAGCTCATAAAGAAGACGCACACAAGCGTGCGCACACACACAGACACATGTCGCACATGTAGTTTAATTGCCTGGTGAGGTCGGGGGAAGAATCCTTTTGTTGCATGAAGGGAGCGGGATCGTCTGGAATCTTGATTAATTTGTACTGTCATATGTGGGAAGGCCTTTCACTATAGGGTGGGAATGCACCCAACTTTACCCCGTCAAATCTACTGACAGAATGCAAAGTGGTGACAAGCATTCTGTTGCCTCATGCTGTGATTAGTCAGTGTTTCGCCAAATTACAACTAATTGGTTTGAAGATGGATTTAAATAGTAATTAATTCAGATAAAGTTGAGAAAATTTACTGTGATTAGTGGAAACCTGACATACATAAAGTAGTGCCCAATTCAGCAAAATTAAAAATGTCCACTTTGCCATTGCCCACCCAGGAACATCTCGTCAGGGCTGGACTGGCACACAAAAAAATCGGCCCTGGCATTTTGACATAGCCCAGCCCTTGCCTAGCATGTAGTTCTGCCACTGAGTTTTTTTTTATGTTTCAGTGTCCTATCTATACTTGAAATGGATTAATAGAGTCAACGGATCCTTATAAATCGTGGGCCAGTCTCTTGTGGTAAAATGTAGGAAAAAAATCATTAAAAAGCACTGCATCGGCCCCAAAAGAGGAAGGCCCACCGGGCATCTGCCCTGCATGCCAGATGGCC
This sequence comes from Leptonotus elevatus, assembly GCF_054856555.1. Classification (NCBI taxonomy): domain Eukaryota; kingdom Metazoa; phylum Chordata; class Actinopteri; order Syngnathiformes; family Syngnathidae; genus Leptonotus; species Leptonotus elevatus. The sequence continues at coordinate 26,524,075 of NC_141239.1, read as the reverse complement.
AGTACTTTGCTGTTTGCATGTACTTTGTCTGCTTGCAGGGAAAAGTGTAGGAGCTAGACCAATGTGCAGTTCTAGAAACATAACATCTACTTACAGGTGTATTCAAGGATCTTCTCGAAAAGCAGTAGCCAAACATCCGTTTGTCAGTTTTTGAAAAATGCGCATACGGTGGACCATCCTACCAGCTCTCCTGCTTGTCCGGGGGGGAAACGTCTACACTCTAAAAATGGGGAGTGATATTTACTTTAAAAAGCCTAGTAAAGGTTGATTGATGCACTCAGAAAGATGCAGCGTCAAAAGATCCTTGAATACACCTTGAATACAATAAATTTGAAGTTCAATGGAAAATCTCAACTTTTCTTTTGGTGAAATGAGAACATCTTGAAGGTACCTTCATGAACTATGACATACCCCCCCCCCCCCCCCCCCACCAAAAAAAAGTTATACAATTGTAAATGTTGGACAAAAAGTCAAACAGACTATATGAGGGGAAACGTGCTATTGAAATAATAATAATAACAATAATAATCCAGGACTAAAGTTGTTGCATCACAATTTAAAAGGAAAAAAAGAGAGAGAAAGAGATTACAAAAATTTCAATTTAACAAGCCTATTACAAAATACATAATGGATAATTGTAATCTTACAAGAAAAAAGTTGCAATTCTATGAACCCCCCCTGTCACTTTAAAATACAATTAGAAGAGTGATGATATTTTGAGACAAAAGTTGTAATATTACAATATTATTAATACTAAAAACAGTGACTTTATTCTCATAATATTCTGATACAATATAAAAAAAAATCTGATTTAATCCTTAGATTGTTGCCATCACATTAATTTGTATTGTACTGTAGATGAACATCCAGTACACCACCAAGTGAGGCTTGCTAGATTGTTAATAACATTATTTCTCCTTCTTCCTCCTGTGTTCTTGCTGTGTGTCGTGTGCTGCTGTCATTTCACCACAACGGGCAGGATACATGCAATGTTTGTCCCCATTGCCCCCTTCCTGTCTTTTCTGACCCTCCATCATTTAACGAACTGTGTGTGGCACTTAAAGGACCCCTGTCAGGCCCAATCAAATGTGGCATCCGTGCCGGTTCCAGGCACCTGCCTTGCAGCGACTTGCACAACCACCGACATCCAATTACCCCTTTCTTCCCTCCCCTCCAACGTCTCTCGGGGCAACGGGCGCACAGTGTGCGGGTCGTTTGTCACCAATTGTCAGCGTTTAGCGGGGCAAGGTTGGGGAGGCCCTGTGTTGGGCAGGGTATTGGCGGCACAGGGTTGCAGGGCCTACATCCAACACTAAAAGAAGTGTGTGGTGACCAGAGGACTGATGACTTTCTGGAGTCAGGTAGGTAAACTCCCTGGCTGCGCAACCTGGATATTTGGAAATGCAGTACCTCCAGAATCAATTTGACCTCTTAAAGGCAGATGATTGAGTTGGACCAACAATCCCCACCAGAGATTGCCATGTGACAGCATGACATGTCCTTGTTTGTTTTCTTTAATAACCAGAGACTTTTGAAGAATGCCAAGAGCTGGTTGTCATTAGCTGGGGTGCGGCTGATCCCTCCCGAGACCAGGCCCAAGTTCAGCTTACTCACTTCCAGGACTGAGTCAACAGCGATTGGGAGAGCCTTCACCCATCACTAAGTCGAGAAGGCAGATACCAGTGTCCTGTACGGCATCTATTTTCATTCCAGGGGAAGTGGTTATTTAAGTAGACTATTGGGAGAGCCCCCTTTATCCAAACATCCACTGAGGGGTTTATACTCTCAGGGTTACTTGATGCCTTCATCCAAGAAGGGCTACGAGGAAGATTTTGGGCAGACACATTCTTTCCGGTTCTCTGTGAACTGCAAGCTCAGACAAACAACGTGTAGTGGCGTGAGTTCAGTGGGTGACTATAGTATTTGTTGCTTCACTTCACTTTGGTATGCCAAAAATGATCCAACCAGAACCTGTAGGGGTACCGATGGCAGAGGTATGCCGCGGTATGCTTGTGAAAGATGGAACAAGGCTGAACTGTATCATGGACAGTTGAACTGTCCAGCTTTTGGGAAATTTGAGATGTTACAAATATGTGAGACTTTTTGTAAGAGTGCAGGGGTGAGGCATTTGTTGCTGGATTCCAATTGCTGAACGTAAATCAAGCCAAGCAACTCCATGTCCCACATTCTGTGTTTTGGTGGCTCCGCTGCAAGATTACCATCCATCCAGTCAAAAGAAATGTCTACTGCTTATTCTATTCAGTGTTGCTTAGAAGCTTGAGTCTATTACAGCAACACCAACCATCCCTCAATGGGAAAGTCAGAACGAGGCCGCTTAGAGTTAGCCAAAACTACTAAACTGTTGTCTGTGAGATTAGAAGAATGCATTTTCATCACCTGAGTCACTTTTTCAATGACATAAACCATTCCTCATAAGAGCTTACATCATCTACCCTGAAAAAAACATATGGGCAAACAAAAAAGACACAACACTGTTTTTTTTCTCCACTTTTGTAAACGGTTCCTTGCCTTCCCTGCTCAGACCCTTCTGTGTGGGGTACTGGGAACCTCATGGGGTTCTTTGGGGTTTCTCTGTTTTTTCAGACTTCCTAAAACATACGAGTGAGATGATTCTGTCCGTCCATTCATGTGCTTAACTGTTGGTTTAGTGGGAACACTAGTCAATCTCATTGTTGAAAACTTTGTCCAAAGTTCTCTATTCGATTCTCTTAGTAAGTATTTTGAACAATAATGTCCATCCTGCCGTCTATTTTCTACCTGCTTTCCTGTTCACACTGGATTTAATGTCTATAGGCCTTCTGGCAGGGCACACCCCGGACTGGTCACCATTCAATCACAGGGCACATATAACTGACAGCCAACCATTCACACTCTCATCCAAACCTTCATTGGCATGTTAGGTAATTGACTAAGACTAAGTTGCCCACAGGTGTGAATGTGAGAATAAATGCTTGTTGGTCTAGGAGTGGCTTGCAATTGGCTGCCAACCAGTCTGCTGTACAGTGTACCCTGCCTATCACTCAAAGTCCAACTTCAGGGTAAGAGGTGAAAAATGGATGGATGGGCAGTTCTGCTGTAGCTTTGTCCCATATTTGACTGGCAACCAGTTTAAGCTTTACCCCACTTCTCTCCCCAGGCGCCAGTGAATGTGCCATCCTTAAATGGACAAATGTTTAATATCCCTTCAAAAAAATGGTAAATGGACTGCTTTTTATATCGTGCTTTATCTACACCATACATCAAAGCGCATTACAATGCCTCACATTCACCCATTCACACACCAGTGGTCGACTTCTGCCATACAGGATGCTGCCAGGTAGCATGGCAAGCCACACCCAATTTATTGAAAAAGAAAGTGGGTCTGGACAGGCGTCCGTAGCGTGACGTCGTCTTCGCTAACGCTCTTCAAATATCAAAACAGAGTGACTCATGACACCATGAATCTTCAAGTTTTTCCCGCAACAACGACATAAGTCATTCACGACTGTCTCTCTTTGGCTAATAGCCATGTTGGGTTTTTACTCCGTCTCCGCAAAAAAAAAAAGAGAAGACTTTGAGTCACTTTTCTGACATCACGTTCACTCTTTGCTCATTGGTTCATTCCACTGTCTGTTCGCTCAGGTTTGCCCCGCCTCAGAAATGTGACTGATAGGGCGGTTGACCAGACTCACTCTCCGGCAAAACCGCGAGTGAGTCTGGATTTCCAGGTCCACTGGGAGCAAATCGGGTTTTGGTGTCTTGCTCAAGGACACTTCAACATGGTCACCAGGGGTGAAGATCAAACCCACAACCTCACGCATAGGAGGCGACCACTCTACCACTGAGCCATGTCGCCCCCAAAAAGAACTGCATAGGGGACCAGGGACAAAGTTTTGAGACTGGGTCCAGTATTTAAGAACTTTCTCCCTTGATTAAAATAATTGCAGAGGAGGCTGTTTAGTTCAACAACCTGACGCCTCTATATTTCCTTGGTATGCAATTCCTTTTCTGATGCACATTCAACATAAATAGTACTTTTCATAGGCTGCCAGGTCAAATGTGTTGACTTGGCCTTGGACTTTCGTTGCCTCCAATAATTATGTAATCTGTGTAATCTGTCAAAAATCAGTCGCGGTTCTTCAGTGTTTACGCACGGATCGCCTGTGGAGATTTTTTGGAAGGTTGCAGCACTGCTTGGTGCCACTGTTGCGTTAATGGATCTTCAGCAAGAGGAGGAGGGCGTGTGTGCCTTGATTGCTCAAGCATCTTTCATCCGGCTGGCTGTAGAGAAGCACAGCGAGTCCTAGGACCGCATCGCAGGGATCGGCTCGTGTAAACACGCGCTGACCATTCCCGGCTCCATATGGAAGGCATCAGTGCCTAGAGAGCAGCGTGATGCCTGTCATACAGGGGTCACGGGATTACATATATCCCCCCCACCCACTCCCTTAAATATTTCCCCTGACCCCCTCTTCCCCCCTGCTGACCAAATAGCCCCTCCCAGAAAATACATTTGGATCTGTCAACATGGCTCGCAACCTGGCAAGCAGAGCCACGCAGGCCTCCCCAAGTTGGCTTTGAAAACGGTTGCTTAGCTTCAATTTAAGACTAATAAATGTTCACACTGTCAGCCCCTCCTGCACACGTACAGAGGTGTACTGTGAGTTGCCAGCACCTGCGGTGGGGAAGTATTCTGCTACCCCCACCCCGCAACATGTCTTGCATTCTTTCCATTAACTTTACCTCTCCTAATGCTTTCCTCATAGAATAACTTCCAAGCATAGTTTAGTAATTTAGTCATATTAGCTAATTTAATGAATGGTTAATTATGCTGTTTTACAATAATACAAAAAATAAAGAATATGAATGTATTTATTAATAAATAATTCAAGAAGCATTAAAACACGATAAAAATGAAAAAATAAGCATTTTTTTATAATGACATTTGGAATAATAATAATACATTGACATCCATCGATCCAGCAATTTTCTTAGCCGCTTGTCCTCACAAGGGTCGCCTGGCAGTAGGCGGGGTACACCCTCAACTGGTTGCCAGCCAATCGCAGGGCACACAGAGACAAACAACCATCCACACTTACAATCACACCTATGGACAATTTGGAGTGTTCAATTAACCTGTCTTTGGAATGTGGGAGGAGACCGGAGTACCCGGAGAAATCCCACACAAGCACGGGGAGAACATGCAAACCCCACCCAGGAAAGCCGAAGCCTGGACTCGATTAATACATTCATATTTTATTTAAATTAATACATAAATACATAACTGAATCACATGCTTTGTATCAGACCACAATTCATTCAACAATGTTTTTCATTGTTTAATATTAGTACTTAGAATAAATATAAAATGGGTTGTAATAGACACACATTATAATTTTAAACAAACAGATCAATTAATCTACAGTTAAATATGCTTGAAAAAAAATTGTTGTTTGAAATGTCTCTCTTTATGTATAAGTAAATTAACATTTAAATAATAATAGCAATAATAATAATTGAATATTTAAGTAAAATGCTACATTAAACCACAATTAGGTCATCCATCCGTCCCATCCATTATCTGAACCGCTTATCCTCACGAGGTTCGTTGGGATGTTAATTAAATAAACGAATGAATGAATACACAAGCAAATTAATTAATTACAAAACAATTAATTAATATTTGGATATAATATTGTGATTTAAAAATTCAAAATATCTCCAGTTACATATGTTTTACATACTGAAGTAATGAAACAAACAAGTGAATAAACAAATGAAGGACTAAAGAAACATGTCGCAATCAGCCAAAATGAATACTTTTTTTTTTTTTATCCAAGTACATTTAACATAAAGCAATGGTTTTCTAAAAATGTACTTGGTCTGCCCCTGCACGGTTAAAAAGCATTATCATCTGAATCAAGCGCATTCAGCTCTCCTGTGTGCTGAAGCTCGGAGGTTAATGAGCGGCGGCGTAATTACCGCCGCTGAGGACTTGTTTCTTCTACTCATGGATGAGCGGTCTGGAATTAACTCATTAGCAGCTGCCCTGGCTGTACAATTAGTCCTTGCTCCGCAATTAAATCCCCCGAGTTACGCCTCGGTGCTCACTCGACACGACCGGGCCATGGGTGCCAGGCAGCGCAATCATTGCCGAGGCCGCTGAGCTGTGTGATGATCGCCAGAGGTGGCAAAAGTACTCAGACTCTGTACTTAACCAAAAATACAGATACTTCTTTTAAAAAATATATTTGGAAAGAGTATAGTGGTGTAATACAGCGTATACAGCATATACTCACCCTTTTTTCAGTCAGCATTGTGTTTACCCACTTCTAAATCCCTCTGATGCTGAGCCACATTACCCAAAGAGGGCGGATCATACCAAGGAAAAAAAAAATCCTTCAAATACGGTACTGAGCTGTATTGGTGGCTCATGGGAAATGATCTGTGCTCCCAAACCGCAGCTGTGTTGTGGCGTGGGCACCACATGGTCCCCAAGGTGGACGCCGCCGGTTAGAAATACCTGCTGCCAATAGTGGGTGAATGCGCATCCGCAATCTGCCCCAATAAAAAATAAAAAGTCGTCAGAAAAGTAATTTTGTTGATTTAGGTTAGGATAGGGTTAGAGTTTAGGGGTTACACAGTCACCAAACATTTTGAAACTGAGCGCTACTTCTTTGATAGCAATTTTTGCAACAAACTATCAATTTAAGGTTAGAATTAGCGTTAGCGTATAGTTGGTTGAGTGTGCAAGAACCCATCTGACCTTAAACCCACCAAACCCCAATTGTGATGAACTACAGCAGCCAGGTCCAACTTGACAAAAAAAATCCAAAGTCACCCCAAACTCCACACTTTCTCCAATATATTTTGACCATAGAGTGGGGTCTCTCTTTATCCTCCTTGTTAGCTTTACTTCTGCTCATGCGACCCATCTTCCTCCCCTCACCCCTCCTCTTCCTCCCTCCTGCTGCGATGGGCCTCATTAGGGAAGTGATGATGTAACCCCTGTGTTTCGTCAAGCGCTTCCATTTGTCATTATGACTGACAAGTGCCAAGGTGGCCCAACTGGGGAAGAGGAAGAAGGGCTCCCCGCTGGTCTCATATCCTCGACTTTCTCTCACTTTTGCTTTTCAGAGGGTGCAGAAAAACTGACCGCACTATTATCACTGAAAAATATTTCGACTTCAGTCCGTGCAAAAGCACAAATTGACGTCCAGACGCCAGAAACCTGAGAGCTCTCTTGACAAGCGGCATGGAAAATGTGTCGGGGATCCCATCAATCACAACGGGTTGAGAAGACCGCTTCGAGCCTGCTGCTCAGAGATCCTGACAAGATAATACATAGCGGGGCTGTCACACTGCGGAGATGTATTTAACGGCAATGAAACTTTCAGGAGTCGGAGCGTTCAGTATCAGAAGTCAGCGAGTTCTCTTAGCGGTGAGGAGATTGACGCTGCGGGGCTTGCACGACTCTGCAGGCTGCATATGACTTTAATATACAGTACATGGATGTTTTCTCATTTTATTTTCTACAGTACATTTGGCCAATCTAATACAAGAGCTGAATCCAAAACAGCTTTTAGGAAGATACTTATGCTGTTAGACCTATCAAGATGTAGTTTACAGTCACAGTGGTGCCAATTCATTCAGGGACTGCACTTAAAAGTCAACATATGTATGTATTATCTTGTGAAATTGAAAATGCAGAGAATTGCAGCCTTCCCTGCAAAACACAAACAAAATGTTGGTATTGTGTTTTTGATAAGGGAAATACCACTCTATGATATTGTACTTGAGAAATCGAAGAATCATGATTAATTCTTTAGGGTGTGTGTAAGACACAAAGTAAGACGACACTACTATTATAAGTTACTCTGTAAACTGCAGTAATATTAGTTGTTTTTCTCAGAGGATAAATATTATGCCTGCGAGCACCATTATGTATATTGTCCGTCTACAGTACAATTACAATACAATACAATACAATACAATCCTAAGGGTCCTCTGCCTGGACTTCTTCAAAGGAGTATCAAACAGCTGCAGCTCGGGTTCTGACCAGAACAAACAGATCATAACTTATTAATCTAGTCCTAAAGGCTTTACACAGACTCACTGTCAGCTGTAGAATATTCGATTTTAAGAATCTGGTGCTGGTTGATTAATTACTGATTAATCCAGGTTAAGTTCGTTGCTTCCCGCCATACTCTTTTAAGGCATTTTAAAATCTATTTCACTTTACGTTATTTTAGTATTGTTCAAAAGTTGCTTTTTATTTCTTTGCTTTTTAATGCCTTTGCCTCTTTTGTTAGTAAAAGCTCTAAATGTTGTCACCGTACGTTGTTTGAATAATTTTGCTCGGCTATTTGTTGGTTCTTTGATTTGTGAATGTCTGTTTTGTTTGTAAACGCTTTGAAAGCTTTTGTAAGCTCCCTTGCCTTTGCTTTGCCCTTGTCAGCTGACTTGGTCGCCTGCACTTGTTGCCAGCTAATCGCAAAGCATATAAAGATAAACAACCAATCACAATCATTGATACCTATGGACAATTTGAGCCTACAATGAAGCAAACGCACATGTTTCTGGAGTGTGAGAGGAAGCCCGAGTACCTCGAGCACACAAGCACGACGACAAAGTGCAAACTCCTCACTAAATGGCCGGAGTTCAATAAAGGACAGAATACAGTATGCCTTGGATTTTTTGGACTGCTTTCGACATTGCGGCTACATTTTTTCAGCGAGTTTGTATTCTTCTCAAACCCTCAAGACTCAATCAAAACAAATGGTCCTTAATACTGTATTTTGTCTTGATCACCAGTAGCTAGTAGTGGCTAGCATAGTATTAGCATGGATCGTTATTTATTTTGCATGATTTCCTTGTGTTACTTTGATACGGTGGATGTAACCTTAATCTGTCTAAAACGGAGATGGTCTTCTACCTGGCGTTTTCCATATTTTATATTATATAAGTTTTGGTGAAGGTTTTTCATGGAACAAATGCCCTTCCTGAGTCCAACCCTCCTCCCTATTTAGGGCTTGGGACTGGCACTGGGTTGGCCTGGCTTGCCCCGCAGTAGAGGACAGGTAAGTTTACAGCACCTGGTTGGCCTCCAATCCAGGCCTCAAAAACCTGACCCTGCTTAGTTTACAAGTTCGGGTGCTCCCATAAGTTGCTGCCTGCTGACTGCTCCGTCTGAAATGGAGCTGATCCAGGTTTTTTGCGCGGCACGCCCACCGGGCTTGGGGGAATGCGTCTGGCATGACGCTGAGGCAGGCTGCAAAACAGCAGGATGCGATTAATGACCACAGGATGAGATTGCTACAATATGGCTCCCCCGAAGCTGTCATATTTCATGGGATTGTGTGTATATGTTTTGCCATTTCACCCTCGCTTCTTCTTTTCCTTCTTCCCATCCCTCTTTTATATTTCTCATTGGTCTCATTTCTCAATCTTGCACTCTTTTTTTCATGCTTATTGACGAATACTTTGGCAGATTAGACACAACCTGCAACACTGCTGCCTTACAACAAAACGAGAACCCGAAATGTGTTCAGGGAGGAAAAATGTGGAGGCCAAATGGCGCCAGATTGTTGCGGTGGGAGACTGATGCTCGGAGCTTCGGGGTCAGCGCAAAAAAAAAAAAACGCTCCGAAGGGCCACAAGAGCGAAGGGCGGTGAGGGCACAAGGAAGGACGGGGAACCCTTAACAAGGTGTCAAACAGGACCTTCGGGTCTTCACACAAGAGCTGCGGTCGAGCTGAACCTGCGCTGTGATGTTTGTTGACACATCTGGGAGAGAATTTGGAACGTTTCGCAGCCTTCATAAATCAGGAGAGGGCATGATTTTTCCCAGGGTGTTGGGCTCATCCCATACTAATGCCGCCAGACTTTATCACCATGGCGACATAAGAGGTGGAAAATTCTTCCGGAGTTCTTTGCAGTGTACCTGCAAAGGGATAAGATCAGCAAAAAAAAATAAAATCCGGTGAGGAAGCAACGTTTACGATGTGGCTCTCATTTGGGAAGTTGGGAGTATACATCCCGATGCTTGATTCCTGACGTCTCTCCGGAATTTCACAGCAAGTTAGTGAAAGTGTCTTGAGGGATGAGCGAGGAAAAGGACGGGATGTACCATCTGTCAGCTTTGCCTTTGCACTCGTTTGTCGAAACCCGGCCCATCTACAATGCCAGACATTCCACCTTGGGGGAGATTAGCAAGTCTCTCAACAGCATCAGTTTTTTTGCCCATACAAATAAATGGAAATTAAAACTCTCCAATATGAAACTTGACTGTACAGGTAGCATTAACATTCTTAACGACCACGCACGTATTGTATAAAAACAATACAACTTTAAAATCTCACTGTTAAAGACAACTCAGTCTTTACTCACACCAAGATACTGCTGCAATTCTGGGTTACGAGCTAAAGCTCGTGCAAATGATCAAAAGTAAAGACGCACAAATGATTTTCACAAAAGATTGTGAGGAGATCAAAATGTGCTGATGCTTCGAGAGTTTGCTGGAATAGAATGGGACTGCCTGCAGAGACAATAATGGGGGCACATAGCAGAACAAACAAGAACCCCCGCCCAAACCCCATCAATTCACCCTCCCCATGCATGAACTGCAACTAATTAATGTCCTAACACGAGCACACATGGGAATATGACAATTTTGTCTTGGACCAATCCATTTGTATGCTTCTGATAGGAGGCTTTGTTTGAAAGCTGGCGTTTCTATGGCAACTCATAAGGTCACATTTGAGACAGATACTTCAAAAAGTATTTTCTTGGTTCTTCGTGGTTTAAACGAGGAAGACGGTAATGACCGTGAGACAGTCGGTCCATATTTCACCAACTCCCAAAGGAAAAGACCGAAGAACCGAACCATGTCTGGGCACATGTTGCACATGCAGGAAAGTGGGCGGGATCAGCAACGCTCCTTCATAAAATGTGTCCCATCATAACATCCATCCAATTGACTAGAAATTTGGTTTATAATAAATAGTTCCTGGTGAGAATGTTTTGTATGTATGTTAATCAGCAAAATTGCAGCGTTCCAGTTTTTAATTTAAAAAAATCTGGTCATCCTACACAAATAATAGTCTTGAAATTTCAATAGAACTTTGTCCAAATATTTTGACTAATTCATTTATCCACATAAAGTGATCAAATCTTTGCATAATAATGCTAGTTATTTCTGTCCAACATTTGGTCATAAAAACATAAACATGCATTAAAAAATAAAAAATAATTTGCATAAAAATGCAAAATTGTCCTTATGTGTAAATGTGAGTGTGAATGCTTGTTTGTCTACATGATGTGCCCTGCTTCTGACTCAAAGCCAGGAATAGAAATGGAAAATGAATGGATGGATAATTGCTACTTGTTATTGTAAACTTTGAAGAGGTATGTTCCCTTTTCAACAGACTCGCAAAGTCAGTGGTGCTGCTATAATGATGGACAAATGAGACTATTATTGTGCAGGAAGGAAGGATTGTGTTAGTGTTCGTTATTTATCTTTTCTTTTCTTTTTCTTTTCTTTTTTTACCTCATATTCAATTTACTTTTGGTCGGAATTTGTCTGTGAAAATACAGACACCTGGTCACCCTATCTTTAAAAGTCACGTGTAGCTCATTAGTTTTTTGTTTTTTTTTTCAAACTAACAAGCAGATATCAAAACATGACAGCTACCCTTGCACCATTTGTGTCTGACCAAGTTAAAAATTAAATGACAAAAAGAACAGCGGCGAATGTGACAGATTGGAGTGAATGTTTTTTTTTTTCTGTGGTGAGTGAGTGTGAGTCACTGTGTGTGTGTGTAATTAATTGGTTTTACTGCCCAGTTCGACCATGTCTGTCACTGTGGAATTTGCAATTGGCCCTGAACTTATATGTGTTAGTTGAGGTATTAACTTATTTGAGCAAAGGATTAAGTGCTACCGGTTGTCCTGTGCATGGAATGACCAAACAGAGGCCCCGGTATGTTTGACATACTGTCGCCCTGTCACTTGCCTGCGAGTTTGGCCTTCTCGCTGTCACTGTGAGAACCCACGCTAACTAATGCGCCTCGAAAAAGACAAACACTCTCCCAGTGGACGCCACGCCTATCTGATGTGAGAATGTTAGCTTAGCTCGCTCGTCTTTGTTTTACACGCTGTTATCCAGCACGAAAGGCCAAACACGCAAGCTAATTATGAGCAAGGAATGCAAGCAGACAGAAACCTACACACATTAGCTTGGCCAATCTTCATCATAATAATGACAAAAATAATAACACTAAATGATCTCGCGGGAAGCACACAAACAGGCAAAGCAACAGCAATTATTAGCATGAATGTGATTCTTTCTGCTTAGCGTAAAAAGGTTTTAAGTCAGGTTCTAGTTTCGGGTTCACGAAAAGTGGCAAGGCAACGAAGATAAACATAAGCAACTGAACAAAACAAGGCCGACAAACACAGCAAGCTTGTTAAGCTCAAATGATTTGCTACAAATGAACGTTTGAAGAAAATACAATCCGACATAGCCAATAAACTACTTTCAGTGTATGTGTTATCTTTGGCTTTTTTTAAAAACATTTTTTGCATGAACGCTTTCACAAGGCAATGATGAAAACAAAATAATCTCTGAAATAGCCAGGTACAACCCAAGATCATTCCCGTAATGAATGAATTTTGGACCGCAATAAGTGAACCGTGAAATATACTGTATACAATAAATTCTCATCAGGCACTATTTATAAGGTAATCGCTAGTCAATCTGGTGACCGGGGGTTGTGTTGTTACTTTAGGTGATATTAAAAAAATACAAATTAAATTCCTCTAGCTTTATTCTCTGGATTTTTTTTTTCACCAAAGTCCATTTAAGAGATAATCAAACCGAGACCACTCAAGTTTGCACTTTGATGCTTGTTTGAGGTCAAAATGTCACATTACAGTACAGGTCAAATATTTTCTCTTGTTTAAGCCATTATTTGATTAATTCCTTTGGTTCCTCCGACCTTCCTCTCACAGTCTTCTCCAGAGCTCACGAGGCCTCTGACACACTTAATGGGATTATGCTAATATCATTTTGGGACGCTGACCTCGGGCCGGTGCCAGGTTTCTTACACATGGACGCACAAAGACGGGTGAGGGTGGGAAGGAGGAGGCGAGCGCACCCAGGCTTGGCCTCGGCACGGCTACTTGGCACTGGGCGGCGTCCCCGTGGGGCCCAACTCAAGATGGATGGTGGCGGGGGCAAAGTTTTGCTACCACAGGGAGAATCCAAGAGAGAGAAAAAATGCTATTCCGTGAAGATCATTTCCCACATTTTGTTTTTTCTGCAAATTGGTGTCAGAAATGGGATCTGGGCAATTGGCGATTGATGATTGTGGTTTCCAGCAAAGGCTGTGAGGTTCTTAGGATCCTGAACCATCTCCACTTGGATCTCCAAGTAAACGGATTTAAAGTCTTCAACTGGGGAATGAGTAAAGTTCCCATTCTTCAATCAATAAGTGCAACTTGAAGCAAATGTGCCACACTTCTTGAGCCGAGGGTGAAACTTCCATGGAAACGTGCCTGTGATTTAGCACAGCTTCCTCTGCCATTGGTTTCGAGAAGAATTTTATGGACCGTTTGGAAAAGTAACTCAGCGCAAAGGTCCATTTAAAGTGTCTTAAACAGACGAATTGTGTCACACAAATACACAACGCGTGAATGAAACCAAAACAAACTTGAATGTTTCTGGTAATGGATACCAAGGGTGGGATCCGCCCAGTAAGAAACGGTATAATTGAAAGCATATATTACATTGCAATATTTTTTTTTATGAAAAAGACGAAACTTGTAGAAACATTTAAAAAAAAAAGTTTTTTAAACATGTCACAATGAAACTTTTCTTCCGTGGTTGTTTTGATACAAATGATAGGCAACACATATTGCAGAAAATTGCAATTTGTTGTGAATTTTGGTGCACACTTACCTAAGCTAGAGTGCAACCTATTCTTATGACAAATAAAACTTCTGAAGAACTGTTCGGAAAAGGATCAAATGACTTTTTTAGAATATGTGAATTATAAACATTCATAAACAATACATTTATTGTCCTCAGTGGACTTTCTAAGAGATGCAACGGTCCCATATAGAAAAAAAAAAGGTCTGCATCCCCTGATCTAAATTGACTCTTGATCTTATTTTACTTTAAGATCCATTTGATTGTTTTCCAGTTTCTCTGTGGGTGTATCCGACGAATTTTTTTTGGTCGCCCTTTTACCCTTTCTTTTCCTCTTCCTTTTGCCTTCAGAAAGACCACCCATCGGGCTCGGAGGGGGCAGACGTCTCCGTGGAATAATAATGGGGTCGTCCTGGGAAAATTGCCCATAGAAAGGCCTGTCTGGAGAAAAAAAAAGAAGAAAAATTTGGTCTCGTTTCCGATCCCCTCTTGGAAACATTCATCAAGTGTACTCCTGCTGTTTGGTCGGGAAGCATGTGGTCCCGGCTCCTCACAAGGGGCCCTGAATTCACTCACCAACTTGTTGCCCAATTCGGAAAAACAGAAGCAAATCTACAGAATGTAAACAAAACTGTAAATAAAAATGCAAACTGAGAAAAGGTGGACTGTATGTAATGTATCTATCTAGCTATCTATCTATCTATCTATCTATCTAATTAATATCTTATTAGCTAATTCTATCATTAGCTAGCTAATGCTAAGTTAAAGATAGATTAGGTATCTACTGTAGCTATGTTTCTCCACAAATTAAAAACATTAATAAATAATGTATATATGACATTTCCCATTAAAACATTGTATAAAGTATATTTTAATCAATTCAATAGTCATATTTTGCTCCAAATATATTGGCAAGTAATAGGCTAAATACTATTAAATGTGAAATTTGTGTCTTTATGGTGATGATCTGATGTATTAAACAATTCTTACCAAAACATAATTAATTTGAAGCAACTTTGTTTACTAGTGAACAAGTGCATTGAATAAATAAGGCTAAGGAATCTTCTGGGAGATCTCAGGAGAAATCCATCCAATCCATTAGAAACACAGATTTACTGGAAAACTTCAAACCCCTCCTCAAAACATACCTGTTTAAACGGTCTTTTCCTTAATATTGTTGTCTTTTACTATTGTTCCTGTTGTCATTTATATTCTCTGCTGTGTAAAGCGTCTGAGAGTGTCCAAATAAGCGCTATATAAATGTGATGAATTATAATTATTATTAAATCATTGAAATGAAAAGCAGGCAATATCAGTTTACAGTGTTTTGTTTTTATTGCAAACAATATGATACAAAAAAAAAAGATAAGCTTTTTTTAAGACGCCATGTTTACCTAAAAGGAGACTGCGGTAAGAGATGACACAAATCAGGAATAATGATACAGAATAAAAAAGGAGGAACACAAATGTGAAAAAAGACAACAACGTATTTGTCCATTCCAGCAACATTTTTTTTGCACAAAATAGCCTCGAACGAGACAGTGGGAAAACAAAGAGAAAAGTTCCAGTTTGACTCGAATCATCTGTACACACTCGGGTAATCAAATGATAACATTTACAAACGATAAATAAACACATCTGTACCACAAAACAAAACGACAGCAATCTACTCTGCTCGACGAGCCTCTGAACTCCAAAGATAATTGTGACAAACAAAAAGTTAATTTTCCAATAAAATTAATGCTAAAGAATAAATTAAGAGAGGTTAGAGAAGGCGTTGTCGGGACGACAGAAGCGCGTGCCGGGGCTCAGACCTGCTGGCTGCTGAGAGCAGGAAGTGGGACTACCAGTGGACGGAGCCTCCCGCCTGTGGCTCCGCAGGCACCAGTGGTATCAAGGCAGACGGAAGCTAGGGTTGCAGTAAGGCCCCCCGAAAAAGCACGGGTTTTTAGCGCAACCTATGGCCCCTCAAACTATGGCCTGTCATACTGCGGCATGTCATAAAATTCTAAAAACCTCAAAGGAGCTGTTATGAAAACCCCAACTGCTCAGAATATAAATAAACATCATATTTACCCCTTCCCCTCCCCACACCTCTGACCTAGCCTGCACCACTCAGTCCTCCACTGGAACGAAAATATATACAGTAGGAAAAAAAATTAATCAGTCATCACACTATCCCGTCCCCAACAAAAAACAAACAAAAATGGAAGCAAGGCCACTGAGGGTGCCCCCCCTCCCCATTTTCCTTGGCATTCCCGCTCCTTTACGACATTCCCAACGAATGGCACGGATTAGCTGAAGAGCAGAACACATACACAGTACATACTAAAATATTTCAAAGCACTATGTCCTCACGGAGGATTTATTCTTGTATTATATCTAGAAAAATATAATCACGATTCCAAGCGTTACAAAAAGGCACTGTCGGGAGCCAATCCAGAAAAATACATCCATCTATCCATCCGCGCATCCATGTTCTATACCACTTATCCTGTTCAGGCTTGTGGGAAACTACAGCCTTTCCAGGGAGACTACACAGTGGACTGGTTGCGGGGAACATATGAAGACAGACAACCATTTGTACTGTCACTGAGTGGGACCTGAACCCACGCTGCCTGCACCAAAGTCAGGTGAATGGACCACTACACCATCAGTGACCTCAGAGAGATACAACGAAAATAAAAGAGTCAATGTGGTGTTTTTAGAGGATGGGGGTCAGTCCTCACGGCCGGGAGAGCTGGGTGTAAATGGGCTGCTGCTCCCAGTGTTGTGGGCTGTGGGTGGGCGGCACGGAAGGAACCCCGGCGGTGTCGGCGATAGGGGTGTACATGGGCCTCTGGCTGGGGCTCATGTAGCTGAAAGTGGAGTAGAGGCCCGAGCCTTGGCCCGAAGCGGACGAGTGAGTGTAGTAGGCGCCCGCTTGGTGATCGGAATAGTCATAATGGGCCCTGGTGATGGGCGGGTACGAGGAGGCGCTATAGTGCTGCAGGCTGAAGGAGCCGTAGGCCACGTGTTGGGGGGAGCCTCCCTGCTGCTGCTGTTGTTGCTGCTCGCTGTAGTGACTCGGGCTCAGTTGCTCCGTCTTGATCTGAGTGGCTCGCTGCTGAGCCTGCTCGCCTGCCGCCGAGCCCCCCAGGGTGGTCAGGGAGTGCTGCTTGGACATCCAGGCCCCCACGTTGCTCCCCTGAGAGGCGACAGAGGAGCCGCTCGCGCCGTAGCCTCCGGCGTAGCCCCCTTGGGCGGCGGCAGCGGCGGCCGCGACGGCGGCCTGGCTGTGGGGCGGCAGGTACTGGTCGAACTCGTCCACGTCGAAGCTGCCCATGTTGGAGATGACGTCGCTGCTCAGCTCGCCGATGTCGACGGCGCCGAAGTCGATGTTAAGCTGGCGGCTCGGACCCTCCTGAATCGGGCGGCCCTCGCGCTTTAAGTCGGACTTGCCGGAGGGAAGGTCTGTCTTGGGGGTGGTTGGCGGCGTGGGCGGGCCCTGGGACTGACCTGGTGGGAGGGAAAGAATGCTTAGCATCTTATGGTATGGGAATGTCCTGGACCTCCTGTTGTTTTTTTCAATTTTGGCTTGTCCCTTTATTTAATTATTTATTTGTGCTTGGGACCAGTCTTGGGCCATCCGCGACACCACCAATGCAACTCCGTATTTTAATCATATAAAGCAGGGATCCCTAACCATTCTGCTATGAGAGATCAACTGGCTTGTTGCAGGAAATTATCCAATTGCACTAAATTGATCTGAAAATGATTGTTCTACAAGTAACCTATATACAGGTATGTTCATCTCGCTATGTGACATTATTAAACTAGATGGCAGAAAGTACAACTCATCAAACCTAATTAAAAATTTTGGTGGTCTTCTATGAGAAAATGTGTTGCCTTGGCTCAATAAAGTTTGGGAAACACTCATGTGACGCACTTTGTGAGTCTTCCCTGTAAAAAAAATTACAATTTCCAAATTGGCCAATATTTCCCACATATTTGATTCTGTGGAATGTGATAAACTCACTAATTATGTAATACCCTAAAACTCAATAAGAAGCCCTGGCTAATAAGAAAGTTGTAGTAACTGGTGCCAAGGAAGTATGATGAAGCAATACATCTTAACTGAAAGACTAAAATCAAAATATTTGGGGAGGAGCTAAGTTTTGTCTCTTTTTTTTTTAATGCAGAAGTTACAGAAAGTTACAGAGAGTTTTAGGTGCATCTCTCTGCATATCAAAGTCAAGTCAAATCATCTGTAAGACTTTTATTATCAAGGGTAACATAAGATGAGTTTGGAATGATGTTAATCTTTTGGGATCATAGTTTGTACAATGTAATTTGAGTCGTCAATTACTTGAGTTTTTTAGCAATAGGGGCTTTTGTGTCGAATTTTCACCAGTGATCCAAAAGTATAAAATCTTAAGCAACTCCCACATCAATGTGCATTAACAATTGTGTTAGCTTTTTTGTTTGTTTTTTACCTTAAAAAGTGATCAAAATGAAAAAAAAATGATCTAAGCAATTCCAATCACTTATGCTTCAGAGAGCTAAATCTTTATACGTTGTCAGCTACACGCAGTGGTGTTTTTGCCTTAATCTATTTTTTGATGGGAACAAAAATTGAAATTTCAACATGAATCAGCTGTACTTGAAATCATTTCAATGGCGTGTGTCTGTTCAAGTTTGTTCCTTCCAAATGTTCCTGCTGTTTAGCAGGTCATTTTTATGAGCCACAAATTACACTTAAGTGTGATTAGCGATGCATAGAGCCAGCTACTTTTTTGTCATAATTCAAAAATAATGTCTATAAATGAACTTGTGTGCCCTGCCATATTTCTATGTCGTTTATCAGCTGTGTTGGGCAGCTCATTTTGTGACGAAGAGTAACATTTTGTGACAGTTAAAATGGCAATTTGTCATAAATTGTAATAAAGAGAATTTCTCTTCTTTTTTTTTCCTTAGTAAAAGTCTGAGTCTGCTACACTTTGTTGATATGCGAAGAGAGAGAAACTACCCTTATGTCAGAACGCAGGCTTCTGATGTGAACGTGTTTGTCAAGTAGCCTACCTGAGTGCTCCCCTGGGGAATGCATCTCGCCCATGCTGGAGGCGGGCGAGTCGGCCTGCTGCAGAGCCTTGAAGATGGCGTTGGGGGAGATGTGCGTCTGTTCGCCGTCCTCGGGCTCGCCCTGGCCGTTCTTCACAGACTTCCTCCGCCTCGGCTGGTACTTGTAGTCCGGGTGGTCCTTCTTGTGCTGCACCCTGAGGCGCTCGGCCTCCTCCACGAACGGCCGCTTCTCGGCCTCATTGAGCAGCCTGGGGGAGAGAGCATACACTTTGACGCACTGGGATAAAATAGTGGGAACGCACTACCTGCGCTGAGATTGCAAACACTAATTTTCGAACATGCATGTTGGCGTATTCGTTGCGCAAAACCGTGCGTAAAAAAACGCACATACACACAAAAAAAGAGAGAGAGAGAGCGTCTATCTTGCACGTACCTCCAAAGTTTTCCCAGAGTTTTGCTGAGCTCCGCGTTGTGCAGGTGCGGATATTGGTCCGCCAGCTTCCGACGTGCAGCCTGCGCCCAAACCATGAAGGCGTTCATGGGTCTCTTGACGTGCGGCTTGTTCTTATTGGAGCCGTTGACGCGCACCGGCATGGGCACCAGCGTCCAGTCGTAGCCTTTGAGCACTTGGGACACGGCGTCTCGGATGCACACGGGAAACTTCTCCTCGTCGCCCTCCTTCTTGTAGTCGGCGCCGTGCAGGAGGTGCATGTCGGACGGCCGGGTGTTCTCCGCGTCCGAGCCGGAGCCCGACGGGCACGGCGAGCCTGCAGAGTCCTCGGACATGCTGGGACTGGGCGCGTCGGAGAGACACTTGTCCTGTTCTTCGCTCATTTTCAGGTAAGGGTCGAGGAGATTCATGCGAAACAAGTGGTGAGGGGCACAAAAAAGTAAGAAAACGTGCGAATCCACACGCACCGAGCCCCAAAAGACTGCAGTGACAGCCTGCCTGCGAGGGCGCGCGCTCTCCTCCTGCTTGGAATGACAACAAAATCAAAAGTTCCAAAAAGCATATGAAAAAAAGTCGGTCCTTTTTGAGTTTGCAAGGAGGGCAAAGTGTGATTTCTACTCCTCAACTTTTGGAAACGTGACTCACGGAGCGACTCTTGGAAGTTGTGAGGAGCGCAGAATTTATTCGAAGCTTGGGCCAGGAAGTGAATGGAGAAGGTGGGGGCTGGTAGGCGGGGACGGAACTCTGACTACCGAGATCTCTTAGCAGGAGAAACTCTCCAAAAGGCTTCTTTTGCACTCAAATATAATATAAAACGAAAACATGCAACTTAAATAAGAACTGACAAACGTTTTTATTTGGGTCCTCTTTAAAACATAAATTTTATGGGGGAGGGTTGGGGGGGTTCTTCCCCAAGATACTCCATTAAAATCCAATGTATTCCCACATTTTGGAATCCTGTATAAATAATGACATATTTAAATGTCGTTGTCTCAATTGAGGTGAAAATGAATATGAATATAAGTCGCGTGTTCCCACACGCAGCATACACGAGACTCGACAGTGGAGCTCACACTGGCCGCAGTCTCGCAGTGACCAACAGGGGGCGACAATAGTCCAGAAACATGGAGGCAAACTGAAGCGATGAACAGACATGAACATAAAGCCCCCCGCCCTTCTGTTAATGCGCTGTATGAATAAACCCGCATCACAATATGCAGTTAAACATGTACATTTGCCTAAAACGAAACAGTACATTGGTGGCATTCTGTATTATAACAATTGAGAGAAAAATGTACTCCCAAGAATAAAGGGTAAATTAGTTGTGCATTTTTGAGAGTAAAGTCATACTTTTGCAACATGAAAGTTGTTTTTTTCCCCCTGAACAAGTCATAATATGAGGGGAAAGTGACAATATAACCAAAATGAAATAGTTTTGAAGGGAAAAAGTGGAAAATTATGAGAATCAAATACATTTTTGTGTTTCAAGAAAAAAAAGTTGCAATGTTCCGTGAATAAGATAATTATTGTGGAGAAAATATGCATTGAGATGTAAGACTAAAATAAATAAATAAACAAAATGTTTTATTTTTGGAAAGAAAAAGTAGTTTGAAGGAGAAAATTCACAAATATTTGTAGCTATAGGCTATTTATGAAGTTGTATTTTTCTAGCTAAAGCATCAGCATCAATATATTTAACATGCAAGTTTTGTTCGTAAGAAAACAGTATTTAACCTTGCCTGCAAGATGAATTCTCACGGAAAAGAAAAGGCTAAAGAAACAAGACGAAATTGGGAGAGTCACCCTCCCCCACGCTGTGCTCTCGCCAGTCACCAGACGCATATTCAAGAGTTTTGATGGATCTTTAGGAACGCTACTAGACCTTGCTTACTTTATTGGCGTTTCACATTGCTCGGCAGAGAGCCAGCCGCCATTCTACGTCACTATGCACTGAAAGCGTTGTTACGTAAATAACAATGTACGTCCAAATAAAGTTTATACAAAATGTATTCAACTGGAAATGATTTTTGAAAAATGAATTTCATAGTTATGTTAGTAACAACCAAATAAATAATATAGAGCAAACTTGTCAGTCAGGGTTCCTTTTAATATTTAACCTTTAAAACGAGATTACAACAACTAAACAAAATATGTGCAGAGTGCAAAGTATTTAAATAAACTTGAGGTCGTCAAAACATCTGTGTCATGAAATAAACCTGTTGTCCAACCATATACAGAAATATCAAACCAGTTTATGGAAAAATAAATCACTTAATATATACAAAAAATATTGCAAAACTAGTAACGTGACCATCCCTTTTTATGAACAATTTCTTCATTTTCCGTCATATTCATTTTTGTTTTTGGTTAATGCACAATGTTGTTTTTGAGTCGCTACTGTTCATGTTCCTCAGCAAGTGCGTTTGACGATGTAATTAAGGGCAGATCTCAATTCTCTTACCTGCTTCTCGTCCTATTTATGGGACCATAAATGCAGTGTGCTTTTAGCTTAGCTGGTGTGTTAGCTACGGGGCATACCTGTGTGAAGTTTGAATCGATACTTTGGATAGTCACGTGGTCGCGCAGTACCAACACGGGAACAAACGTAAAAGTGGACGGAGAGGACTCAAAAGCCATATGAATTGCCGAGATGTACGAAGCTTCTATGTGTGTCATCATAGACATGCAGTACACATTCATTTCTGTTCTTTTTTGGGGGGACGATGGAAGATATTAACATTCATTTTAACGGGGAAAGATAATTTGAGGTTTCACCTTTTTCTATTTTTTTCCTATTGTTGATCAGTGTGCCCGAATGAATGGTGTTGATCCTGTAGGTCCCTTGCGTGTGATGCTGTGCTGCCATGTGAGATGTCCTGTTGCGAGGCTGCAGTGTCAACACGCAGACGAGGCAAAGCCACCAGTGGCTAACACGAGTACATCAGAGGGGCGGCGGGGCCCAGTTCTCATCCTGGCGATGCTTGAGTGCTTTGAGTCGCCCCTGAAGACTCACAGCCCACCGCTAGGGAGGGAGGAAAGGTGTGTGTGTGTGTGTCAGAACAGGCCGGGATTACATGGCTCGCCGCTGGACCGAGCGGGTCTTGGGAAACTTCTCAGCTCCACTTCGAGCCGTTGTGTTAAAATGTTGAGGCAAACACTGAGGGTAAACTGGCAAATCATGTCTTCCACCTCTCCCAGCTCCCTGAGATTCCATTGAAGACCTTCAAGTCCACCGCCCACCCCTCTATTTTGGTAAACTGTGAGCATCACTAAGTATTTAGTCACTGAATCAATTGCATATGTATAAGTGGGCACTCCAATACAAGAGTTCAGCTTCTACTAACATGATCACAATTAATTGTTGCTTTAGGATGGAAATCCTGCCCTAACATGGCCATTTTAATATTTGTATCATAAATCTATACTATTAGCCTTTCTCCACATCTTATGATTTTATTAATCAATGGAAAAAGTTGAAAATAGATTGAATCTATTAACTCTTGTACATTTCAGAGAAGCGGGGAGCCTTGTGGCAATATGTCACCTAAAGATTGAAAGCCTTGATGATTTCTTTTTTTTTTTTTTTTCTTGAGAGAGTTCAGTATTGTTCATTCGGTAATTTTACCGATTCGACATGTCATCATCGTTGCTCTCTCTCTTTTTTATTTATTAAAATTTTAATTTTGTATGTGCGTGAGTATGTGCATGTGCGTGTGTGTGTGTGCATGTGTGCGTGCGTGAGTGTGTACTCATTAATTCATTTAATTCTAAAACCTATTAAAAATCCCATATCGTTCACCTAAACAGAATATTTCAGAATCCAGCTGGAGTCGTGAGGTTGTCAGGAGACCCGAGGAAGGATCAAAGAAAAGAAAGAAAAGTGAAATCCAGCACCGACCAGACATCACCTACTACCCACCGGGTTACCAACCAGAATCTTTCACCAACCCCAGAAACATCTAAATTCCAACAAATTAGGGAGACCTCAAGAGACCAAAGGAAAGACTGAGGAAAGGAAGGAAGGACAGACGAAGCAGAGTGAGATCCACAGACATCAGCCTCCACCGATTCAGCGACCAGAGGAAGAAGCAGATTGTTTGAATTTCGGTTGATGCTGGTGTGGTGGATCTGGCATACATGAAAACCTTCACCAAAGAGGGGAGCCGTTGACGCCGGCCAGGACAGAGCAAGCACAACCCCCCAGGGCCCCCCAGGCCACGGCAGCGCCAAGGCACAACCCCCGGGCCCCGCAGGGGCAACCGGCCGGAGAGCAAACCCAGGAGCCAGGAGTGCCCCCCATCCCAACACGGCCCGCGCCCCCAGCCCAACGCAGCAGAACAGGGCACGGCAGGCCCGCCAGGCACCCCACCGGCCCACAGCCCCTGCTCCCCCCACGACCCCCCGCCACCCACCACAACCCAGCCGCCCCCAAACCCCCAGACACCATTTTAATTATGGCTGTCAGTTTAATGCGGTAATTTGATTAATTACGCTACAAATAAACGCGTTATGGAAATTAACGCAAATAACGCTAGAAGTACAAGATGGATGAGTTTAAAACAAATGTTTTATTTGAGGCAAAATAAACTATTTGATCTAATCCAAGCTAATAATAATAAATGTTTGTCCCAAAACGAGGCATCCAATATGAAAATGCACTTCAGGTCTGCTTTCTACAATACAAACCGCAAACACTCTGCCAGCAGAGACGATTTGAGTGAAAGAGCACCTCAACCAACATCACACCTGTCCGAGACTTTCCGCCACCTGCGCCAACTGCTGCAGACACAGCGGACGAGCGCACAAGTGAGGAAACGCTGACGACATTTGTACTCATCTCCCGCCCGATGCCACCGTTCTCCCCCCTCTTGGCATGATGGAAACACGTTTCGTCTTGAGAGAATCCAGCCCGCTAGCGTCTAATAGCGATGGATGGGCCGTCGCCGGTGTTTGCTTAACTAGATCAGAGCGCCTGGGCCACGGGCAGTTGTTGACACATGGCGTTTTACGAAGGGTAAAGTTTAAACGGGACTTATCAAGGGCTTGACAATAGGGGGTGGGGGTAATGGGTGGGAGTGCTTGGAGTCTCGGAAGATTCTCTCACACTTCCCTGATATCCCAAACTGAGCCACAAAACAGATTTGCAAGTATGACTGAGGAGAAGGTAACACTCATGGAAGCTTCCAAAACCAAACTTTTTACAACACACATTACAGAATCACTCATTGTGTGAATGCTGAAAGTATTCACACTTGTCCGATTCTTTATTATTATTATTCATATTATCGCCTCACTTTTTTGTCCTCATTCAACTTTCTCATACAACATCATTGCTCCAAAAATTCATGCCACCTGGACCCATAATTGTTCTCACTCAACATACCGGTACTTACAGTTTTTACATTATTTAACATTTAATATAAACAATTCCCCATTCATTTACAATGGAACTGACATTCGACGTTTTCTAAGTCCCTTTCCACTCCCGCTCCTTTACATACAGTTGAACATCATTCTCAGGTGTTTAGTGTTGCTGCGGTGGCGCAATTGGTACTGGCCCTTAAGCAAGGGGTTGGGGGTTCGAATCCCACTTCCACGCATATATACCTACTGACATCAGGAAATGCATTATAATTTCACTTAAATGATTAAACGGATAATATCCCCATTCAGCTTCAAGGTTAGCTTTCAGTATTATACCACATTATTCAATACAATTATATACCATGTTACAGGTTCTTCTAGGGCCTTAATAGTGTAGTCGTTAAAGCAAATGCCTACTGACGGGTAGAGCATGGTTCAAATCCTGGTTTTAGTCCAACTTCAATTTCATATAATAATTATTTTCAAATTATTTAACATCCATTCTATTTTGATGCAATTTTACATTATTAAGATTTATTCCATATTTTCAGTGACAGACGTCACTCATTCAACATGGCATTCAGCAAATTCAATGACAGCTTTCAGTATTATATTGCATTAATTAACTCAATTAGATACAATGTCACAGCTTCTTCTAAGTCCACAATAATTCAATGGTTAAAGAAAATGCCTAGTGCACAGCTGTGTTCAAATCCAAAATAATTGTCCTAATGAAAATCATTGTCCAATTATTTAACATCCATTATATTAAATTCCACTTAACATTGTTACTATAACAAAACATTGCACATGCATTCAAACATTAGCATTCAACATTCACACGCATGTTCTCCAGAAATTGCACATGTGTAGTTTATCTTAACAATATGAACCCCGTCATGCCAAGCCAAACATTTAACTTATTTTTCTTCTTCTTTTTTCCCCTTTGTTTTTGTGTACATTTTGGGTCAATTTAGGTAACCTTGTAATAACTTAATTTCTTCGCACGCTTGGTGAGTAGGAATCAAAGGGTCAAGGGATATATTGTATTCATCTGGCTCGGCATGTATAAGAAACCTTGGGGCCTGGGGGTACAATATCGCATAAACAGAAAAAGCAAGTCCAGCTGCAAGCCTGATGCATAGTGACCTTTACCTGCACTACTGCCTGTTGCACGCTTTCTAGTCTATCTCCTGTTTTCTCCCCGTCCTGCTCGGGAGATAGTGCCACTGCACTCTGGCACTTATCTGCTCAACTGAAACTCCCTAGCCACTCATTGATAGTCTATCTGCCGGGAAGGAAATGCACAACAGGGGGATGATATCAAGCCAAACACAATAAAACAATTGAAATGGCAATATAAGCACAAGGAGATAAACAAGCACCTTCGGCTATTGGAATTGAACGGTGCTGAGTGACTTGGCGTTAGCTTCCATGCCTTCAGGTGAAGGGAGCCCCAACCACCCCCACCGCTGCCCTAATGACGTATTTGAATGACAATATGAAACGCAATAAAAACAGAGTGTGATCTCCACTGGTCAGCCGTCTACTTTTTCCGTAGACGGAAACATTTCATTGCCCATTCAACTTCTGGCCTGCAATTATACCCAAATAACAATGGTTCATCTTAAGAGCAATGACAAAATGTGTAGTTATTGTTTTTTTGCAGATGCCAATAAGGCATTCCTGATCTCAATGGGTACGTATAGTAAACTGAGTAAAAGTGATTAAATGTTTATAATTATCTGTATCAACTGCTTTGAATGGTAAAAGAAAATTCAAACTATGGTTCCTAAGCAATATCATTCCAAACTCATCTTACCCTTCAAAATGAATGTCTTACAAATTGATTTGATTTCATCTATTGATAGCCACA
Organism: Leptonotus elevatus; assembly: GCF_054856555.1. Taxonomy (NCBI): domain Eukaryota; kingdom Metazoa; phylum Chordata; class Actinopteri; order Syngnathiformes; family Syngnathidae; genus Leptonotus; species Leptonotus elevatus. Next base: position 26,497,393 of record NC_141239.1, on the reverse strand, counting down.
TGATGTCAACGTCTCACAGAGACCCTTTCACAACAGGAACCCGTTTGCGCGCCACTCTGCTTTCTGTAACCCCCGCCCTCCCACCTGTCTCGACCATCAGGTGAGAATGAAACTGTCGCTAAATGCTAAAAATAAACGTTGATGGGTTTCCCCCACTTCCACTTCCTAGTTTCTGCCAACGGCTTGTCTAAATCCACATTTATTTCCGTGTTTATCTATTGCATGCTGAAATGAGTTTAAAAAACAAATCAAAAACATGCATCTCCAAATTAGTGTTAATTTGATACACAATTATAAATATAGATATGCTTTATATAATTCATAGTTTAACAATGCTTTAATTTTAAAATTGTACTTTGAGTTTAATACAGATAATCAATAAAATTCTTAAAGATATGTGGGGGGGGAAATAATTTCTATATATTGTTTTGATTCTGTTCCTACTCCTGTTGCTGTACTCTCAAACCTCTATTTAAATTAAAGTAAATCATCATTTAGATGTAGGGACTGGTGGTGTCACAATCATCAAACCACTAAAGAGTCAATTGACTAAAATTAGACAATAAGAAATATGAAAAAATTCAATGTTGAATTCAGAACATTCTATAAGCAGTTTCCAATGTCTGGTTACTTGTCACGCACCCAGTATTTTTAAATAACTTCAATGAGAATTAATCCTTTTTTTAAGTTCCCCAACAAGCAATAATAATAATAGCAATCCATCCTGAAAAACAAAATCATAAGAAATCCCGTTTGCTCTAATTAAAAGGCGACAAAGCCATGCCGATGAAAACATAAGCCTCTTGGTGGAGGTAAGTAGAAACAACATAGCATTGTGATAAATGTCTTCTTTTCCAAGATCTCCCCTTTCACTATCCTGCCACCTTAGCCTGCTTTTTTTCAGTGGGCCTCATTTGTTTGAATGGGCAATGAAAAGAGCCATTCTTCCCACACGGCCAGTCACGATGCTCCAAACACGGCTGAAATGAGAGAGTGATGATATGTAATCGCTTTCCACAGGATTGCCTCCGCACTACACTTTGTGACCTTTGCCAAGCAGACTCGCACAGACTAAAAATGTACTTCCTGTTTCGCAGTGACGTTGCGTGTAGCAACGATAGCGCTCATCGTAGGGGAAGTACACATGTAGCCTGTGTGGGCCAGAGCAGATCCAGTTCTCTGTTTCCACTGGGGATTTCAGCATTAGAGTGCGCCACTGAGATTAATACGCTCAAGAAAGTGTGGGAGGGAGCGGAACAATGGCATACTTGAAGGGCTATAAAACAGTGTCTTATTACCAAGTCTATGAAGTGCTAAACAAAAATGGCATTTAGCAAACAGAAATAAAACTGTGGGGCAACAACCACTTAAAGAAAACAAGAAAACTCATTTTTATTGTGTAAAATGCTTTTTTTTCTTCCCAAAAATCTGGGGATTAAAAAAAAGAGAAGATTTAAATCTTGTTTCTTATTCTTGGTCACGTCACACTTGTTGCTAGGCAGAGTTCACTCATACCTCAGTTAAAACTGCCCGGAAGCAGATGAAGAAAATAAAAAAAGTCAGAGTCTATATGCCCCTTAGGCAGGGGTGGACAAACACAATTGAACTAAAGTATATATATATATATATATATATATATATATATATATATATATATATATATATATATATATATATATATATATATATATATATATATATATATATTTATATTAGAGATGCACCGAAATGAAAATGCTTGGCCGAAACCGAAAATGAAAAATGATTGGCTGAAAACCGAAACGCAGAAAAAAAAATTATGCCAATTTTTGCTATCATTGCATTTATTATAATTAATTACAATTATAATATTATTCCAAAATGTTTATTTAGCACTGGCATTTTAACCAAGCACAATTATCAATTGGAATGTGCCCACACCGCAGACATGTTGGCTAATGGTACATTAAACACCAACGAGGGTTGAGCATTTTCTGACGGTGCGATTGCACCTTATAATGTCAATGTAGTTCGCACAGGCTCACCAACGTTTAAAAATAAATACATTTGTTCGCAAAGTCACACACAGCGTCCTGTACAGGTCTGCCGCCACCCGGAGATAGAGGTAAGTATTTTCCTGTTTAAAACTGTTGATAGCAATTGTGCTAACATTAGCTAAAGTATTTAGCAAGGCCGCTCAGATATATATGTATACTCTGAACTCTGCCTACCAACAAGATGCATTCATTTTTCAGCAAGTTTTTCCTTTTTTTTGAAAACTTAGTGCTCGCTCAATAAAACCATAAATAACAACAACTATAGTAGTTACCATTTGTAATGTTGTAATTCTACCAATACAAAATATTTTAGGGGTTCGTTGAAACTCTTTTAAACTGGCTTTGTATCCATATTGAATGCATTTGAAATGGAAAATAAACTGAAAATAATGGTTGCTATTTCGTGTTTCGTAAACATGGTGTGAGCTAGCAGTCACGGCTGGCCGCTCCTCAGCAGTCCATATAAATCTATTTTGTCATTTTGTGGTCTCACAGTCACTTTGCAGCACAATCACAGGCACCAGACTGCAGACAGCCAAGAGACGTCGGTCGGGACTACGTGCCAAGCATAATAAGAACTCTCGGGGTCGTGTGCGTATCCCCTCGCCGCTTCCTCCGCTTCCTCCTCACGCTCCCATCGGGCACTCCTGTGTTCAGAGCGGCCGCGGCTCGGCGGGGAAGCGCCGTCTAATTGGGGCGACCCAGTGGTGGTGGCCCCGAACCTCCGGGAGCCCGGCTTTTGGCATTCTAATATTACGCTTGAAGGAAATTGTCCCGCGCCATTTCCTGAGGTCCAATATTTGAGCTGTTTGCCTCCCATTTTTGTGCGACTGTGAACACTGGAAGAGGTTTTTATTAGATTTGCTGTCTGCTGTGGTTATGACGGCTTGCACGGGCTCCATCAGCAAGATGGTGTGCCATTGGATCATTGGCTGCTATATCTAGATCAAAACAGGGACAGTGTTTCCCAACTTTTTATACCCCAAGGCACATATTTTACATTAGAAAAAAACAAACAATACACATCAAGCAAACAAAAAGAGGATACAGTACAAGGGTTATTTATTTACTCTGTGCCATATGTTACTGGCACAGATGGATGAACAAAAAAGCAAAAATTTGCAGCGAATCAATCATAATTTTTTAATCAATTAAGAGAAATTGTATAATGTGCTTCAATGTGGCAGGTAACATTTTCTTTGCGATTTTAGAAAGCTAACTAGTCTAGTCTGAGCTAAGCAGGCCAACCACATTTTGGTTTTTAAAATTAAAAAGAGTGTAGTCAAATATTTAGATGGGAGCAATACTAGTATTAAATAAAGTGTTGTATATCTCTGATATAAAAATAAATAAATGAATAAACAAATATAAGCTGCACAAAGCTAACCACTAACTACGAGGCTAGCTCAGCTACGGTGACAACATTTTGGTATTCCAATTCGATTGCTAATATAACAGTTTTGATGCTGCAGAAACAACTAAATTAATAGTTAAAGTTAATATGTCAAAGTTAAGTACAAAGCTAATCACTGAGTAGTTAACCAGGAAAAGCTAAAAAAAGACTGTAGACAAAGCCCAAGATGGGATCAGTACACTCACATACATATAAACTGCTGTTGAAAGCTAACAGCCTAATAAGCTAAGTTAAGTAAGTATGACAAATTATAAATACTTAGATGATGTAAATACAATAAAAAAAAGGTACATTTATGTAACTGATATGGCATTTTTATAGACTGCTCAAGATAGTACCACTATCCTTAGACAGCTGAAAAATTCTAACTGTTAAAGAGCTGACGGTTAGGGTGAGTACATTTTTAGGTGTCTGGTTAAAGACAAAGATTTGGCCAATACGCTTACAAAAACAAACTTCTATGTAGTGACAATAATATTTTTCTTTTAGCTAAAGGAAGCTAACAGCTACAGTAACTAGAAAAATAGGGTAGACCAATGCAGACTCATAACCCAAAGATGAGGTTTGGTGGGGTTCTCACACTGGTTCTATGTGTGACAATCAGCCATTGACCAAGTCGGCAGGTTATCAAGGGGCGGTGACCCTCTTATCGCAGCGCCTCGCATGCTCTGTAATTACAAATCTAGAGTTACCTATAGCATCTACACCTCAACGCACTCCTATGACCTAAAACTGTGGCTTCAACGCACCTTAGCAGGGTTGAAGTCACCCACTGAGGCCTGTCGTTCTAATGACGGGTCCCACAGATGGCGTACCCAGAAAAGAAAAATGTCAGAAAACAATAAGTTGTGAACATGTCACCAGTCACCAACTCACAATGTGATACTAATGTATCGGAATGCATACCACCCTTATGTAAGTAGGATACAAAAACAGGTAACGATATTCCGCTACAGTTACAGAAAAAAGATAATCCTGAAATCAGATTCGCAAGATTACAATCTTAATCTATTTTAGATGATGAAAAGAGGACAAACAGTGGTCATACCGAGCAAAATCCCAATTTCAAGCCACCTATTGAAATCCTAACCATATTCCGTATTTTTTAAATCCCGAGTTCTCGAAACACTAATCTTGGCTTGCTTCAGTTAAAACCCTCTATTGTTAAATATCCCTCATTGGAAATTATATCCCCGACTTTAAACCCTATAAAACTAGTATATGAAATTGAAACTATAACTCAGATTTGAAACCCAAATTCAAACCTTAACACCCAGATTTTGCAACCCCAACTTGAAATCCTGACCCTTGGTAGAGACGATAAGTTGAAGTCCTAACCCTTGCCACGTTATTGCGAAACTCTAACCTTGTCTTCAAACCATACATTGAATCCCTAAGCCTGGCTTCAAACCCTAAATTCACCCTTGACACAGATCAGGAAGTCAAAAAAGAACACCTAAGCATGTTTCTCGCCAGGGTAAAGATCACAAGCGCAGCCCACCGGGGGAATTGGATTTAAAGCGGTAGGGGGACAAGAAACAACAACATGTAAGACAATATGGAAGAAGAGAAGGGGGAGCAGGGTAGAACTTTAGCTGCAGACAATTATCATTTTAAATGTCCATTTATGAGCGTTGTCATCTGTCCTTGAAGAGGCGCATGGTGTCAAAGGGCGTAGGGTATGCATTTCATCTCGCGGGGAACAGCTTTCCTGCCGGAGCCCAAACTTAAGTGAGCATGAAGGTGGAAATCCCTGTTATAGGTGCAAGTGGTTGTCCTTGGCCGTGACAGCGCAAACACAGGCGGGCACCTCCTCAGCGGGCGCCGGCTCATTTTTATCGCGGCAGTAAACTGACTCCCGCTCCCGAAAGCGCTCTGCGGTCCTGCGTAAATATCTTATTGACGGGAATGATAACAGCTTAACCTGGCTCAGACTCAAACAGCAGACAGTACTGCTACTTGTACTAAATGGCTGCATTGAAATACCTTGTTGATTATAATCAAATGATTTGGACTTGATGCGAAACTGATTTTTCACAAATGGAATTGTCAGCCAAGGATGAGTAAGTACATGTATATATATTTTAAAAAATTGTAAAATACATACAAATATCGAAAAAAAATATATATATATATATATATATATATATATATATATATATATATATTTAAAAAAATGTGTACTTGAAAATGTCTACAACGTACAACAAGAAAGAAATAATAATAATAATGTATAAGAGATAAAAAAACCCTATCCAGGCTTGAAACCCTAATTTGAAACCTTTGAATCCCTAACCGTGACTTCAAACCCTACTTAAAAATTCCGACCTTGACCCTGGTTTTACGCCCTCATTTCAAACACTGATCTTTGCTTGAAACCCCAACTTGAGACCACATCCAGTCTTGAAACCCTATTTCAAATCCTTAACCCAGGCTTGAAACCCTATTTTAGAACCTGGACCTCGACCAAGGTTTGACACCCTAATTTTAAACACTGACCATTGCTTGAAGCCCAAACTTGAAACCCTCCCTAGGTTGTAACCCTAGACCTTATTTGAAACCCTACTTTGGAAGCGTTACCCTGTGTCAATTTCAAACCATGACTGAAACCTGAATATAAAACCTGAAGCCTTGCCTTGATAACCATACTTTAAAATTTTCAGCCCGAGTATGAGTACATTTGAATACTGTCCGATACCAATGTCAAAATACCATAATGCCTTGCAATTGTATTGTATTCTAATGAAAAAAACACAAAAAAAAACAACACAATTTACTTTTCTCCATTCGTCAGAAAACCCTCCTCCAGATCCTTTCCTCTGCAACCTCACATCCATTCACTCATGTGTATAAGTGCAGACTGGAGAGTCGTATGTGAGAGCCTTGACAACATGAGGAAAGCTATCACCATTTTACTGCTTTGCTTAACGGCTATTTCAGAGATTGTACAAAGAACACAACACCGTAAAGAGTCTTCCACTAAAACCATGCATGTCTAGCTCATTGGTGAGTTTTTCAACCGTCCATTGTGGTGCCGACATTTTTAGCTGTAAGACCAACAAGAAGCAAGGCTCATTCTTCCAGAACGGAAACCTGACGCAAGGAGAAATTGTAATGCCACGCAGTGAGATAATTCGATCCAACAGCATTGCTGGATCACATCTGCAACTGTTACATTTGACATTTAAACAGAAGTATCCTCATTAGAACACTTGCTTTTATTTAACAGATCTCTTGAAATGGCTTTCGTTTTTATGTTGTTGTATTCTTAAGTTAAATACATCACCTCGGGGGGCTCATGAGTTGGGTGGGGAGTGAAATTGCCTGCAAACTTGACACGTTCCCCGCTATCGTCAAATCAAAAATAATTAAATTATGTTTCTGGAAAAAACACTTTCACATCCAGCTGCGACAGGAAACATAAAAAAAAAAAAGAATGCCTTATTACTTGCATATAGATCGGCAGTGTCGAGCAGAAATCTCGCACCTCCAAAATCACTACTATTCAGGTAATCAAAAAAGGGCCATCTTCCTTGAGTTACCAAACACAACAACGTTGAAGTTGTCATGGTAACATATTGCTGTCATAATACACATAACACCCCCAAAAAGTCATGTGTCTAATTTATTACTATGTCATTAATGAAAACATCGTTGCCACCATCTGTGGTTACATCATCTTCCCAAACTCTTGCTCAAAGGTCTTAGAGCCATGAGTGATTAGGCACGGAAGCATTTTATCTATCCATTTTTCACAAAACAGACTTACTCAAATGTCTGTACCCAAAACTATGTTCACGTCAATCTCTAAAAAAACATCCAGCCTTTTAATCTTGGAGTGAAATAATGCCGTAAGGCTCCCGCGGTGTCAGAAATAAGTCAAGTCAAGTCGTCTTTATTTATTATTTATTCTATAAGTGTATACAACAATTATATTAAATTCACAAAAAATTGATAACAGTTAAGCTATTTTCAACACTTCAGATTGGTTATTAATGCATAAAAATGACAGATGTCTGTGGGGACAGACCAAAGTATTGTTTTTTCGGGGGGGGGGGGGGCGTGTTTCTGCCTGACAACCAGCAATATGTGACTTACTCCCACCCGCTGTCACCATCATAGACTTTCCAACAAGGGGCCGTGATGACATAAACAAGTATTAATTTGACATACAGCAACACAGCCCATCTGAGTATATCCGCGAACATTTTGGCTAATAAAAAAGATGTTGAATAATGACTTGCACCGCACTACATGGAAACAATTACTTATTGGCAGATTTCATCCCGCGCACGCTGCTCATGTTTGTGCAGCTTACACTGGAGAGTAATTACAGCCGAAACGTCACCGGCGCTTTCGTTTGACACATTTGGCGCGCCGGACTCAAAGCAACATCTGGACGCCAAGCAAGAGGCGACTGCCAGGAGAGCGCGAGCCTCGCCGCACGAGCATTGCCCGCGAGGCTGGAAATGAGCTGAGCTGTGCATCTAGCGTCAGTTTGTCTGTGCTGATGTTGCAAAATGCAGCTCAGTCATTTAAATTTAGAATGAGAGCGGGGAGAAATGAAAAAAAAAATTGTTGCACAAATACAAACAACTCCCATGTAAAATGTTGCTGTAACCACAAAGAAGCACATAACACAGCTGACAGCCTTAAGTCTTGTCAAAGTTAAAAGGTAAACAACTCGTGTTGAGTTGTATTGGATGCACAGATTAGCATTAGCTAACAGAGCTAGCTTTTGATAAATGGCACATACCTCATCGCTTTGTGAAGTCGGTGGTTTCAAAGTGATCTATGGTTTATTTGTCCTAATTTTGGCCCAAGCATGGTGGCAAGAGGACTTTATTAAAGTTGTTTTGTTAGGGCCATAATTAACTTTTTACCGTCCTAAACACAACCCCGTTAACTCAAAATGTTAAACAAAACAAAAAGAAAACTACATCAACGCCAAATTCTGTGGGATTTTCAGGTTAAAACGGGGCGCATGAAAAAGTCTCAAGGACACATGCAGTAAAATGAACCACGTCAACTATTTTGGTTCAAACCAATAACTTTTTTTTTATCAATTCCAAGGGTAACACTAGAACAAACTCCTTTGAGGGAATTCATAGATGAGCCCAAATCTGAATTAGATGAAGCTGTCACTCAGCTCGATGAAAAAGCTTCACTTATTTATTTATTTTTAAATACAGATTGTTTTATTCATTTTTTTCCTTTCGGAAACATTGTTACATCGATCACATAATATCATTTGCAACATTGACATCCGAAAGAAGGGCTGACGGGTAAAAGCCATGGTTTATTATTATTAGATTGTGCAAACCTAATCCAGGGACAGGCATGTTCGGTACTAGAGAGCCACAGTCCTGCATGTTTTCAGTGTCTCCTGCCTCCAACCCAGGTGTTTCAAATCATCAGCTCATAATTACGATCTGCAGGAGCCTCTCAGCTGTGTTCGAGGAGGGATCCATCAAAAACATGCAGGACGGCGGTTCTCTAGGACCGAACTTGCCCACCCCTGGACTAATCAGAGACTGTGTAGTCATCTCCATGTACAAAACAAACATCAGTTTCAAGATCAGATGAAATACAGTTAAGTATAAATCAAATAACCTTGTTCCCCTTGTCAAGGTTGCTAATCTACTGTCGTATTAAAATCTTAGACTAAGAGAAAATTCAGATCTTGATCTGAGCTTTGTTTCTTCTTTCTGTAGCTATTCAAGGATAAAAAGTTTCAAGTTGCATTTTAAGAGAAATTGAAAGAACATTCACACTTAGTCTATCATGAACATTGTCTTTCGATTCAAGATCTTTGTTTTCTTACCTGAAGTCTTAAGGCCTAGATACACCAATCCGACGTCGGCCAAATGTGACCGACACCTACCCCGTGTGACGTCGGCCCGAGAAGTAATTCCCCTCCATACCATCGGTGGCGGTAGTTATTATTCCTAAAGGCAACCAGAAACCTCTTTACGGAGGCGGGATATAAAAACGTAAACAATGCATACCGGTTACTTTTTCTCTCACGATGTCCTCCCACGTGAATGAAACCCTCCGGCTTTTTGCACAGTATCGTATATAAAAGCAAATCCTACCTGCTATATCCAATCACGTCCCCACGTCATGACATAGTTTGGCCTTCATACCTTTGTCGGCATACTCTTTAACGGTAATATCGTACAATGCGCTCTCTCTTGAACCAAAAAGAAAAAGTCATCTTCCCAATCTTCTGTCCAGACATTGTACGTTCGAATGTGAAGGGTACAGCAGGGTGACGATGCGCAAAATGAGCGAGAAAAAAAAGATCCAGGCTTTCTATCAGTACTGTTTTCGTCGCTTCCTCTTCTTGCCCCATGCGCTGATTCGCTAGCTAACAGCCAATCAGTCGGCCCAACGCTATCCGACTGCCGATGTCGGATTGGTGTATCTAGGCCTTTACAGATAACTTTCTCTCGAGCCCCAAATACAGGATAAATGCCACTGTTTTGATCATTTGTTACAATGGACTTGGGTCAGTTATTCCGTCTTTGGACGAGCCATTTACAGTTGAGGTAACAGACCTAATAATACATTTGAGTTAATTCTAGAAGAAATCCAGCACATCAAAAGATTACAGGATACACACAAGAGAGCAATGCAGTGATGTTTGGGTTCCTGGTTCCATTTGGGGGAGGTAGGTGAGGGGGAAATGGTCGAGCCAATGATCTTTAACAGACCTTTGGTGTCCGGTGGCTGTCGGGTGGCTACTTGTGCTATTTTACAGCTGGCGCGGGCGCTTGCTTGGCTTTAACAAGTTCAACATCCAAGCATGCCCAATATAAGTGCTGATGACTCAAGCTGGTGATGATGCTTTCCTCCTGCTCCGTCAATGTTGCCTCTATGCGGAACCCTAAATAAATCCAAAGGAGGCTTTGAGGGAAAGGAAATACAAACAAGTGTCACCCGGTTGTCAAACACTGGCAACAATTAGACACTCGTGAAAGTCAAGAAATAGAAATGTCATCTACGTCATAATTCCCCAAAAAGGACAACTTTACATAAGGCTAAGTATTCAAGTCAATAAGAAGGACATAAAATAAAATTAATCTGTTGATCGGAGATTGACTTAAAATTGGTCCAGAAGTCAAGCAGGAATCACCAAAAACTGAACTTTGTGTTTTCTTTGGATTTTCTTCTTCTTCTTATTATTATTATTATTATTAGTGATTTGTATACCGTAACTTGTTTCCTTCACTTAAAGACATGACAATTATCTACATTATTTTCCCTGATAATTTACTGTATATCAAAATGTGTCTTAACATCTCTAAGGATCAAGAATAACACCACAATGTTCACTCTCTTTTTATAACCGTACTGATATCAACCTGGTTTGTCTTGTTTCATGCAAATTAGCCTTCCTCTTGCATTTTGTGGAGGCAGCACTTCATCACTCACGCCAAATTAATGTTTTCAATTTAATGTCGCCAAATATTACTTAAAACAACAGTTGTTAAAGTACAATAATAATAAGTCTTCTGAGTAACACTGTTAAAAAATGAGAATAATTCAAGTTAACAACCAGCACAACCACGTGCAGGCTCCACTGTATAACGACAAAACTCTTTTTATATTATTCTGTATAGCTACAATAAGACACCAAACAAACGTTTGACACGTCTTATCAGCAAGGATCAGACACCTGCTGACATTTCACTTGAAAATCCAACAAGATGTGACTTTGTCACTCAGCGCCTAACTATTGTTAAGTGTTCGTTTGCTCTGAGTTCACGTCCCAAGTAGCAGGAGAACGTTGCCAAATACTTTTCATTCATGTTTGGCATCACAACACAGCAATGCAACAGATCAAGTCAAAGGACTGAGCAATGGAGGCCTGCTGCAGAGGCTGTAAGCTACTGGTTGTGACCAGTTCGGGATCAGAGGTTAATGTGGTGCTGGAGGCAATACAAGGCACTGTCCTAAATATAGCCCATTATATGAAGTCAGCACTGTCATTTGACCCCAGGGACTGCACATAAGACATTGAGAAGTGATTTGTCTCCGTTTGCTGACTTGAGAGACGGCTGGTCATTTTGTCATTGCAGTAGGAAACTGCTGATCTTTCTGCTAAAATTGATAAAACAACGAATCAAATAGATGTACATCGCAAAGGCTTGGTGGTGAGTGAGTAGCACGTCTGCCTCACGGTTCTGAGGTTCAAGGTTCAAATTTCCAGGCTGGATTTGCCGGTACTGTATTCCAGCTTCCCCCTGCATTCCAAAACATGAACATTAGCTTGCTTCATAGCAGACGCTAAATTGTCCATCGATGTGAATGTGAATGGCTGTTAATTCATTTATATTTATGTAGCATATATTTATCCAGGTGTGGCAATTGAGAACAGATTCTCGGAAATGTGAATTAGAGCGGAGTGGAAGAATGTACCGTATTCCAAGTGGGGTTAAGTCAACGTAAGGCTTAAATAATAATATATAATAATCAATGTATATGACTGATGCGTATAGTAAGAATCGATGGGGACGGGTTACTATTAAGCCATGGCTTCGAACCGTCAGCCCCCTTCTTTCGGATGTCAATGTTGCAAATGATATTATGTGATCGATGTAACCTGTAATAATGTGCCAGAAAGGAAAAAATGAATAAAATAAACAAAACAAATACATTGTACATTGAATGTAAATGTGTTACATTGTATTGCATTTTATGGTATTGTATTAAATCAAATTCCTTTGTTTGCAATTTTTTTTTAAGTCAAATCACAAATACTTTCCAAAATTGCCACATTTGACAACTTCAGAGGCATTTCATACAAGTTCGAAGCACTCTTCTCCACAAAGTCTCCAAGATTAAACTGTCACAGCCATGCACGTGCCTTTTGGAAGTAACCAGCTCTTTTAGTGAGCGAGTTCTCAAGAGAGAAATGTCAGACAGCGGCCACCGATGCTGCTGTGAAAACGTCGCCTTGATGAGGCTTTCCTGTTTCCCTGCTGTGTGAGCGTGCACGGCTCAGTGCAAAGCAAGCAGAGTGATGCGTCGCGTTGGGACTACCGTGTTGAGACAGATTGTGTTTTTACTTGCTGCTGACATGTCAGCCTGCCTGCATCTTGCCATGAGGAGATGTTTTTGGCGTCTACTCGCAGCTCTTAATTGTGGTGCAGGGGCAAAGCAAGGGCGGGGGAAGGGGCTTGTATGTGTCACGAAAACTCAACCTCAGACCTGGACACACACACACACACATATATATATATATATATATATATATATATATATATATATATATATATATGTGTATGTATATATATATATATATATATATATATATATATATATATATATATATATATATATATATATATATACACATATATATACACATATATATATATATATATACATATATATATATACACATATATATATATATATACATATATATATATATACATATATATATATATATATACATATATATATATATACATATATATATATATATATATATACATATATTTATATATATATATATATATATACATATATATATATATATATATATATATATATATATATATATATATATATATATATATATATATATATATATATATATATATATCCACAAAGACCTTTTTATATGACAAAACAAATTCCCTCCAAAAATCAAATCTCGCCCAGATATGCAGGCTTTGGTTGAAGTCATCTGGTTGTACACAGCCATTGGAATCTATCATAAAATTGACCAAAATCAAAACAAACCCAAATAAGGAAAGGCTCTCGAAAAATCTATCTACTTATTTTTCTTTTTTTGGCCTTTCCCTTCAGGGGTCGCCACAGCGAATCAGTTGCTTTAATCTAACCCTGTCCTTGTACATTCTCTAGTCTCACACCAACTACCTTCCTGTCCTCTTTAACTACATCCATAAGCCTCCTCTTTGGTCTTCCTCTAGACCTCCTGCCTGGCATTTGTAAACTCAGCATCCTCCTGCCAATATACTCACTATCTCTCCTCTGGACATGTCCAAACAATCTCAGTCTGGCCTCTCTGACTTTATCTCTAAAGCCTCTAACATGTGCTGTCCTTCTGATGTACTCATTCCTGATTCTATCCATCCTGGTCACTCCCAAAGAGAACCTCAGCATCTTCATCTCTGCCACCTCCAGCTCTGCCTCCTGTCTTTTCCTCAGTGGCACTGTCTCCAGACCAAACAACATGGCTGGTCTCACCACAGTTTTATAAATCTTCCCTTTCATTTTAGCTGAAACTCTTCTATCACACATCACACCTGTCACTTTTCTCGACCCGTTACAGCCTGCCTGCACACGCTTCATCACTTCTTTTCCACACTCTCCATTTCTACTTTCACCCTACGCTGCATTTCCCTGTACTCCTGCCTACTTTCTTCAGTCCTCTCAGTGTCCTTCTTCTTCTTAGCTAACCACCACCAAGTCTCCTTATCCCCATTCCTTCTTGTTGCTCTCGAAAAATCTATATTAATTTCAATACCTCAAAAATCAACAGGTTGTCTTCTCCAGAAGGTAAACAATGTACAGTATTTGACCCCCCCGAAAAAAGGTGGCTCATTACATGCAACATTATATGCTACTAACAAAAGACCTAGCTACTTATCCAGCTAAGCTCACAAGCTCTGTGCACCAGCTAGTTGAAACGTTTGGCCTATTAGCTTATGAATGATTGTAATTGTAAATAGAGAGCAAGCCAGCTTCACGGGAATAGTGTTGTCCTTGTCTCCATCTATAGACAATGCTGTAGTGCACACAGAATTAGCATTAGCTTGTGTCACTTTGATATGGTGAATGAAGCTGGATATATACGCAGCATCAATAACAGTAAACTAGAAGTATCCCAACTGGCATAGACACAACTGAGGTGTATATAAGCAGACCCAGAAATAGACCATGTGTCGTCAGTAGACCGTCCCGACTCCCCACAACAGTGATGTCACCATGTCTTCCTCACACCTAGCTGAAAAGATTCAGTCACGCATAGTGCCAACCCACAGTCTGACCTGCTTCCTGTCCTGACATTCTATGCGAATACCACCAGTCATGGCCAGAGATCAGTAACAGTTAAAGTTTATTTTATGGCCAAGAGACAGTGTTAGAATATACTTTGGTGCCATATTGATCTTAATGAGGTTTGGACACACTCTGTGGTTTCATAGTGTTTTGGCTACTTTTTAGCAGTGTTACTTTCAAAATGAAATATGATTTGTTATTAGTGACTGTCATTTGACTCCCCCCCCCCCCCCCCCCCACTCAAATCACATCACAATCACATCATATAAAATCACGTTAATTCATTCACGGCCGTGGAAGTTTGAATTTGTTAACTGGAATCCAACCGTTAACTGTCACTACCAAATATATTCATCAAGTGTATTTTTCAGCAGGTAGGAATCTTTCCCAGCTTGTCTGTGTTTGTAAACCCCTGTATTGACTAAAAGATCCCTGTAATGGCTGCACTTACAACACTTTGAATTTGAGATCAGCACTACTTTTGATTAGAAGATAAGGTTTAGGTGGTGAATCTCGGAATTTCATATGACTATTAAGAGGAAGAGAAATGCCAACACATTGGAATTTGGACATCTTAAGGCATCTTAAAATCGCACAAAATATCTACGTTAGGCCTACAGAGTATGTGTTGCTGCAGGAAGTATAAGTACATCACGTACAAAAGCCACTAATGCAGTAAGTAAATATCACTTTTCATAGTTGTATATCAGTATTTTATTTTATTTTATATAAATTGAGATGTCACAAAAGCAAAAATGTCACTGTTCTGCTTGACATGTTTCTTGCTTTTGGCCAGAAACCGGTGTTTCTGGTGAAATCAACTATTGTTCTACTGCTGATTACTCAATGATGGAAAAAGCTAGAAACATGAAAAAACAGAGTTTACTCTTTCTTTTGGTAGGTGGGGAAATCTGCTTTGAAACTGGCTTGCAGTGAATAAGGTAATGCTTTCTCTCAGATGCAAAACAATTTTTTCGTCTTAAGCTTAAGTTTTAGTTCTGTTCTTCCATCTCACCATTTGGTATTTTTTCCTTACCGAAGAAGACATTTGTTTTCCTTTGTTGTTTATATCGTGTCACTTGACTGCAAAGGTGGATGCCTGGTTTTTCAAAATAAAACTCTCTATCGGGCAAAACTGTCAATATGATTTGACACTAGCAGGTAAAATAATCTGTGAAAAATATCAGCCCTCTCTGGCTCCATCTTGTGCTTCTAATTTGATTTGCAAAATACCACCACACTCAAAGAGAGACAACAAATGACAAAAGGTGTGACTGACCAGGTAGGTGTCAATCATTTTAATGTAAGCTGTATTGCTACCACTGCTATTTTAATGAAACTGAATGTGCGTCATAGACGGAAGGGAGGTTTAGTCAAATGATGTTACATTTGAATCTTGCCGTTTTAACACCTCAAAATCCCCCTATAAATACGGAGGGTGTTGGGGACCACTCCCTTACATTACAGGAAAAAAGCCGTAACGCAGTTGCTATTGTAGTGCGTTATTCCTCACGTGAGTCTCCACTTGTCAAAGTCCTTAATTGGGGAAGTCCGACCACCTACGTCCATTTATTTTATGCGTGTGCATGCCGACGAGCGGCCGTCGTGTTTATGTAGCCGTAATTGGCGGACAGGTGGGACGAAGGCCTGCTGTTTTGCTTAACTTCTCTCTGTGGTAATTCTGAGCCGGGGCTAACTAGACCTTCTTTAACCCCCTGACTTTAGACCCAATCAACACATGGATATTAGGCACCGCGCAACCTCTGCCTCGAAGTATCAGTGAACCGGTTTGTGGTAAAAACCTGTCAAAATATCCCACTCTCATTTGTGTTGGGCGATGGCAACAAGACCTCTACAGTAATTTCCCCAAAAATCTGTCCAAATTGCTTTAGTCTTAAATTAGCTGTAATTGGCCTGTGCGTTAGGTTACTGGGGGTAGCCTCCAATCATGCGGCGGGAAGCAGAAAGGTTCCATAGTCACTTCCAGCTGGTTAATGACGACCCAACGGGTGCTTACCAACATCACGGCCATTGGCAAAGGTTACGGATGGACGAATATTAGCTCAGGGTGAGGTTTATTTAACTAAATGGCTCCGCCACTTGACTATGAAAAATGAGACCTGAGTACAATGCTGTCTTGTCGATTGCGCCCAACTGAAAATTTCCCTTTGCAGCTTTCTTGATGTATCACATATAGCGGTGCCTTGAGATCCAGATGACCCGATTTAGGGGTTTTTCCATAATATATTAGTTCATTATATTCTTTGTCCTCTGCAAACAATAATCAATATTTATGCGGCTTACTAAGGAATGAGGACTACATAAATAATTTTTTTATAAAGTACAATATTACAAACTGCTCTTTTTCTTACTATTAAACACTTTATAAAATTTGTGTTTTTTTGGGGGGTTTGGGGGCGTAGGCTGGAATGGAATAATGAATGGCATTTGCAATGACATGTATAGCCGATATGGAGATGTTCAATAATTGTACAGTCCGTCACTATTATCTCTCGACTACCTGGCTCACCTGTAACGTGAACTCTCTGAATAGTAATGATCCTCTGCATGGGGTCACGCTGAATTAGGGGTGAGGTGGGGGGGGGGGGAACATACTGGCTCTTTGTGTTTTACCAGTGAAGTTAAGGACCAGGGCTAATCAGGGGAGGGGGCGAAAGTGTACACCGCCCCACCCCCAAATCAGCTCTAGTCAGGCCGAGCAGAATTGATCTCAAACTTATTAACTTTGCTCGGAGCTCAAATTGAAACCAGCTCAGGTGCTCCAGAGGTGGCGAGTGTGAGATGTGACAGTATGGGAGGGGGGATGGGGGGGGGGTGTATATTCATGCAGATGTTGTAGTAGGAGAGGGAGGGGCAATGTTAAGCGTTACAGTGACACAGGGAACACTGAGGTGATGCAGTGATAACCTTTTTGAATTCTAT
The DNA here is from genome assembly GCF_054856555.1 of Leptonotus elevatus. Taxonomy (NCBI): domain Eukaryota; kingdom Metazoa; phylum Chordata; class Actinopteri; order Syngnathiformes; family Syngnathidae; genus Leptonotus; species Leptonotus elevatus. The sequence goes on along the minus strand of NC_141239.1, from coordinate 26,479,963 downwards.
GAGACAACAATGTTGCAAGCTACCTGTGTTTGCAATCATTTCGGCCTTGTTGGATTAGTTCAGCTCGAGCTAAGGCACCTGTGTAAGATATGCTGATGTGGGTCAAACAGCAAATATTATTATTATCATATTATTCATTTTGTTCAATAGATTTATTTTACATGGACTTTGTTGTTTATTTCTTGGTGGTATGATGATTATGATTACTACTACTACGGAATCACTGCAGACCTTAGAGGTGTAAGTCAGAGAAGAATAAAACATGTTTGGGTAAGAAATGTATCATTGTTTGGCTTTTATTTATTAAAAAGAATATAGTTTGTCAGGGGTAAGGTATTTATCTGGTGTCCGTGTTGTAAAAATGCTGTGATCATGATCATATTAGAATAGAATAAAACTTTATTTGTCATTGTGTACACAATGAAACTAACATCATAGAAACATAAATTATCAACAAGTAATAAAATAAGACCTAAATTTATTGTGTATGCCTGCCAGCATAGATCTCAGGCAGCGGGGGCAATGTAATCCCTATCAGCTTCTCCGCCGTTCTCACCACCCTATGGAGAGTCTTCCTGTCCGCTGCTGTGCAGCTTGCATACCACACCGTGCAGCAATATGACAGGAGACTCTCCACAGTGGGCTTATAGAACCTGACCAGCAGGTTTTCAGGGAGCTGGGGCTGCCTCAGTTTCCTGAGGAAGTAGAGCCTTTTCCCACCTGATGGATGATATGCACTGACCAGGTGAGATCAGCTGTTATGTGTACTCCCAGGTATCTGAAACAGTCCACCCTTTCCACCTTCTCTCCATTGATGTTGTCAAGATGTTGAGCTGCCGAGTCCCAGATTATTCCATTTTGTGACCAGTTTATGTGGGATGATCTCATGATTTTACATATATGTGTTAATGAGCATATTTCCCCTGTAAATAATTTCAGAGACTTGCGCTGTACCCTGACCTCAACCCCATTAATCACAGCAGCAGGCACTTGCACTTTAAAGTCAACTATAAATTTCAGCTTTAAACAGCAACTGTAGTTGTTTCAGGTGGTGCATTTAGTTAGGCAAGTTGAGCGGGATTTTTTCTCTCTTCCAAATGTTGTTTGAGGAAATATGAGATGCGTAGACAGTATGATATGCACTCGTGTGCTAAAGCTCTGCAGGTAGCCTCATTAGAAGACGGCTACAAATCTTCTCATGATCTTACATATATGTGTCAGTATCTATGTGGGGAGGTTTGGGGGTGCAGGGTATCCATCCCTCCTCTCTTCCTGGGCTTTGTCAGGCCAGGTGTGCTCGAAAGCAATTGCGTCCTTGCCTTCTCTATCTGATTTCTCACAGCCACTGTTGCGTTACACTTCATATTGATGTGAATCTCTCTCTCTCTCTCTCTCTCTCTCTCTCTCTCTCTCTCTCTCTCTCTCTCTCTCTCTCTCTCTCTCTCTCTGTTTCCCCCTTTTGTTTTGCACAGGTCTGCTTTAAATCAGTTCCCCCATCCTCTTCTCGTTGACGTTTGCTTAATGTCTCATTAGCCATGGGTGGGCACGGCCTTTGATTATAGGAAGTGCCTGGAGGTGGGGCTGCGAAGACGGCTGAATTTTGACAAAACCGCTGCGCTGATCAATCATTGCCTGACACATTGTTTTGTCCTTAATTTCAGAGGGCTTGCTTAAGGGATATGTCAGCCCGCAACCCAGCCACCGGGGTCACTCGCCTTATTTGGGGTTCAAATGATATGCCATTTCCTCTCACTGTCCCATGTGCCACTTTTCTAGGGTCGTGATGCGTGTCTGTAGATCTGCTTCCATTGTCTCAAGGCAGCATTGTGAGCAGCTCATCAATCTGGAGTGCACTGATGCTGATTGCTCATCACTGTTACTGTTGATTTTCCTTAAAGACGCCACTTTGATCACAAAAACACCAATTGATCTCAATGAATCCCAATGACTAGGTTTACATGCAGGCAATAACCCTTTTAAAACCCGAATATTGGCAATATTCGGGTTTTGTAAGGCAATGTAAACATGCGCAATGACCTGAATATTCTTGCTGATATAAACGTATTCGGAACACCTCGATCGATCGGGGCGATGTTTTTCGCTGTACGCATGCTTGCTATTTTCTTCTTCGTCTGCTTTTCTTCTTCTTCGCTTATTTGATTCGCAAGGAGTCTTGGTCTTTGTAGTCACGACTTGTATGCACAGCTCTGTCATACTTGCTAAAGGAGCCTCCCTTGAATGCATTGATTTCTCCACTGCATTTTCATGTTATTTTGTGTCTCTACAGCAAAAACGGCACAGTTTGTGCCAATATATACGCATACAGTAAATACAAGTATATAAGTCCGTGCTTCTGGCATGTAAACCACCGGAAATACTCAATCCATTGTCAACAAACACGACGCTCTCAGCAAAGAACCACACTTCTAGAGCGAGGACGAAACCGACAACTTTATTTAGTAGTACTTTAATTACTGTATTTACTTTATTTAGTTTTATATGTCTTTTATTGAACGTATAGTAAGTTAAAAGCGGAAATGACGTTATTTGTGTAATTACGTTGTCCGCGAATTGCGATCCGAACGGGTTATTCCAATCAAGCCCAAATGAGCTTATAAACGGGAGTAACTCCTTCCGGCATGCATGTAAACGTGTTACCTCGATTGTTTCAGAAACCGGAATTCTGACCGTAACCCGAATATTGACTGCACGTAAACGTAGTCAATGTTTGATGAGCTCTGTTATGTGCGGACCCTTACATAGCTAGTAAGAATACAAAGTAGAATACAGCTTTTCTGATGTTATAGCTTTTCTAACTGATACAGAGCGAACTGTAACATACTTTATAACTTAATTTACAAGAACAAAAAATAATTTACTTTGGAGCCAGCCAGTGATCCCTAAAACCTCTCAAGTTGGTTAAAAAAAAAATACTTCTGCTCGCCTTTCACTGGAACACAAACGAGGGAGCAAATAATAAGCCCTATCCTGCCCCCCTTATATTGGCTGCCTGTGCACTGTATAATTAATTTTAAGATTCCGCTGTTTTATTTTTGTTAAATTATGTTTTGTTCCAGTGTCAGTTGCTCATAGTGTACATTTGAACAATTGCCTCATTCAAACCCAATAACGTGTAAATACGTTTTTTAATACTTTGTCCTTCACTCCCATAAACGTATTTCTTTCAGTTGGCAGCAGAGTATAAAAGATCAGACAGGGCCATGTTTCAACAAGCACTTTTTGCCATGTTTTCACCAGGAATGTGAATAGTGATTAAACTTAGCTATATTCTAATGCTAATTGCTGAAAAACTGAACAGATACAGATATATAAATAAGAGACTCTAATATTTATTTTGGTAGGTTCCATGTTTTTATAGCAATAGAACACAACATTCTGTGGTCCTTGTAAAATCAATCAAAATCCAGTAAAACAGCCGAGAGCGAAGGGGGTTGCTTCAGTGAACATGGCTGGGAGTGAATGAGTTAATGAAAACTCACTTTTTTTGGTAATTTTCCCAAAATAATGCCACATTCTGATAAATTTGATGTAGAAGAATGTCAGAATTCTGACCTGAAACATGTACTAAAAACAAGGACATGTAAGCTGCGCTAACTTTACAGAGGAGCTAACCAAGAGCTGGTCTAACATTAATTACATTTCTTTTTGGTTGTGTATTTAATTAAGAAGACAAAGTAATATACAAAGAATGGTTGGGGACCATTAAAACATATATAAGATTGGGAATGTGTTTGTTGAGCTAACTAGTGTGAGTAGAAATACTGAAATGTTCGTTGCTTATGTGTGAATATATTTTTCCACCCGCACATGTTTTAAGAATTGTATAATGGACAGGAGGCACTACTGTGGCACAATGGCTGTTGCCCCAATTTTCCTGTAGAGTGAAATAATAATCGGGGATTCGGAACAGAATCTTAAGGTTTCTCCTGAGCGTGAAGTCAGACGCTCTCTTTCTTGCTCCGCAGAAGTGCTGGGAAGGCGGAAGTGTTTGGGAGTGTTTCTACGAGACGGTGGGAAAAGACAACTGTGCACGACAGCGGATATAAAAGTGTGTCAAAATAAGTTGCCAGCGGAAAGTTTTGTTCGACCATCGGGCCGAAAGTTTGGCGACATGCGACGGGAGTTGTTCACAGAGGTGACAGTGGGAAAGCGTTCATATTGGAGTAGGTGGAAAAAATTAAGAGGATGAAACGACACCCACTGTTTGCTTTCTTGTTGCTAAAAAGGTAAGACCTCGTCACGAAAATGCGATAGGGTCTTTTTATGACAAGCAATGCGCAATAAAACTATCACTAACTAACTTCTCAGCACTCTGGACGCGTGCACATCGCTGGCTTCCATTTCGCTTTTCGCCAGAGGGGTCACAAATCTGCAAAAACTAACAAAATAACTTTAATGAAATAACCTATTCCCACCTTTTGCATTTAACACACACAGTGATGACTCTACTACTATTCTTATATCCAGGCAATGTAGTAAATAAGGCTTTCTGAGTGCCACTTGGTCTTCAAGGCACACGACCCCTCCCTCTCTGTCCTAAACACTGGCCAGATGGCCGGAAAGTTTACTTTATTTAAATCTGCTAATTCCGGCTCTTTCCCTCCCCATTTCAACCCCCACGAACGACTCCAAGCATCCCCATCTCCAAGCCGCTTATCCCGCCTCCTTGTCTACTCCCCAGGTGAGAGCGACAAAAGTGATGACATGAGCTTCTTGGGCTACTGTGTTCCACTCCGCCTTACTGCACCTGCCTGTCATTTGACTTTTCAACTGTCCCACCTGCTGCTTTCATCTCACCGTCCACCTTTGGTGGAAACGAGACCCCACACTGACAGAGTAATGTCCCTGATTATTGTACTCGACCCCAAATGAGGGTCGCGGATCGTCAAGGAGGCCACACGGGACATCAGGCTGTCATTAAGGCTAATTGCTGGCTTCTTCTCCTCTTTCTTTTTTATGCAACTATTTCATTATATGCTTGCATTTCCTAAAACAAATGGGACTTGAGATACGAGTAACCCCAAGGGAGATTTATTTTTAAATATGCAATCTGTCTGAGTTCTGCATGATGGTATTGAAATCAACTCAACACACTTCACAACAAGTATCAGTTTAGCAGCTGGTGAAGAATTCTTCAAAAAAGAGCCTTTAAACTGTTCACTGCCACTCCCAAGTTGGAGTTTATTGACAAACTAAACATAAAACAAAGATGACACGAGTATTTATTATAATCGCATTGCTTTGCCAAAATAAAATCAATTTAGCTAAATTCTAAGAAACAATGTAAAACTATATAGACCGGCTAACAAATGCCGGCTTTGTAGCAGTGTTATAATTCTTTATGCTACAGAGATTTGAATATAAACAATGGAGCAATGTATGTAAACAAAGAATATAACAATACATTAAAGCACATTTTTTTATCCTTGTGGAAAATAATTATTACTGCATCATACAGAATCAGTGAATCAGTGAATCTGTCTTGTGAGCAACTTTGCCCGCATGGTTTTTTGCTGCTTTCTCCCACCTTCCAAGTTATTAAGGATTCTAAATTGGGGGTTGGAAACCCATGGCTGATGATTAAATTAATACCACAACAAACACGGGCGGGTGACATATATGAGGCTGTGTTGCAGTGTTTAAATTGGACATTTTATTTCCTTGGGGAGGTCTGAAATCACAGGGAGCCAAATATGCACATTTCATTTTGTTGCTGCTTTTTCGAATCCTCAAAATAAGAATGACATCGTAAATCAGATTTCTTTGTTGTATTTTTATTATTTTGTCAACGCATCAAAACATAATTAATATTGTAATAAGTTCAACTTAAAGAATGACGTAGTTACGTGGTGCATCCTTCTCTCCAGGATGCACTGTTGCATTGGAAATAAACATTGACGTTCTTTTTGTATTTGTAGCCTTAGTCATTTTGATATGACGATTGCTTTCATAATAAGGCTCATAGAAGGCTTTTAGATGTTTGCAGCTCCAGACAGATTTGTTTTTTGGTCCAATATGGCTCTTTCAACATTTTGGGTTGCTGACCCCTGCCTGAAATATGAATGCAATTTTGAATGGTTGTTTGTCTGTGTCCTGCGATTGGCTGGCAACTAAGTCCAGGTTGTACACGGCCTCTTACCCAAAGAAGAAATGTAGTTCAACTCCTACTCAAATTCCACTTCATGACATCAGTGCTTTACACATGGAAGCATCATTCTTTCCCCGTCACACTTTTTGATCAATCCGCCATAGAGGGTCCATCTTTTGAAAGGAGAGCAATCCTGGTCCTGCACTGTGTGGCTATCTGAGAAGGAAACTGAATATAAATGCCAAACAATAGCCAGGGTGCTGGGGGAATAGTCCGAAACGGCCATTTGGCAGGTGCGCCTTCGCGGCCTCCGCACTGGTTCCCACACGTATCACCAAGACCGGTGCTCGGCCCTGGAGACTAGCCCCGATTCACCATATGAGATCAAGTGGCGATCAATTAATGGCAGAACAAGACCGACATCCCACCCTGTCCTGCTTGTACTCATAGAAGTGGACATTTGCAACTCTATCTGTTGTCTATGCATGCGGAGAAAGAAGGGGGGCTGTGAGAACCACCAATGATACTGCCATTGTTTGCATGAGTGAAGACTGATAGGTGAGGTCACCTTGCAAAGCAGCGGGGGTCCTATATTGACCATGGGACAAATACTAGTTCCAGGGCGGTATGTTATGTAAAATCCATCCACTTTTCCTTATTCGGTTCCTGGGTGAGCTGACTGTTGCGGCTGACTTGCCGCAAGAAGTGGTTCACACCCTGGACTGCTCGCTAGCCAATCGCAGGGCACACATGTACAGTAAATACATGAGCAAAACCATATTTTACTCTCACATAGCATCAGTCAGTATTTGATGTTCCTTCCGTTCCTGCCTGTTTGCTTGTGCATCGATCAGTCACTTCATTGCTTTCTTGTCCGCAGGCAAACACTGATAAAGCTGTGACAGAAACCCGCACACCAGGAAGAAAATGTGGTGCTAAATCATGTGACAAAATGAGTCCCGACGGATGTACCTGTAGTCACGGAGGTACTTTGCAAAACATTCGCTTTCAAAAGGCTGGGAATGTGGTAAAGGGGTAGTCGCTTTTCCAACACATTTGCCTCCCTAGTGGCAGTTTAGCCTCAGCAGTGAAGCTGCTGAAAACAGCCTCATACTGTAACGTTAAATGTTGTTCTTACCTATGGCTAACCAGCGGGCTTCATCAATGCAGCAACAGGTCACCAGGATAGGATACTTTTTTTTATTGACATTTGAAACCCCATGTAAACAAATGTGGACAGAATGCCCAAAAGAGGACTGACCATTCGAACAAGGTTGTGGGGTAGTTAAAGTTTTCTGAAACTTTATTTAAAAGAGGGAAAACTCCTCAATAGTTAAAACCGAAATGCTGGCAAGTCTAGCAAGACTTTGGTGTCGATTTGACAAATTACTTAATTTCATATTTAATTTTATGTTCATAATAGTAAATAGATGTCATACTTTTAGAATCGGTCAAGGCCCAACTCATCCACTCAACTCATGGGGACAGGTGGGGTCATCCTAGAGGTCCCCCAGGCCCGGGCGACTGAGGGCTCATAATTTTGTGTCAATCTGGGCCGGAGTTCTCAGGGATTGCAGCCACGCTCCCTTTGGCTGTGGGTTGTCATGCCTCTCAGTGTGGATGAGCTCCCCTTGGGCGTGTTTCCTCACATGGTTTCTCTGTACCCCTGCCATGTTTTTTTAACGCAGTTCTCAGGTTGTGTGGGTGGGTGCGTGTGGGTGTGTAGGCATGCTCATGGGGATGTTGGTGATGATGATTGATTGATATATATATATATATATATATTGTACTTTTTAATTACTCATCAGTTTGAGTTGCATTTTTATGTATTACAGGTGCTACATAAATAACGCTTGATGAGACATGGTGGAACTTCACTTCGCAACGTAATTCAGTTTGCAGGCAGATTGTTTAATAAATGTATTTTAAATTGAACACATATATTTGAAAATTCTTAGGTTTTTATGTCACCTTTCTGACCTTTTCCTTGCTTTCTTCCTTCTCTTCTTTCTTCCTTCCTTCCTTCACTTTTTATTCATGCGTCTTACCATGTCCTTCATTAATTTGCTTAAGCCTGCTCTTCTGCCTTCTCTTAAGTTGCTGTTTCATACTAGAGGTTTTCATACCTTCCTTCCATCCTTCCTTTGTTAAAACCTTTCTGCCGTCCTTTTTTTCTTTCGTCCGTCATTCTTGTTTTTTCATACGTCCTTCCAACCCTTCTTCTGTCCCTTTAAAAATGGGTTATTCCTCCTCAGACCTGCTTATTTTTCCTTCCAGACCTCCTTACTTCCTGTCTACCTTCCATTCTGCCTATTTTCCGTTAGCACCTGTCCGTATCTCAAATTATTTGCAAAAAATATTGTTGTTGTGACTTCTGTTTTACCCACCGATCACGTACACTTCAAAAGTCTATAGCAACTTTTTTGACCGCGATTATTCCTACTTATGTTTTTAAATGCGGCCTCTGTTGTTATAGCTCAGCCCTCTTCTTTCATCACGGGCATTCTTCAGAGTGATGGACATAAAACCTGTAATTACTGTGACCAGACAACCACAACAAACTCACCTCTAATCACTTCTATCAACCCTAGTGGAAAGGGACAACAGAGAAGCTTCGCCACCGCTCCGAACACCCCCACCACTGCTGTTTGCCCATCATCACCACCCATCCTACTGACCTTCCAGGACTGTTACAAAATAAGATTATTAAATCATTCTTCTAAAACTTTGCACCCCCCAAGGTTTTTTGAATTGAAAATAATCTGCCGAATGGAATATAGTATATGCTGTACACATACAGGATGGGGCTCTTTTGGAAAAGGGCACTTTTATAGCAACCAAAACAGCATTTGCGGTCTCAAGCGTGCAAGTTTGTTGCAAACGCCTGTGGAACCTTTTATGCAACCAGGCGCCCAGGACACCTATACAAATATTTTGCTTTCCACCCACCCCCCACTTTTTTGGTAGCCTTTTAGCCCCTGTGCTAAAGAAAAAGTGTTAGCCCTAAAAAACACACTGAATAAGAAGACAGTGGAGAAACCCAGAGGGTCAAATGTCCTGAGTGGGCCATTTGCCAGGAGGCTCACACACAGCAGAAAAACATATGAAAACAGAAAGAAGGGGTCCAAGTATAAGTGGCTGTTGTGGAGATGGCCGGAGAAGATTAGCCCCTTTGCGCTACCTTGACGAAATCTCTTTCTAATTGGCGAGGGAATTTGATTTGTGAGAGGCCACAGCTAATTATTGCTGCTCTGCTAATGCATAAACACAAGTCCCTACTAAGTGGTCGCCATGATCAGATAGCAGCCTCTCACCATCCCCCCACAGCTGTGGCTTCATGGTCTAATTCTGTGGTCATGCTATGGTACATAACATAATGTAGTAGAAAGAACAATAAACTCAGGTTTAAGAGATATCGTTTTAAGACTAATTCATGTTTGTTTGTTTGTCAGTTAATCAATTGCTATCAAGTGCAACACGGATCATACTGCAGTCAAAACAATAAAATGCTGGCTTTTAAATAAAAATATTTTCAATTTTGTTATTCGAAGCAGTGAAATATTGGCTTGACTAATATATCAACACACAATTTCACTACATTCAAAATGAGGTTGATTGAACTAACCACGGTTGAGTGGAGCTGGTTTACGTATTTAGCTAAGTCTAGGGATAGGCGAGTACCAATACCAGGTATCGTATCGGGCCGATACTGCCCTTATTTCAAGGGGCCGGTACATTCGACAGCGGCCAGTACCAGTATTGGTCGGCCTCTTCGGGCCATTTTACTATCAGGAACTAGAAATCGGAATAATAGAAAATTGCCATTAATTTCACGCAGTTTTAAGGAAATTTTGTACAAAGTCAGTGTTTCCCACAGATTTGAAATCTACTTGGGTGGGTGGGGAGGCGGGTTGGATAGGAGGTGGGTCTCAGTCTTGTTACTATGTCTCCTCTAGCCTCACGATCCACAAGTGAGTGACGGTGAATTAACGTTACATGCGTTATATACCCTATCGCGACACGTTTTTTTTCTTTTTAAATATATTTGTAATAAATTTTCTTGAAAACTTCTTGGGTGGTGGCCAATTTACTTGGGTGGCCTGCCCAAGTATTATATTAACATGGTGTGGGAAACACTGAAAGTATATTAGGATATAGAAATCTTTCTTCAAAATTATCTAAAAAAAAAATTGGGGGGGGGGGGGGTTATGTATCAAAAGTACTAGTGGTATCAGTACTTGGCACTGGTATCAGTGACAACACAGTGAGTACTCGTACTGGTATTGGCATGAAAAAAGTGGTAACGTACATCCCAAGCTAAGTCATTGTTAAATAGTTATAGATTAGTAAAAATTAAGCATTGATATTATTTCATGTATAAATATTTGTAAATATTTATTGGATACTTTTTGTAAACTGACCCCCCCCCCCCCCTTTTTTTTTAAACAAAAAGCATAAACTTTTGTTTTTATGCTGAATTGCCAAAATAATCTCCCACTGACATAAACATATTTAGTCAGGGTTTCCTTTTGAATGTGTCATAGCAAATTAAAATTAAAATTTTAAATGACTTATAATTTCTTGCGAGGTAGTTCCACACAACTTAATGTTTCAAAAAAATATTTCTCTGCCTGTTGTGATTTGTGACATTGACTTTATGCGTAAGCATCATGACGTAAAACATTATTCCATATTTGTAGTTGGTTATCCATTAAGTTATATCTTCAGTTATACATTTTGAAAAAGATGCTGACTTCCACCCTGGAGATGCAGGAATGCTTCATCTCCTAAAGTGAGAGGTGCCTGAGGGGATGGGTAGCGGGGGTTCTACCCAGCCTTGTTCCAAAATGGATCCTCCATGCTCTAAGCGTGATTAGCGGCGCTTTCAAAGAACAAGAGTTCAGGTAGGTTGCTAATTTGACAAAATTGATGCCAATAAGTAGCATGAGACCCAGTGGGGTGCCCCTGTCCCACTGGTTTCAGCCCCCATGCTGAGTCTTTCCCACAGGCACCAATAAGTGAGGGTCACAAGGGAAGAAGAAGGAGACAACGAAGGCAGCTCCTCCTTGGAGACGAACATCCAGCCTTGGGCTCAAGCGGCGTGAAAGAGACGAGGGCACCGTAATCCTGACATCATTAAACTGTGACTGATCACATTCTTTACGGGTCTTATGACTGCATATGTGGCCTACGGGGGTGGGGTTAAAAGGTAGGATGAGGACATGTGGACAGAGCCACAGCAGGATCCTGAGACAGCCACATCCTCGCCTGCAAAAGATTGCCAAAATCTTTCAATGACTTCTCCATCATAAAAAAATTGCAGTTCCCGCACAGAAATGACTAGACAATGTTCAAGAAGTATCTATACCCACACACCTAGGCAGTAAACAAAGTGCAGCTCAGCTTCTGGCTAGTGGATCATGACAAATCATATGTTGGAAAAAAAGGAGGAAAAAACAGCACAGTACAAACACAACTTCTGTTGATACTTAACAGCCTTATCTTATTTTAGTAAATTTAAGTTTAAGCCTCTGCGATCACAATCTGATGCCCCTTCAACATTCAGGCACGATCGATGTAGGTCGACATACTCCGAAGGCATTTTTGTCATGCAGGTTGTTATTGACTTCCGAGGACAGTGTCCCAAAAACATTAGTTTTTCGGGCCTTTACTTTGTTTACGAGCGTCTCCAGCTCACTTTTTTTGTTTGTTTGTGCCTCATGGCTTTATAATGATTATTTTACGCATCGTAATCATTCCCACCCGCAAGCCCTGTTTATACTGACTTGTGTATATATTGGGCGTGGAGAGGAAGGAGTCTAATATTCCAACATTTCCACATTGAAATATATGAAAGGAATGTGCTTGGATTCATATGTACGCACAGATTCGGGCATCTGGATTTTTTGTGTGCGTGCAACGTTTTCTAGATATTTTCTGAAGGTCACATGGGCGAAGCTGAGTCATGCACATTGATGGCTTACTTCATTTGAAATTGTTCAATCTAGCACAATTAAATTATTATGAATAATTATTGTGTTGACGTACATGTTTTGACAAAAGCTGCATCAAAAAATGCAAACGTAAAAGAAAATTATGAATTCCTATTATATCTTCCTTGTTGGAGGAAAAAAACTATATTGTAAATCTTGATTGGTATCAGGAGAATTTAAGCAAATAGAACATGTAAACAAAATGCAAAACGTATGATAATGTCACTGTCATCAGCTTTTTTTTTTTAAACAAAGGGGAATTTCCCTACATCCTATGTCGCAAGAGGATCTATTTCCAGATCTATATTACCTTAAATAGTTGGTTTTGGACTTTTGATGCTAATCTGATGCTGTTGCTGACTGTATTTTGACTGGTTATTACTTTGACATATCAATCCTGAGAAGGATCACAACACAGGGATTTGCTTAAGCAGCTATCCGGTCTCATCCTTGTAAAGCCCTGCTAAGGGGGTTTCACTGCCCAAATCCTGTCTACCTCCAACCCCACTGGCTGTGTCAAATTGCCCCCTCCCTCACTCGCTGGTCATTTCAAGCCCCGCGGCAGGCAACACACACCGTGCCTTTCCCCAGAGACTCAGCAGATATGTCTCTTTAACGGCTAATGTGCCCACCTGCAGTGCCCCCTGCGTGGGACGATTGTTTCACTAGTGGCTCCGACTGACTGGCTGGCTGGCTGACCGGAGGGATGAGCAGCTTCAGGCTATGGCTCCTTGTTTGGAGGTTAGGATGCCTTTTGGTGGAGGTGGTGCATCCTGCTGGTTTCAAGCTGGCTGCCTTTAATGATTGATTGAATCACATGAAACCGTATTAGGGAGACAAGCGGGACCTTGAAGTGTCATCAAACGTTTTATTGCTTGAAGTTGGATTTCAGTGTTTTTAAAATGGTATTATTGAATTGAGTCTTCTGCGACAGATCTCAGGCATTTGCTCAGGAGGCTTTTTTTTTTTTTTTTTCACTTTGGCTGAGACTTTTGCTAATCTCTCAATACTTTGACCAAGATTTCAGAAAATCTCACAAGACTTTTGCTAAGAATTCTGAAAATCTAAGACTTGGCTTGGACTTCTGAAAATCTCTTTTGTCGAGATTTTTGTGAATATCAAGAGACTTTGGATAAAACTTCCGTGAATCTCATGAGATTTCAACCAAGACCTCAGCATATCTAACAAGATTTTGGTCGAGAATTCTGATAGTCTATAAGTTTGGCTTTGACTTGGCTTTAAACGTGATGATACTTTGACTAAGACTTCCAAAAATGTCACAACATTTTTGCAAAGACTTCCAAAGCTCACAAGAATAACTCTGAGACCTGAGACACATCACAAGACTTTTGAGGTACAATTGTGCAAGTCCATCTCATAAATTTGGTGTGATAACTTTGAGTCAATTTGTCTTGGATTTTGGACTGAGTGAAGATGTAGACTGCCACATTAGGTTCGGATGTAATGTTCAGATATGCGGCTTGCTGCCTTGGTGATGTGGTGGCTTCTCGCCAGGTGCTGAGTTGCTTTTGTTTTGAAAGACAACAGCGTCACAGAAAGAATCGAACTTTGAGCTCCAATCATATTCGTACCTCGATACAAGTTGTGTGGAGTAACTCTAGTCATCTGATCACATGTTTAGGCATTGACCCGTCTGACCCCCAAGAGTGAGCTGTTTCCTAGGGAACCGTTGTAGTGATGAAAACCTGAGGTGGGTGGAGGTTTTGCAGGGTGGGGGCTGCCCAGTCTGAGAGCAGGTCTAGATAATGCAAATAAACAGTCACACAGTGAAACAAAATGGCTTAATTGTGAAGGCTTCATCTTGCGCTGAGGTTTGAGGGAGGTTACGCTTCTACACATAGATTATTGTAATCCTCCTGTAATCACACGGCCTTCTTATGGGAACAGTAGGGCATTCTTTTGTTGGTTGATTGTTTAAATGCTGGACAAAACGTGATTGGTAGTCAGTAGCAAGATGTACATTTGCAGTGTATAGTCCTAAAATAGTGGTACCTTGAAGTTCAAATGCCACAAATGTAATATACAATTTGGAGCTAGACAAAATATGTCCTGGCTTTGGCTATGAAACCCACTAAACTGACAATACTTTGGCTAAGACTGCAAAACTCACGATGCTTTCACTAAGACATCCAAGATTTAGGAACAATTCTCAAAAAACTTTGGTAGAGACTTCCACAAATCTAGCGAGGCTTTCAAGAATAGCATAAGACTTTTGACATAGACGTCTGCAAATTTCGCAAGACATTGGCTAAGAATTCTGTAGACTTTGAGTAATACTTCTATGAATCTTAGAAGACTTTGGCTACAACTTCTGAAAATCTCACACAAAATTAGACAACTTTGAAGAGACTTTCGTCAAAACTTCTACCACATGACGTTGGCTAAGATGTCCACAAATCTCACAAGTCATTGAACACGTCTTTGCGAATCACACCAGAATTTGTTAAGACTTCCACTAATCTCACTACACTTTAGCTAAGACTTTCGTAAAGTCGGGTTCACAAGGTAGGACAATTTGCCCGATTTTAGCTCCGAATCTCCCCTCTCCACAATCGTAAGGATGCGGAATCTTAGATCATTCTGCCGTGTGTGGTCTGTTCAGACCAATCTCGGTTGCTCGAAAGTTCGTTTGTGCCACTCCGATCTCAAATTGGGGATATTCAACATCTTGGATTGTTTTGGCCTGACTTCTCATCGTGTGCTGGTTGACAGTGACGTGCAACCAATCAGAAAGTGGGGCGGCGAGGAAGACGGTGGGGAATCCAAAATCAAAACTGTCATGGTGCAACAAAAAGTCCGTACTTGCGCTGTTGACACTCCCTCTAATTAAATCGCGCCTTTTCTTTGTATGTCGCCTTTTTCTGATAAAAACAAACCAAAAAGTTTGTTTACTCTGATGTCACGTTTAATCTTGAGAGGTTTTGCGAGATTTCCCATCTAACCAGGAAACATTCATGAATAAAATTGGTTTGTGTGTGATGTGTTGATTGCACCGTGTGGCTGCACACCTTACACGGTACGTTCCACACTGTTTCTCCCGAGATTTTTTCTTGTCAAGTGTGGGGACTCCCTCAGTTTGGAAGTCGGCTGACAATTTAAAAATCTTGCCATGTGAAACAGGCTTAAATCTCACCAGGCATTGCCAGAGCCTTTCTAATCTTGTGAGAGTTTTTACTATAGAAAAAGTCAATTAAAAAAATAAAAATAAACATCATTATTATGAGAAAAAAAACTATAACTGTATAAACAAAATCAGAACGTTAAAGGAAAAAAAAATGTAACTTTGGAATATTGTAGGTTTTACAAATTTGTCATTAAAGGTAAAACCATATTTAAAGAGTGTTGTATTGTTTTTGGACAAGTTTGGACTGCTTAGAAAGTTAAAAATGTTAAAAATAACTCAACAAATGTTTTATGACGCCGATTCTTTCAAATACACAGTATTTGCTCCCAGTTGGAAAGCGATCAAGGTTCCACTGTTATGCTAGTGTCTACCTAACATAAGTTGCACTTTAATGTGTTTCTAATGCTCGCCTGCGCCACAATAGCTTTCACGTTAAGTCTTTTGAGCGCTTTGAAAGTGTCACATGCTTCCATTCTCTCTCTGCCGCCCACTTGGCCAGGCTGCTCCTTTCTGGCTTTTGACAGGAAGCTCATGATTTCAAATGTACGCCCCATGCATAATGAATGAGCTGGTGCAGGATGTGTAGGGCCGTGCATCCACACAGAGCACCTGGGCTAAACAAAGATGCCCTTTCTGCCACGGGATTTGTGCCATGGTACCCGCTGTCACCAGCGCCCCGGCTCACGCCCAGCTGCGATGCATTCAGGCTCAGCGCGCAGCATTCATCTCGAAGTCAAAGTTGTGACTCCAAAAAGTGACACTGTCCATTCGCACATAAAGACCTCTTTATGGGTTTATTAATGACAGCCTGAAAAGCTGGAGACAAATGTTTAAGGGGCAAGTTTGTGGCCCAGGCAGCTTTCGTGGCTCCAATGAATGAACATAATGATGCAGTGATGGTGTTAAATGAGGAAGGGGAAAGACAGTTGTAATACAACACGAAAAGAGGCAGTTTTACAAAAAATTGAATATACTGAGAAAAAGGTAGTAATCGCACGAAGTTGGAAATTATGAGCGGAAAAGTCAGTTTTACAAGAACAAGATCCTATTATTACAAAAAATTTAGAAAAATAAAATAGGAGTACTACATAATTTGTAAAAATTTAATAATCTAAGTGTTTTGAGAAAATTCTTCCTTTTTGAGGAAATAAAGTTGTAATAAGACAAAAAAAAGCTGTAATATTAGCAGAATAATACGAATTTGTGGGAAGAAAAAAAGTTGCAATTGTACAAGGAAAAAATGGCATCACAAGTCTAAGTTGTAATTATACTAAAATAAAATGGTATATCACAAGGGGGGGGAAATCTGAATTTATAGTTGTAATTATATGAATAAATAAATAAATTAATTAATTAAAAGTCACAATTTACAAACATTAAGTCAAAATACTAAAATAAAATTTATCATTTCAAGAAAACATTTTTTTAATTTATGGTAAAAAAAAAAAAAAAATGAAAACAAAATAAAGTAATAGTAGAGTATACAATTGAAAAGACGGAGATGTGTAAGAACAAAAATTATATCCCAGAAGTCTGTGGCAAACAACATTCCTCTTAAGTCTCACCAGACTTTGGAAAAGGAACAGCCATCCTGAATAACATCATACGAGACCTCAGTTCAGCAAGCGTGTCTTAATGGCTTTTCTTGCTATGTTCAAATTTCCTTGCGACAAGAAAAAACAATAAAACTGTTAGCGAACATACGCTGAATGTTTAGCAAACATTGCGACCTTGTACAAACCCTGATGAGAAATCAACATTTGCTACGTTGGCAAACACTCACAAGCGTTCACCCCTCAGTGGGATACGAGCGTTAATAGGTTTTCATAAGATAAGATCATATCGTTTGCTTGAACATTTTGGGTGATTCAATACACAATGTTGTATTCTTCCTGTGCTTATTGTGCCAGTTTTACAGTCAATTTAAACTGGGAGTGACAAATGGACAGCTTGAAGCAAGCATGATTTTACACTTATATGGAGAAATATGCATGCCACAGTGAGAACATGCGCTCAAAGAATGATGTAAGTGTGTCTTTTTAGAACTATTTTTAAAAAGTATTTTATTTTAGTCTCTCTATTTTGCTTATTTTCACCAATTGCGGGTGGGTCTGTAACATTTTCCCTATGATAAATAGTAGTTGACTGTATACCAAAGCTGTCACGTCATTTAGCGACGCTCAACATGAGTCTCGGGGTTGACACATGACACCATCTTGTCTGGCTCTCCCCTATAGACAATACCAGCGGGACTGAAAGGAATAATTAGCAGCGTCTGAGTTTTCATTTAAGATAAATGACAAATATATGCATCCCGTGGGACGAGGGGAGGCGGGGAAGACGAAAAACCGAAAACGTCTCCGTTGTCACAAACACAACAACAATTTAGTTGTGCGCAGCCTCGTCCTCACTTGGCAAAGAATGAGCCGCTGGCATTGTTGCCCGCGTTTGCAGCCTCGAGCGTTGTGAGATTTATGCCGACGGGGGTGTGTTGGAATCCTTGCGCTCTCATCCAGCCCAGCTGCATGGGGGACAAAACCAAAAGGCCCAGCTGCAGATATTAGCATGGGCTCTCTCTCGCGCTCTCTCTCTCCATCTCTAGATGTGCGCTCGGTCACATGGCCATGGGGCCCTTTGTGCCCCCTAGCCCCTGTTGTCATGCTAATGTCGCGGCCCGCATGAGGCACAAGAAAAAGGAGATGTTAAAAGTTGATTGCGGACCAAATTGAAAGAGGGCAAAAGCAATAGGAAACAAAGCACAGACAACGTATAAAAGAATGCTTAATTGGTTATTGAGTTCTGTCTCAGAAAGTCGAGTCAGTGTTGCCAAGCGCGCGCTCACACACCTCCACCCAATACAAACTTGTTGCTTAACCTACACAAGGACTGTTTATTTACCAGAAGAAGGTCAAATAACATATTTAAATTCTGGGTTAGAGTTCGATTATTGATAGAAACGGGGCAGCATTTTTCTAGACTCTTGTCATAATATTGCAATCAAATTTTCGGAGGTGTATTACGAGAAAATAGTCAGAATTATTTTCTAATTAAATTTACAAGAGTAGAGTCATGATGTTGCGAGAAAGACAATATAAATAGGTATGGGCGAGTACATATACCAGGTATCGGTATGAGACCGATGCCAGCCTTATTTTAATGTATCGGCAATCACAAGGGCAAATGGAGAATCAAGAGGGAATATTTTGGTTTTTGTCAGAACTAAACGAAAGGTGAAATTCAACATTTTAGAAATTTGATGCGTCCAAAGTACTAGTAGTATCGGTGAGTGCTCAAGACATGAATAATCATACTGGTATCTGTCTGGAAAAAAAAGTGGTACTGAACATCCTGAGATATAATTTGATGAGAAAAAAAGCCGTAATATTTGAAGAAAATTTGCAACTGACTGTACAATAAAGTATAACACAATTGTGAATATTACAAGAAAGGATTCGTAATTTTATGTGAAAAATTTTGATTTTGCAACAAAGAAGTTGTAACTTCACAAAAACAAAGTTGTAATATTACAGGAGAAATCTAATGTATGAGATCCAGGCAAGGAAAGAGTCAGACTTTTACACTTAAAAAAAATATAATTTTAAGAGATTAAAGTCATATTGCAAGAAAAAAGTTGTAATCTTAATGATATAAGAATATATCAATAATATTACACGAAAAACGTTTTACAAGCATTCTGTCATGTTTACAGAAATAGAGTCATACTATCACAAGTGTAAAAAAATAAATAAACATGAGGTAGACACTTTATGAATTATTATTATTTTTATTTTATTTTAGCAGAAAAATATATGTTACATTTATGAGACGTTCCAAATATTACAATACATTTGTAAAAATGTGACAACTCCCCTTCATATTTGGTGGTAGGTATACTCAAAATGTAGCATAGGTCTTTCCTCCGTGGCCCTTTTTCTCTCTAAATCGTTTCTAGTCTTTCATTTGGGAATCTCCGCATACATAAAGATATTGTGTCAGTCTAAAACGTACAGTAGTCGGACTTTTGCACCACAATTCGATTAAGCAATTAGACGTGTCACTCATGGACGGTTTATTGACCTTAGATAGGCCACGTGGATAGAGAGGAATCTGTGCTTTAAAAGCATACCTCGGCTAAATTCAATCCAGTTCCAAATTCGGTGGGCTATTTATCTGTTGGCGTCAGCTTGGGACATTTAAGTCTAGCGGGGCAACTTTTGTCCAAATAAATTTGGCCATGCAGGGCTAGTGGAGAGTGACAAGTGTGTATTTAATAAACTGGGATTTGTTTACCAGTTGAGCACTTAGGAGTGTGGACTTCCTGAGCAACGGCGGTCCAATGCATGTTGAGATGTTACGTTACATGCACCCGCTGGAGACTGGAGGCATTCCTTGGATTCAGTGATGCATTGTTGATCAAATTGCCTTTGACTCTTTCGTACAATGTTGTTTCCCTTCATTGTATAGAAACAAAGTCTTCACAGGTACTGTATATTTAGGCATCATTTTATGAGACTAACGTCACAATAATATTGGAGCCGAGTGAAGGGATGAGAACACTGTACAATCACAATTGTTATGTAAATGAAATCGTAGAAATACGAGATTTTTTTTTCCATTTTACAGAAACATTGTGAGATTGCATGGGAAGGGGAAAGTTGTAATTTTTTTGGCAAAAAAAGTTTTAATATGTACGAGAATTAAATCATAATATTACAAGGGAAAAGCAGGTCAATTTCGGTGAATACGCTCAAAATATTACGTTAAAGGGAAGTCAAGTCAAAAATGTTCTTTACAATAATATGTTCTATGGCTCCATTTGCCCTCCAACAGCCCTGACATTTTGTAATTTTGTGTGAATGTGTTTAAAGGTGCAATGTTAGGAGAATAATGTAATTTTACAAGAATAAAGTCTCCAAAATTAAGCAAAAAGAAAATGTGATACTACGAGAGTACAGTCCAAATTTTACATGACAAAATCGAATGAAGATATATAATACATAATATTAAGACTTGTTTAAATTAAATAAAGGTCCATGTCACTGTAGTCTTGAAAGCAAACGACTCTAGCGACAATGTACAATATTTAGAACATACTACAAATTAATGAATACACAATTGGCTACATTATCCGGACCCTAATTGGTTAGGCAGGCTGACTAAGCAATTACTACTTACAAACTGAACTTCAAATTACAATAAGATTGTTTATGAACGGAATAACAAGTGTATTGGAAATCTTCCTTCTTTTTTTTTTTTTTAATAAAGTTCCTTCTTTTTGATGTGCTTCTTCTAGCAAGCACAGTTTGTTCACTGGTCTCTCCAGTATGTTGGTCTTGGTTCATATATCTTGACTCGTCGCACCATTTCACGTGAGCCCTAGGAGCTAGGAGTTGTGAGGAGAGGTGCTATCGTCTTCTTGTTGACCACTTCTGGCGCTCTTGTCCATCGAGTCCAGAATAAATCCGCCAAGTATTGTACTTGCTTCCATCTTTTTCTTATGTACATGTCATTCTTGCTGAATAGACCAGGAGGCATTTTCGGTTGCGATTTCAACAGCAATAGGTGGTTCGTGTCAGAAGCTCGAGGTCATTTGCATCATCGGAGATGAGAGCGAGTGGTCTTCCGTTTATGATGCTCTCAACTTCACATATCATTGTCTGTATACAATCATCATTCATTGCTTGCTCTTTCATGATGGAACCGAGGATTCTTCTGAATTTGCCTCTCCCAAACCCCGCCTTGATGGGAGGCTGCTGGGCTGTTGAATATCCACTTGATTTCTTTTGGTCGAAAAGTCTGACTTGCTTCTTTTAATTCCCTTTCAGCTGCTGTTATCAGAACTCATGATGGTAACTTGCCCTTTGCGGATTATGAAGCGTCTAATTGCATTTATGCAGGAATCTGTGTCGAGACTGTCTGCGACTTCTATTTGCACTGCTCTAAGTGTGAGACAGCATACCTTATCTTTTGACTGTAGTCCGGCTCCGCTTTACGTCAAAGGGCCAGAAGAAGTTGACACCAGTATTCGTGAACGGGTTTATCTGGCAGGAGACGATCCTCGGGTAAGTTCGCCATTTTTTGCCCTGCAATTTTCATCCTGCGGCATAAGACACACTTGTTGATTATCCTTCTGATTACAGAGTTGGCTTGTGGAATCCAATATTTGCGTCTTAGTTGTGCCAACACATAACTGCGTCCGGTATGTCCTGTTCTTTGGTGGATGTCTGTCAGGATTAATGTAGCAACTCTGCCGTGCTTCGATATGATTGCTGGGCGTTTGGCATTTTCTGGCATGGCTGACTTATTGAGCCTGCCGCTAACCCTCAAGGTGTTCTCTTCAAGTACACGATCCAGTCTGAACAACTGACTGTTGGGACTAACTTGTGTTCCCTTTTGCAGAATTTGGAGTTCGTCATTGAAATGTTGTCTCTGGCTGTTCTTGATTATTTCCAACTCTGTAGCGATCAAGTCATCTAGCGTAAGCTGTTTCTTGTCCATTTTTGCTTTATATTTTTGCATGCCACTTTCTATCTAGGCTAGGTGACACGAACAGGGAGCGACGAGGATCAAGGATGGTCAATTTGCAAAAAGAGGTGAAGAATCTGAGTAATCTGTATCTGTGAAACTGAGTGAGGCGGCCGTTGCTCCCCTTTACCTGGTGTTCATCAACTGGGCCAGACTCAAAGGAAAGAGCAACAGCGCCCCTGTCACTGCAAATGTGGTGGGTTTGGCTGCAGGTCCACCTCCATGGACTTCCTAATAAGAGACCCTGTGGAAGCCAGTCTTCAGTGCGGTCCGCAGGAGGGACAGGAGAGTAAAGGGAGCCCAGATACCCCCACTGCTGCCTTTAAATCGCTGCAACTGGATGGAGGGGCCCCGCAGGTGGGACCCTACACTGAGGTGCGAGGGAAACCTCTGGTGATTGGTTCCGTGTCCAGAATGCTAGTTTCCCTGCCACCAGGTCGCATGGAGGACACCGCAACAACAGCTCCAGACCCCTCTTGTGGACTCCTGCTCAGTGGACACCCAAACAGTTACGGTTGGTACCGTGTACTCTACAGACTATAACCTCTGCCCCCGATTCTACTACAGACCCCAGCTCCGGCGCGATTCTCTGTGTACTTTCTGACCCTCCAGCTCTTGCGGACGGGGCCGTAATTGACACTTTGTCACACAACAGCTCCAATATTAGGGAGCTCCAACGGAGGGATGCTGACATCCAGCAGGTTTTAACCTGGTTGGAGTGGGGCCGGAGACCCCCTAGATGGAGCCTGAAAAATGTTAGTCGGGGTTTACAGAGATTTTGGCATGAGTTTCACCGGCTGTTTTACATGGATGGACTGTTGAGCAGGGTTGTGTAGCTATCTGACGTGGGGCAAGCAACCCAGGTGGTAATCCCAGGGTTGTTGGTCCCGAAGGTCCTTGTACACCTACATGGCACACCTTCCATTACTCACCTGACCTATGAAAGGGTGTTGGCACGCGCTAGATCTGTATGTTATTGGCCCACCATGTTTTATGACATTAAAACTTAATGTGGACAGTGTGTTGTCTGTCAAGGGAGCAAGTCCCCAGTTCCCCAACAGCGAGACGCAATGAGAACCTCGCAGGTGGAGAAGTCTTCTCACGGTGACACTGCCCACCTTCGTGGGTTGTCAGTATCATCAGAAGGAATCCCCTATGTTCTTGTTACGGAAGAAACCAGGTTGAGGCACAAGTCCTATGAGGTGAGCACCTTGTGGGTTTTTTTTTTATATATACATCAGCCTCAAAATATCCCACACTACTACTACTTTCCAAAGGGCAATATAAATAGGGCTCCATGCTACATGATTAAGAATTGGGATATCATAATGACATGGAGCGTGGAGCATCAGCGAGTGATCAAATGCGATGGAAATGTGTGTGACATCAGCCAATCAGGGCAGGTTTTCCTTCTCTTTTGCGGTTTTGGTTGAAGTTGAAGACATAAACAGAAAGTAAAAGAAACAGGAAGTAAACAATGACCGAACGCGCAGCTAAACAAGCCATGACTTGGTGGCATCTTCCCAAGATGAAACAAT
The DNA here is from genome assembly GCF_054856555.1 of Leptonotus elevatus. Taxonomy (NCBI): domain Eukaryota; kingdom Metazoa; phylum Chordata; class Actinopteri; order Syngnathiformes; family Syngnathidae; genus Leptonotus; species Leptonotus elevatus. Next base: position 26,456,653 of record NC_141239.1, on the reverse strand, counting down.
TTCGACAAGATTGTTCTTCCCCGTTGTTTTCCTGGTGGTATCTCGTGAAGTAAATGAAGACGTTGTGCAAGGTAAGTACTCAAAAACAGTTAACACAACAATCCTGTTGAATCATTAGAACAAGCTAGTGGAGCAACATGTTGAAAGAATGCACAGGCTGCCGACATACCATTAGCAGTTTAGCCGCTACTAAGTAGCCGTGCAGCCACCAGACCAAACCGGTAATCAATCGTGTCATCTTTTGATCACCCCAACCCATGTGAATTGCGAATTATTGCTGGTAAGCAAAAACTTGTTTGAACCAGTCCGTGGCGCAACAAAAGGTTGGGTCTTTAAGCCATGCAAACTATTTTCATTGCATGAGAAATGCCCCCGACCCCGCGAAAAAAAATTAAATAAAATTCGGGGGCACCATCACACTTTTAAGCTTCGGGCATCCAAAGGGGTAGCGGCAACACTGTGTCCAACGTCTAGCTCATTGCCCTTTTTAGCTACACATTTGTTAGTCACGTGACTATCTAGAAAATAGTTCTTATAAAGAAATGTCTAAACAATATGTCTCTTTGTAATCTTAAACACAAATTCTAATATATGCATGAAATAATGGTTACCATTCATTTTACCAAAAATATCAAATATGTAATATGCAAATATGAATCTAGCGATAATGAACAATATATAGAACATACTACAAATTAACCGATACACAATTGGCTCCTACAGTCACTATAGTATTGTATTCTACAAGAAAGAAAATATTGAATTCTCAAGAGATTACACAAAATACTTATAAGTGAATGTATATGAAATATCACAAGTTATAATTTAGCAGGAGTGCAGTCACAATATTACATGAAATACAAGTACGTTGTAAAGTTACAGTGAAGTAAACATTTGAGAATAAGAATAAAGTTGCAATGTTATAAGGAAAAGGAAATAATTTGATGAGAATCCATTACTTGGGGAAAAGTTGTACTTTTACAGAAATAAAATCTTGTATGAAAAATAGGAAATTTTACAATAATATAATAAAATCTTAAGATATAATGACAACAAGGACTGAATATTACAAGAGAAATGTATATTGTCAGAGGAATACGTAAGTAATTTTCAATTTCACAAAATCTTCATAAATATGAGAAAAAATTGTAATTTCACTCAAATTGTTTTTGTCTTTTGCTGCGCACTCGGGTCCTGCCAGACACTCCAAGCTGAACCCTAACAATAAAAAGTGAAGAATTACTAACCTAATCAAAGAGCCCGCCCACCTGCTGCTGCAAATGGAGTGTGAATGACATCATCGGTTAATAAATAAAACAACATACGCTTGCTTGCCTGTCTTGCAAACATTCACTCAGTCACTACACTCGGCAAAGGAATGTCATCTCAAAACTATTGTACCGCCCCTTTAAGCACAACATGTCATTAACTCTCAGTTAGTACTTGGAGACAACACTGATGCCCAGAAATGAGCTCAGGTGCTAACAAATGGAATGTAAGTACTCTGTGTTTTTTTTATGGTGAAGTAAACAGCTGCCAAGTTTCCCTGGCAAAGAATCTTTGAGTGGTATTCCGAGACAGTTAAAAAGCACGAGTCACACTTGGCCTATTAGAGAGATATGTCAATAAAAACGGGACTGAGAGGAAGCAAGAATCAAGTTATGGAGGAATTACAAATCATAGTTGACAAAACAGTTGTGGGTAGAGATTGAACGACTAAAGATTTTGTGTAGGCGATGATACTATGGGATGAAAGTCAAGTTGAGGTTGATTAATCGATGATGTCATTGATTCTTTTTCAGCACAGTACGGCAATGTAACTATAAAATACATTTGCTCATCAAACTACAACTTCATCGTCACAATACACTGGTCAGCAGCAAATTTTCATCTCAGGATGGCTTTAAGTGTCCCTAAAAGTAATTCTGACACTGTTTTCTAAATGTCTGTATTATTATTATTTTTTATGTTTGACCTATAAATGCCTGCACAATACAGCAATGCAATGACGGGTCACATGTATACACATATATGACCCACTCCGACAAAAGGGTCCGCATGTCGACAACACTAGTTTTGAGTAGATCAAAAAAATCGATTGTTTAGACAAAAATGTCGATTTTGAGATTTCTCCAAAAATAGCCTTCTTGAGGTCTCAAATTTTATTTCCCAGCAGCACAAAAGTTACAATTGTAATAGAAGTGTATGAAAATAAGTCATTATTAGAACAAGTGCATCTTTAGTCAACGTGTTTTTAGCCGACTTTAGCTAGCAGCCCATCTCGGAAACCTGCCTCAAGACATCACGGAGTTCTTCGCTTCTAACGTCACTTGACAAATGATTGATTTAAATGGACATAGCCACCAATAAAAGTCAAAATGCACCATAACGTGACCATTCACGTGCACCATAATGTGTCCATTCAGCACGAAAGTTAACAGAAGACGCACGTCCCAACAACGGCATCCTACCTTGCAGAAAGAAGCGAATGTTGTCATCAGTAAACACCACGGCGAAAGTTCAAACAGAGATAATCTTCAGTTCCGGGATGTCTTTAACGGGTCTATTTCTACTTGAATGAAAATGAATTTATTCATGCACTAAAGCATTTCCCACTGACTACTCATGCGAGCAGCCAATCAGCTACCACCAGAGCAGAGTGACAGCGAGTCGGGATGAGTGGAATTAAAAGTTGTGAAATGCGGCAATGCCTTTAATGTAATGTAGGCTAATGTAATAAATAGTGTACTGTAAATATTGTAATGTTTTGATCACTCCTGTCGTCAGTTTTATGCGAGATGACGCACCATTTCAACGCGTCACAAACGAACCGTCTGCCTGAGTCGCAGAATATCCCCACACATTTTCACTTAATGCTCTTTTAAGTGGGATGAAATTAAAATCAACTATGACCTATGAAATATGAAACTTGAAGATGAAAAATTATTGCGATGGTCCTCTCAAAGCAAACATGAAGCCAATGAGGCCTTGGTGACAGACTCAAAAATAATCTACTTTACTGACGAGAGCCGAGCAAAACTCCTGGTGGGGGCGGTCTGATTGGGGCCCTCAACAATGATTGTAGCCTTAATGGCCTCACAAAGCCCAGAGCACAGTTTGTTTAAATCAAACCACCCAAGCATGCAGTGAAATTGTGGGCCTCCTGAAAGGTGATCTAGTGGCAGAACCGCAGTGCAGCCACTGCCCCGGGTGTAGGTGGTGGGTAGAATGTAGTTTACATAGTATAAATACAAATAATGATAAGAAAAGTAACAGCACTCGCTTGCCATTCCGCATTTGTCTTGTGCGTGGTGCGCAGCTTTGCTTTATTGTTGAAATGTCTGGACTGGCCTTTGGTTCAACAATACAAACCACTGGCAGATTATTTGATGTATTAACTGGCACAAGAAAATCCAAAAAGGGGCTTGAGAGGGCGAAAATAGAACTTTCATACTGTGGTGACTTTGCTCTTTGTCCATTAGACAATTAGAGGTGACAGCCTTGTCTAGGACGTCTGCGCCAGTCGTGTGCTAATCAGCGGTGTCTAAGGGGGGAAAACCGCAGTATAGATTTCATGGCTGCGCCGCTGAGAACTTCCATGGCTCGCATGTGAGGCAGAACACCTCAGCACAGGCCTGTCAGTTCCTGTTCCAGGCCACGGCAGCCTAAATGGATCCTGATTGGCTATTTGGACAGGGAAGTGTGCAAAAGGTTGACATAGGAGTTTCACGCTGTAGAATGAAACATGCGCCACAAGAGCTGCTAAATCCACAAGGTAAAAATCAGCAATTATATTGGCATTAAGGAGGGTTACACATTTGTGATGTTCAGGCTGCTTCACTGGTTTTAAACCCTTTGCCATGGGAAACACACAGGGGCGTTTCATTAGTGGGGCCAGGGTGAACCCATGACTCAAATAGTAGTAGCCATAAGTTCATACCTGAAATGTCTAAATCCGTGGTTCTTAACCATGTGGACGCATCGCTCGCGTGCCAACCTTGGGCTGCGAGCACTGGCTAGTGGGCTGCACAAAAGAATTTCTACTTTGTGCCTGTGGCCGGATGACCGGCGTGGCAGCGTCACTTGGCGGCAGGAAGGCAAATGTCAGTTTTTGACCTGTAGACAGTATGTAGAAAAGGAAATTGAACAGTGAAATTCCAGACTAAGTATTGATGCCGAACCTCACCAAAGGCAATTTTTTTCCCCCATTCTTTTTGCTGTGGTAAAATATATTAGTTATTTTTGTGTTAAAAAGAATGACTTGAGACTTAATTTGATGCAGGAATCCTTTGCCTGTTTGGCATCTTGTTGAGTGTCAAAGTTTACACATCAATCCATTTTCTTTTTGATGATCACATTGTATCATGTTGTTTGATATTGTTTCAGCTTGTTCAACTCTTAGTGAGATTTGATTTAATAATCAAATACAGTCCTAATATCTAAATGGGCCCCGGACCACAGTCATGCGACATGGTTGGACTTGTTTGGTGGTCTGGTGGATTTCTCTTGAGGGTTGCGCTGTATATCGAGCATATAAACATAATTATCACTATTCAGTCATAAATTAACTAAGTTTTCAAATGACATTCATATCATGACAGGTATTTCTAAACTTTCAATTTATCTGACACATTTCCAAGGCTCTTACAAATGTTTCAAATAAGCTCATGGAACAATCCTCCAGACCTACCTGTTCAAACCAGCCCTCCACAACTATATAAAACAGGTCTATTACTTCATACCAAACAATTGTCACACGGAGAAAGACATTTAATACTATTTTAGCCTATGTTGACCATATTTTCATCCATCCATCCATTTTCTTAACCGCTTAGTCCTCACAAGGTTCACGGGGGCGCTGGAGCCTATCCCAGCTGGCTTCGGGCAGTAGGCAGGGTACACCCTGAACTGGTTGCCAGCCAATCCAGGACCATATTTTCATTTCCCTAAAAAAGGCCATTCGGCTTAGCCTTGAGATACTTAAAAGTGTATTCAAAGATGCCATACATTTGAACTATTTCATCGTATGCTTCCGCTGTATGGGTAGAAAATAAAACAAAAAACATATTTCTCTTTTGAATTCTTACTTGTCAAATGAATAAATAATGACACATCATGTTGTCAGCCCAATAATAACCCGTACACACAAAAACCCACCTTTCTTTTTTCCTTACACCCCTCTCTATCGAATTGGGAGCAGTCCGCGGTCGACCAGTCACGGTAACACGGTGCACTTCTCCTCCTATTTGCTACACAATGAAAGCCGGCTCTACCTACTCGACACTTGCACCCTGCCAGACCAGAAAGCTGTGCTTTGCTGCTCTCCCGGCTCCCGCGGCACGGGAAGTTGTGTTCGTCAGTGAAACGGGTCTGTGTGGAAACGGAACAATATCGAGGCGAAACAAATATCATCTCCCCATCGAGGGCCCGGGGGGCCAGTGGGGTGGCTGGGGCGTAGCCACCATTGGCCACCATGTGCCTCAGCCATTGGAAATACAATTGGACCTTGACTTACTAGTTATTTTATTTTTATTACCAAGCTTGGAGTGCTAGTAGGGCAGCCGACATCCAGATTACTATTAGTCATTCGTCGATGGGTGAAGGGAGCGTCCGCAGCGACATGCGGTGATTACTATTCATCGACGGGGTCGGGTGTGAACGGCCTTCCACCACGCCGCTGTATTGTATCTTAATTTAGACTGGACGCAAGCCAATCACAGGGCACATTTACAGTAGACAAACAGCCATTCACATATGTATGTACATTAACACCTACAGGCAATATTTCTTCTAATGAACCTGCGTGAACTCCAAGACTCCAGATCCAAACCCCAAACCTCATAAGTGTGAGACCGGTGTGCTAACCACTTGGAATTGTTCCGCCACAAAACAAGCATGCAATAATGAATTTGATTCCTGTTGAACTGATGCAGACGTTGCGTCAAGTAGACACAACAATGTCATATTTGTACGGTGGGGGAAATTACACTACATTGTTGCGTTGTCAGGACAGGTGGAGCAACAACAATGCCGGCGGTTATACTCAAATGCGCCCCGAAAGCTGAAACCTTAGCACTTTGATCTTTTCAGGGCAGAGAGAGCATTTTTGTGGCGAAGGGGTGTGATCCGTGCATGCTGACTATATGACAATTCACTGCATCAGGTCCTGGCACGATTCAAGGTAAACGTCAGCCGCGCGTGAAGGCGATGGCTGGCAAGCAGAAAGAGAGTTGAGATGTCTGAGATCAGCCAAACACGGCAGGAGAAGTTGCAGGGTTGCCACTAATGACGGATTTCTTTTGTAGGTGCCCTTTTTGCTTCGTGGAGTGGCACAATAAATGTAATAGGCAGCAGCAAATACATTTCTGTCAGATTGCTGGAAGGATTTTGTATTAATGTAAAAAGTCCATGTTGATAATTGTTAGCTTTACACGGTTACTTTCGGGTTAGAGACTAGAGTTAGCATCAATCTTTTAATCTTGTAAAGGAGTAAACGCTTAAATACTGTACTGCGTTACTTTAAGTCCCCCAAGTAGAACATTCATGTATCAGTACTAGGGTTATCATGGTTACGGCGGCACCTCATGTGCATCATATCCTTCCAGCGACGCTGCAGCCAATCATATTGCAGCGGGGCGGGTAGAGAAACTTCTGGAGTTTCATGACACTAGTGTACGCTACGGTGCTAACAGTGTTTAGCATCCTGAGCCATTGCTCATCGCTGCCAAGTCTTTAATTAATCCAACACAAGATTTGTGGTACATGAAACGGACGTCAGAAATCGCTATGTTCATAACTGAGGTGTTTTGTTTCAAACAGGAGTTTGGTTTAACCCGAGGTCCGAGGATAATCGATGATAGCATAGCACACAGCTAACCGACGCTAGTAGGCCTCGAGCACCATAACGAGCACACATACGCCTGGATAGTTACCGACTTGCGACGTTGGATTGTTGTATCAAGGCCTGGTCTGGGAGGCAAATGTTGACCGTTCTGTAAATCCCCTCAAAGGTAGAAACGTGCAATTAAAGCACATCCTGTTCATTTCATTTGTAATCCAGTGTGGTGGCCGTGTTTACAACATGAATGAAGAGATGAGTATGTTTGCGTACTTAGGGCATGAGCTGAGCTCATTCACACATCATGAGTAATAACGAGAGAAACATTATCAGATATGAATTGTGGGTGTGTGGGAAGGGGGGGGTGCGTGCGTGCGTGTGTGTGCGAGTGTGCGTGTGTGTGTGTGTGAGCACACACGCACGCGCACACACAACCAAGTAATGTCATCAAAAAAAAAAATTTTTTAACACCCATACTATCTATGTTGTGCCCCTTTGTTTTTTGTGTTATGTAATCGTGTTATGTAATAAATCTTAAAAAAAATAAATAATAATAATAATAATAAAAATAAAATAAAATAAAAACATGGACAGACCAACCAACAAAGAATCAGCACCTCTCCGGAGTCTTCTTGAACAAAAGAACGAATAGATGTGGTCCCACGAGCATGAACAATGTTTTCCAAAACTGAAAGATATTCTGACAAGGGAGCCCGTCTTAAGATTTTATGACCCGGACAAGAGCAGCAGGTTCTCGGCAAATGCATCACAGTTCGGTCTGGGAGCTGTCGCTTGTCACCTCCTGTATGTCGAGCCCATTACTCGTAATTATATAACATGTAGTCACGTGGTACACAGTTACGGCAATGTGTCAGAACCAGGAAGCTCACAGTAAGAACAAATTCGGATATTCCGTCTGTTCTTTGCTCGACCCTTATGGCTTTTTGCGTACTTTCAATCGGAACAGTACTTTGGCTGTGACTGATGACATTTCACGAGATCACAAGGACATAAGTACGGACAAGAACGCTGCGCATATTGAGAAACGGAAAAAGAGGGAAAACAAGAAGTATTTCAAGATTAGCCAAATGTTTGCTCAAGAAATTAGTGGTTATTGCATGTCCTTCGCATTTGGACCTAATTGTAAGAACAGAAGATTAATACATCACAATGGTTCATTACATTACCGTTAAAGGGCATGACGATTGAGTCTTGACAGAAACTATAGTAAGACATCTAAACGCAATTAGATGTATCAGGTAGGATTTACTTTTGTATTACACGATACTCTGTAAAGAGCCTGAAGGTGTGCTTCATGTGAGTATATATCGTGTGTATGCATTGTTTAAGTTTTTATATCCCACCCCCGTGAGCGCTTTTCGGTTGACTTTTTCTAACAATGAAGAATAGTGACTACCGCCACCGATGGTATTGAGGATGAATTATCACGCATGTGCAGAAATTACTTATTAATTGGCATCAGTGTCTGTCTGTTTCGGTGTGTACTTCCGTCGGTTTTCCGGCATAACGCGCCGACGGTCATGCCGACACCACAGATGGTAGGCATCGGTCACATTTGGCTGGCATCGGATTGGTGTATTGAGACCTTTAGAGTAAGGTTCAGTCAGTAGGGTTAATGGGTAGGGTTGTGCCAGTCCAAATTGTAGCCAACTAGCATAACTGGTTATGTGAAGCAAGCCCTGTGTATGAAATGCTATATAAAAACAACTTGTGAGGGAAAAGTCTGGAAGATGACATCAAGCAAGGCGATATAAGATATATTATCTGATATTAGGAGCAACCACTACAAATTGTGATGTACCAGACCACTCTGGCAATGTGGTCTTCAATCTTAATTTATACTGTACGCTTTCATTTTGTGCTTATAGGCCATGATCAGTCTCTCTGCAATCAGGAAGGATATTCATTCACAAATTGGTATATTTACAGTAGCCAAACTGTCCCATGTGGCTCATTTTAAATCAGCCAACTATGCAAACACTGCCTTTTAATGACGCGTGTATGTGTACGCTTTTTAGGCGGCTATTTATTTAATTTCTTCAATGTAATGAAACTCAGATGGTTTGTGGTTGCACTATTTGTTCAAGGGCAAAAGAAAAAGAATATAAAGTGGAATCATTAAAACGTAATTTTTTTTGCATAAAAAAAAGACATTTGCGATGTGTTTTTAATGTAGATGTTAAGTCATGAAAGAAAGGGGGGAGATAGGATTTGTTTGTTTTTATTTGTGTATATCATGCTTAGGTTTGTTGTTTTGGCTTTGTGTTCTGTCTTGCTTGTTAGGTTTTGTTTGCACATGTACTCGCCATCCTGTTCCGGTTATCTCGTCAGTTGGCTTGTATTTAGTTTACTGGTTCCTTTCAGTCTTGGTTGGATCATTGTCGCTGTCACCACTGTTTTGTTGTTACTTTGATTTTTGGTCTTTTCAGAACTTTGTTGGCTTTGTTTATTTAGAGTTTTACCCAGTACCGCTGTTAGTGTTTTTGTTAAATAAATTGTGTTCAGTATTACATGCATCCCTGCCGTGGTTCTCCTGCCTCCCTGCATTTGGGTCCTCCATCCCATCGTGACACTTTTTGTGTCTTACTACTTACTCATTAGGTTACACAGAAGGGGTTTATGAAGATGGTGATCATCCGGTGATCTGTCAGAGTAAATAGAACGTCCTTTATAGACAGGAAATGCATGCATTCCACATGCAGTGAATACTCCAAAGCGTCTTGGACAGCTGAAGATATGTGGCTCCTTTTGCGCATTGGAGGAAGCCAGGGGAAAGTGACCAAGTATTGTTTTGCTCGGCAATCTGTCTTTCTTGGAAGGAGACAATGTCCCTTTGATTGGCGTCTCAGTCAACCCCCGACATTCAAGTTCAATGACAAGGAATCAATACGCTGCTCCCCCCTGTTGTCAGAGGTCAAATGAGTGGGAGGGTGCTTAGTGGGGTCGGGGGGGGGATAGGAAGTAAATGCCTTTTAAGGTCCAAGAGAAATCATGAATGATGCTGGTGGTTTTGAATATGATTAGCAATTTATTCCAGTACTACCACCAGTAAAGGCAGCTCATGGCTGCTCATAACTTCTGTTATTTTTATAATCATGAGACTAGGCCATCTTTAGATTAGATTTTTTTTTAAGAATTTTTTTTTTAATAATAAAAATAAAATAAACATTTCTTTATTTACAAAAACATTTATTTGAGATGTTAAATCAATGCAAACATTTTAAAGAGCCATATTTAGTAAATCAGCTGAAGTAATGTAGTAAAGTAATAAAGTAAAAGTAATAAATGACTCTTAAAATATAAATATTTTTTCCCCATGTGGATTTAGTCAAATACAGGCTACATCTGTGGGAATTCATTACTTACATTATTTATTTAATTGTATATATATATATATATATATATATATATATATATATATATATATATATACATATATATATATATATATAAAATACATTCAATACATGGCCTTCACAACAGATACTTATTTTTGAAACACTTTTTGTCCTGCTCACCAGAGGCCTTCTCTCGACCTTGGAACACATTTTTTAAAATAATAATAGGGTACTTTATTATGTTTCAAGGTCCCAGCAAGAATATGGATTACCGTCGGTGAAAAAAATAAAGGGCAGGATTTGAATGTCCTTCTCTATTGCTATGTATGACAGTGACTTGCAGTGAGTCACGGGAAGCTGTCTGCATGATGTAGTCAAAGTATCTTATACATCACTAGGTGCAAAGACTAGAGCATAATGCTGTCTGACAGTGCTGGCCTCCTGCCTGTTGCACTGTCTGAAAGGAAATAGCAAATAAGAAATTTGATATGCGCTATGTCTGTTTTTGTGTTTTGATGAATCATCCTTCAAAAAACAACAACAATTTCCATTCAGTGACATTGTTTGAAGTTGTTTTAATGTCTGAAGTGCATTTTATCATAGACAATAATGTAAAAACTAAGTATTCTACAGTGATGGTTTTAGTAAGCTTCATTTGATCACCCCAAGAAACAACGTATTTGGGACTTGAAATCGCTCCAGAGGATAAGATGCAACAGTCAAAAAATGCATTATGAAGAACAAATAAATACAAAAATAAACATACAGTATAAGTCGCTCCAGACTATATGTCACATTTTATAGGACATATAAATTTCTACCCCCCCCCCCCCAAAAAAAATCATGAGACCAAAAACAGTTGGCCTAATGGCCGGACTGGCACCCAAAATCTCAGGTATTTTTTATTGTTTAAATACTGTACTGTACTGTAAATGTAAAAAAAAAAAACATTAATAGAAATTAAAATAGGAATTTTCTGTTTTTGGAGCTTGGGAACGGATTAATTGCATTTACATTATTTTCCTATGGGAATTTTTTATCGGAGGTTGAACAATTTAGACTTTGAACACTTTGCAGGAACAAATTATGTTCAAACTCTGAGGTAAATAACACACACGCACTCACACACACAATGAGTTAAGTTTAGTAAGTTATATTATTTTTGATTTATTTACGCTTGTTCTGAATACTGCATATATTTAGACTTCTTGAGTTAAAAGAATGCTCAAATGTTCCTATAGTTAATAGAGGTGTTGTACTAACTGTTTCCATCACTTCACATTATATAAACATACTATTATTTCCACAAGGTAGTTTCCCCACCAGTCAAAGTTGACAGTTGATATGCGGAATCCACGTACGTACAGAAGGTATGTGGTGCGAATGGGTGTTATGCATTCTTTACAAACGCATAATTATTGTCTGCGCAGAGGCTTTAAATGTAAAGACAGATGACAGTGTTCACATGATCAGTTTTTAACCAGAAACTTGTTTAGGGCTAGCATGTTATTATTTGTCATTGCTATAAAGAGTTGTGTTCCGTACTTTAATACAGTAAAAGACAGCTCCACCTGCACTGAAAATCTGCCCGCCGCTGTTTGAAGTCTAATCTGCCAAAACCGCACATGGATCAACTTTGGCAGTGGCACAGGAACGGTTCATTGCACTGTCTTCTCAAACGGGAAATGTGAAACATATGAAACATGAAAAGGCTGTAATTATTGTATAAGAGCTGCGGCGGCGAGGCTGTGGAGAGTTGGGTGGATTGTGACATGTACTTCCTTGTAGCGTTACTCACTGTTGAAGACTTTAAAGGAATTACCATAATGACATCGCAGTCGCTTTTTCATACGAAGATATACTGTACCTGTAAAGGGTATTCCCTTTAACTGTCTAAAATGGTGTTTTGTTTTGTGTTTTTAAAATTTTTATTATTCATATTCAACACATCAATGCATGTATTCTTCCTGTCAAGTCACTCCAGTTGCTAAGGGTTTTGTTGCAAAGCATGGTTTAGGATCATTAGCTGATCCTTTCAATAGTTTGCTAGATATGGTAAACTGTGATATAGTCACTATCAAAGTCAGAATCGATTATCCTAACTTTTCTTCCATCAAATATTCAGGCAGCCGCAAGATGGCCCGCTGCTGGAACCAGGGACAGTTGCGTCCAGGTGGTATGACCGTTATGTGTTAAGAGCGCATTTCTTGTGGGTGCGAGAGAGAGGACAACCCGCTGGAACCATGACTGTGTGCTTCACACTGGCCTGCTATGTATTTCTTATATATGTTTTTCCACAATAATCACATCACTTATACTCACTTATACTCTATATATATATATATATTAGGGGTGGAATGGTTCACAAATTTCACGGTTCGGTTTTCTGCTCACGGTTTTCGTTTCCGTTCGGTAAGCAGTTTTATAAAAAAATATATAATTATGTCTTGGAGTAAAAAGTGACAGTGTATATTATTCACAGTTTATTATTATTATTGTATTATCATTTAAATTATTATTCTATTTATGCCAGTGGCATATAGTGGTAGACATAACAAATGCCTGCCACTATGTTATTTGTTTGGCGTAACAAATAACTGCTCTTCAATTGGATGGCAAAAGATGTAACACCAACCTGTTGCAACTGTGCGCATCAGTGTGTTGCAATTCATGCAACAGAATAAGTCATGGTTACCTGCAAATATATCAGCTTTGTGTTAAACTATACAAGCCCATATTTCACACTAAGTACATTTATGACTGAGTTAAGATCATTATTTCACTAAAACTTTTTATTTTTGCTTGCTGATTTACTGTGAGGTTTTTCTTACGCAAAATAAGTGCCACATGTTGGAATAACAACTCTCAGATCAGATTACAATGATACTATTATAATGTGAAATTATTAAATAAGTCTTATTTGATGGACATGAGAGAAAGATGTCATAATTCATATCTAATATGGATAGGGTACTGTTTATCTCATTACTCCCTCTACATGTGTGAATGAGCTCAGCTCCTGTTCTAAGTCGCCTTAGTCATCTTTTCATTCGCGCTGTAAACACCACCACACTGGATTTCAAACAAAACGAACAAGATGAGCTTTAATTGAGGATTTACACCTTTTTTTTTTAGGGGATTTACAGAACGGTCAACATTTGCCTCCCAGGCAACGATGTCGCAAATCAGAAAGTGTCCGGGAGTATGCGCTCGTATGGGGCATGAGGCCTACTAGCGTCGGTTAGCTGTGTGCTATGCTATCATCGATTAACCTCGGACATCGGATTAAATCAAACTACCGTTTGAAACAAAACACGTCAGTCATGAACATAGCGATTTCCGACATCTGTTTCATGTACCACAGCTGTTGTGTCGGATTAATAAAGACTTGGCAGCAATGAGCAAAGACTCAGGACGCTAAAAGCTGTTAGCACCGTAGCATACACTAGCATCATGAAACCCAAGAATGGGGCACCACAAGATACACGTCACCACACTTAATTAATATTCATGAGTCTAGCGAGGGGGTCAAACCAACTGTCATTCTCCAGTTTACCTCCTTTAGAACCATATTCCCTGTCTGTGATATCTGGTTGTCTTACGTCTTTAACAAGGGGATATATATATAAATATATATAAATATACATATACATACATATATATATATATATATATATATATATATATATATATATATATATATATATATATATATATATATATATATATATAGGCTAGACTCAGAGAGAGAGAGAAAATTATCATCACATGCAAGAGTTTTGCATTTACAGTATTTTGCATTCAAGCATGAGAAGCTATTCAAAAGGCAGTCTGTTTTAAAAAGGAAAGAAAGAAAGACAAACGATCCCATCATCTTAAACTACATTTTAAAATGACCGGAAGAGCAAGTGAGTCACTGTGCAAGAAGTTCCAGTGAACCTTGATCTGACTTGCCTCATTCAGGAATGCAATGAGAGGCGGCAAAGACTAAAAAGCTGTGTGAAGTTCATGTGAAAGTGTTTAATTTATCACAAACTGATTTCTGATTGCAGTCATATCTCTCTCTCTCTCTCTCTCTCTCTCTCTCTCTCTCTCTCTCTCTCTCTCTCTCTCTCTCTCTCTCTCTCTCTCTCTCTCTCTCTCTCTCTCTCTCTCTCTCTCTCTCTCTCTCTCTCTCTCTCTCAGACTTCAAGAAGTCAGGTTGGAGACACATGTTGACCTCCCGATTTATGTTCCTTATCATGTAAGTGACCTAGCTGGGAAAGTACACAGTCTCTAATTCCACACTATTGATCAGGGGAGGTCAATGGAAGTATGATTGTGCAGGTGGAGCCATTCAAATGTAACCAATAGATGAAGTGAATGCACCACACCACGTACAACATCACTGCATTGAAGTCCGGCCCACTACTTTTTCAGGTCATTGTTGTATTATAACACGACTATTTGCTTAATTTTATGACACCAAGTTGCAAAGGTCTTTACTTGCCAAATAGGCATCAATGCTTGCTACATTATCATATGATTTCTTCCTAGCAGCAAGTTAGAAAAATGTCTGTATGGAATTTGTTGTATTTTTCCTCGTCCTAAGGGGCAGGAGTGATCGAGCCACACAAATTCTACCCAGCAACAATTGAGAAACATTTGGTGGGGCTATCATGTCTTTTTTTTTTTTTCATTGTCCTCTTGATCTGTCATGATGGACTCCTACAAATTCTGTCTAGCAACAAGGAAAAACATTTGGTCATGTCTAGCATACAGTATATCATTTTAGCATGTCATTTATTTTCCACTGGCCAATTGTTCAGTCATGATTAAGCCCAGCATCACGTTAGAAGCATTTGACAGGTTTGAGAGATGTATATTTGTTTTTCCTTGGCCTATATGGCAATAATGATTGAGCCCTATGAATTCTGTCTAGCAACAAGTTACAATCATATATTATTATTTTAGCATATGTAATTTCTTTTCCACTGGCCTATAGGTTAGGTCTGATTGAGCCTTCGAAATTCTGCCTACCATCAAGTTAGAAAAAAAAAAATTCACTGGCTTTAGGCACTGTCACAATTTAGCCTCATCAATTCAAGCCAACAATTTACAGGTGTGAATCCTTCATAAAGACCTTGATTTATTTTAATCCACGTTGACTGACAAGGAAAAACAAGTTTAAACGCCAGGCAAGAATGATATTTACATAAACAAAGCATGCACCTGTTACTACATATGGTTTGCAGTTTAACAGACTGAAGCATCCCTTTTGCACCTTGATATTTACAGCTTGTAATCAATCATTCCAATTGTGCTGAATAAGTAGGCACAAGAGGCCTCATGGCAAACACTTTTAGCCAAATGTGACCTTGGAAGGACAGCAACATAGAGCAAGCTCACGATAATGAGAAGTTTAGTTGAATAGAAAGATCTTTTTCATAGCTGAATACTGTACTTTATGCCTTTGTAGATATAAGCTCCCATGCACTTTGTTTAATTTATTTGGGAAAATATTTTAAGTTTCACATAAGTATTTATTTTTTAAATTATTGTGCCCACACTTATGTGTTGTAACCAGGGCTAGACTGGCACCAATAATCGGCGCTGGCATTTTTATTTAGCCCGATTCCTGAGCACCCTTGGCCACCACATAGCTACACTACTGATGTTTACTGACTCAGTTTGCTCTCTATATTGTAAATGGATTAATGATCTGCTCCTTCTAAATTGTGGGACGGTCTATTGGAGGAAAATAATAATTGAATAGCACCGCATTGGCCCCAAAAAACACCGGCCCACCAGGCATCTGGCCTGTATGCCAGATGGCCAGTCCATCCTCGCTTCTAATTCTTCTGCTTCAGATCTTTTTTTCCCCCACAGGAAGTCAACAAAAAAAACGAAGATATACATTTTGATAGAGGTGCCAATTTTGATCCAAGTCTCAATATCATGCAAATGTTTTGCACCTATTTAAAGAGAACAGACGGCCAGATGCACATTCACATCAATAACTATTTTAGAGCTAATTTCTCTGCCAAATGAATGTGAGCAACTCAGTAATTATTTTTTACCTCATCAGCCTGCTTTTCCTGTTCATGAAATCAAGAGTTGCATTTGATTATTTAAAAAAACGAGTGCTGTTGTTATCTACTGAAAATAAAGATATCTTAGCTGTGCCACTGACTATAAACGAGCTGTATAGTCCTCTAGATAGTATGCCTAATGGCAGAGCACCTGGCCCGGATGGTTATCCGGCCATATTTTTTAAGCACTTTTGGTTAATGCTTGCTCCATCATTCTTAAGAGTAGTAACAGAAATTAAAACTAATGGTTACATATGTCCACACATGAATACAGCAGCAATTAAACTTTTATTAAAGCCAGAAAAAGACCCCACCCTTCCGTCAAATTACCGTCCGATATCACTAACTAATACTGACATTAAAGTTAACTGGTCCTTCCTCTTTGCTGTTCTAAATACATTTGGCTTTGGGAAGTTATTTATTCATTGGCTGTCAGTATTATATGATTCTCCTAAAGCTACAGTTACTACTAAAGGGATTATATCTCAGATTTTTATTCTACAGAGAGGCACAAGACAGGGATATCATTGTCCCCTTTATTATTTGCAATTATTATTGAGCAGCTGGCATTAGCTATACGCCAGGATAGAAGGATCCAAGGAATTCACTCCGAGGTAAAAGAACATAAAATGAATCTACAAATAAATCGATGATATCTTACTTTATTTAGAAGCACCTGCTATTTAGTTAGGGGAAGTATCTAATTTAATAACTAAATTCTCACATTTATCAGATTATTCTATTAACTGGACAAAATGAACACTACTACCTATTACAGAAAATTCATGGAACCCTGCAAGCCAGGACCCACACTACTCTTTTCCTATAGGTAATTTAAAATACTTAGGCATGAAAATCGCACCTAAATTAACAGATTTAATTCCTTTAAACTTTACTCCACTTCTGGATAGCATTTATAGTGACTTGGAGCGCTGGAATAAGCTTCCCATTTCTCTAATAGGACAAATAGCCACCATTAAAATGAAAGTTTTACCCAAAATTAATTATTTGTTCTCAATGATTCCATTCAAAACTACGTCTAACTGGTTCCAGTCGTTGGACTCGGCCGTTACAAAATTCTACTATAAAAAAAAAAAGAAGAAGCAAAGATTAGTCTATCTACTCTTCAGAAAAGTAAATCCAAAGGAGGTCTAGAGGCACCACATTTTATGCACTACTATATACGTAGCTAACCAGCTACAATATATCATTCTATGAGCACAACCCAACAGAGATACCAACTGTTGGCTGGAACTAGAACAGAAGGATTGTAACAACCTCAGACTTTTAAATTGACTCCTTATTACAACATCGATTAAGCGACACAATTGTTTTAAAAACCCAATGATTTGCGCCCCCCTAACCGCCTGGTGGAAGGCACTAGAAATTACAAAATCCCAAGTGGAGCCCTGGCTTTCTCCCATATGACATAACCCCGACTTTCAATTTAACAACCAAATGTTTTATTTAGGTGTGTGGGAGCAGAAAGGAATTACACATCTCTACCATATTTTCTCAGATAATACATTTATATCATATGCAAACAAAAAAAATACAAAATAAAAAAACTTTTTTAATAAAAATTTTTTTTTACAATATCTGCAAGTTAAAAATATGGTAAAGAAACAAATTCCAACACTTCACGTTACGCTTCAACCGCCTGTTTTAGCTAAGGTTATTACAAAGAACAACAAAAAAACTCTCAAAAATATATGTTACTTTCATACACAGATAAAATGTATTTACCCATCTCGAAATGGGAGACAGACCTGTCTATAGCTCCAGAATCTGACTTTTGGATTCAAGTTTATAATAACGTATTCAATAGGGGTGTCGATTCTGCAATATATCGCGATATTACAAATCGGTTTCTCCGCTGTCCGGCCCTTCTCCCGCACCGATTCCTGGGTACGGGGGGGGGGGAGTTTGGGGTCGGGGTTTGGACTGGCGGAGGTGGGGGTGGGGTCGGGGGGTGGCCGCTTGTTGGGGGGATATGGGTGGCTGGGTGGGGGGTGCTGGATCTCAGTCTGCTTCATCTATCCTTCCTTTTTTCCTTTCTTTAGTCTTTCCTTTGGTCTCTTGAAGTCTCTCTAATTTGTTAGAATTGATATGCTTCTGGGGTTGGTGAAAGATTTTGGTTTGTAACCCTGTGTGTAGCGGGTGGTGTCTGGTCGGTGCTGGATTTCACTTTTCTCTCTTTTCTTTGATCACTCCTTAGATCTCCTGACAACTTCACGACTATCGGGATTCTGAAGTTTTCGGTTTAGGTGAAGAGTATGGGATTTTTAATAGGTTTCAGGTGAATTAATGAGCACAAACTCACACGCACACACATGCACATACACACGTACAAAAAAAAGAAAAAGAACAAAAAAGAGAGCAATGAGGATGACATGTTGAATTACTAAATGAACAATACTGCGCTCTCTCAAAAAAAATTAAAATAAATAAATAAATAAAAAATGAGTGCTGCCTGGTTATTCGCTGCAAGCAAGGCTGAGGTGTGGTCCCTCTCGAATCATGTGACCTGTGTGAAAGGTCTTTTGAGTTGCATTTAGTCCTGTCCCTCTTCAAATGCCTCTACTATTATAGAATGTATGGACTGACAAAGCTGTTTGTATAAGCTTTAGTGTGAAGGGTGCTGCTGTAGTCTGACCAGTAAAACCAGTCCATAGAGGTCAAGTTAAAGTCACCATCACATAGCAGTCCATTACATCTTTATACAGTGCTATACTCGCACGTAGCAACTTTTCACTGGCCCACATGGCAGTCATGAACGAGCCATGAATTCTGCCTGGCAACAAGTTGAAAACATATAGGCGAAAATACAGTATCATTTCTTCATTGGTCTATGGGAGAGTCATCATTTAGCCCAGTAGAAACGTGGCCATTATGGTGGTGATTTCAATATATAGTCGGGCAATACCGCAACAACAAATGACTTCAAGAACTACTTGGAAATTGCAGGTCTATGCCCCATGATATCTCAACCTACCAGGATCACTACCCACAGTGCTTCAAAACTCGACAATACAAACACAAACATACGTGGTGAAATAACAAGTGGCATATTTACAATAGACATGAGTGATCATCTCCCTATATTTACAATCTACGAAAAATTAAGTATAATACCGCACAAGAGGAAACTCCATTTATCATAAGAGACATCCAAAAAAGCAGTAGAAGACTTTAAGAGGCAGAACTGGGATCATGTACTGTATATATGTATATATAAACGACTTAAATCATGCCTACAATTCCTTCATGACCACACTCATAAATTCATATGATAAAAGATCATAATTCATCCACAAAGCAGGAAAAAAAAACACTGCTCATAAGCCTTGGATGACAAATTGGTTGAAAAATGCTTGTAAGAAAAGAAATCTTCTATATAGAATGTTTCTCAAACAGAGAACAAAAGAAGCAGAGTCGAGGTACCAAAAAATTATATAAAAATAAATTTGTATCCATTTTAAAAAGACCAAAAAAAAGGATTACTTCACCGAATTATTAGAGAAAAATAAAGGTAGTACAAAAAATACTTGGCGGATAAAAAAAAAAAAGTTTTAAACAAAGAACACAAAGCGAATCTCTCCAAATGATTTTAGGTTAAAGAATCATTGAACAAGAATGCTTTGTTATTGTTATATAATTCATTGATTATTCCATACCTGAGCTATTGCATGGAAGTGTGGGGGTGCACAGCCAAAACCTACACTGAACCCATTTTTCTTTTACAGAAACGTGCTATTCGTGTCATTTTCGGTTGTGGAGAGAGAGATCACACTCATCTAATGTTTATACAACTTAAAACTTTAAAGAATTGATGGAGTTAAAATAATTGTTATTCAGAAAGCGTCTTGACCCTTTAAAGTCATTTATGTTGTTATGTGTTGACTTTTTTTTTCTTTAATTTTTTGTATGTGTTAATTAGGGACAGATTTTTCTTCTTTCTGTCCCCTTTCATTTCTTTTTCTTTTAAAGAAAGATTTTTGTATTGAATTGAATTAAGTCATAGTAAAAATAGCAAATTATGCCTAACAACAAGTTAGAAATGTGGCCATGGCTCCCATCCTTTTTTGCCATTGGCTTACAGGACAGTCTTGATAGAAACAATGGGAAAGGTTCACACGTCTTGGAAACAAGTTTGAAACATTCAATTTTTCACTTACATATGGCGCAGTTATGATTCGAGCCTCATGAACTGTTTGCAGAGTCTGGCCAGTGTGCTGGATGGATGTTAGCAGTGATGAGTATGCAGCTCGCTCGTGTGGGTGTGAAAGGATGCCGGCATCTGGACCGTGAAACATGCATTAGTGGTCAGCGCACACGCACAGGAATCTATACTGCATCCCAGGAAGTTTTTTTTTTTTTTCCCCCAGGTCATCTTAGCCGAATGATGAAAGGAAGTACGGGAAGATGTTCATACTACCACTCCAAAATGTCATCAACTGCCACTGTTGCCACATGAAAGGACAGACACTGTATTCAAGCAGTAAATAGGTTGTTCAGGTCTAACTTTGTAGGTGTTCTTTATCAACCAGTTTAAGTTCGATTTTAGTAAGTTTGGGTCTTGGAAGGGGACATATATGGAAATTGTCTGGGAAAATCCTGCCTGGAACTCATAAAAAAAATATATATTTTTTTTATAATAATAAAGGAGATAGGCTTGGCTTTCAGTATGACTTTAAAATGAACAATAACCTTTATAAGTGACTGAATTTAACCTCTGAATTTTTTGATGCATATGTCCAACTGTTTAGTGCAGCAGATAACCAAAATAATCAAAAGTATGAAATTTGGTACGCATGCAGCAAAAGGTGCTCCAAAAAGATTTAGATAGGGAGGCATCCAGAATTTTCAAAATGGCCACCAGAAACAACAGTTTTCTTATGACGGACGGATATAATATGATATTTAATATTCATTTGCCATACATGATACTTCTTAAATATATTTCGGACCATTTAAAATGGTCAGTTCAGATTCAAAATGGTAGCCATCACTTCTATGGCTGTCTAATATGGGTGATCTTGGTGTCAAATGAATCCTCTTTTATGCGGAACTCAATTTTGGAACTTTGCAGTTGACCAGAAGGTTCCTCCTCCCTCACAAATGTTGACCACCGTAGTCACACTAGGTAACCACTGAAGACCCATGACTACTGTTTCTTTAAAGATAGCAGCCATATGCTGATGACACCCTGTGACATTTCAATCAGTCAAGACAAAATATAAGCGATCGTTCCTCTCACCAGTTTGTCCTCACACTATAGAAATGAACAGACTGACTATAAATTGAGTCGTGTTCGATTTATTCTACTGCAACATTTAGCAGTTACTACGCGCCCCAATGTGTTACAGCCTCACCTCTGGAGTCGACGGGCATCTATAGGTTGTGATTGCACTGCATGGCCCTCAATTGGTCGTGCTCATGATTAATGTTAATCGAGGTAGAGTGTTTACTTTTTAGGCGCAATCGGCGATGAGGGGAGTCGGGGGCCCAGACTACGAGAGTAGTGCAGCAGGAGGTGAAGTGGTGGATTTGGATGGTGTGCAAAGGCGAACAAGGCTTGTGTTGTCACTTGTGCGTGGCCGCAGTTGCTTTCCTATCTTCTAGCTTTTTCAGCATTTTTTATTCAATGAAGACCAAAGTGATGAACACAAGTCTGTATTTCACAATCTCTTCTCTAGTTCATGTTTGATGTGCATAATAATAACTTTCACTTGTAATTGCTCGGTCTTGATTTATGTATAGTCTAGTGCTGTCACTATCGAATATTTTTAGAATTGATTAATTTATCGATTATTCAATCGATTAATCGGCTCGTCGGATTCATTTTAATTCTGCATTAAAGTGCATTACAAAAGCTTTCTTTCCCCTGATTGCTGTTTATTAACCAGTGATTGGTGTTTATTTCTTACTTTGTATTTGTGTAGTGATTTAAAAAAGGAGTACAATTATTGGCTTGGCCATTGTTTTCCACAGTAAGAACAGATGTTTGCAAATGTCTTAATTTGTCTTCTTTCATGAAGGGCTACAGAATGAAGGGAACAATTACTGTTGATATGCTGAAATCAAGATGATTTGGACAAGTTTAAATAAAAAAAAAATGGCTCCAAGCGATTGCTCAATTATTCAAATTGTTGCCATTTAATTTGATAATCGATTACTTGACGATTAATCGATTACTTTTGTCGGCTCTAGTATAGCCTCAACTTAATTTATGCGCTTCTACAACACCTGCAGCTATAACATTTTATAGAATACATGACTTAAAACAGTAACAACAATCCAACCATAACAAATCAACAAAATATTTTTTCCCCATTCAACTAGTACGCTTTGTTGTTTGAAGCAATTATAAATGAATGAGGAGCGAAAAAGGCATTCCTCAATTGGCGGTCTTATCTGTTCTCACGTTCTTGTGATCAAAAGCGCTGATATTCTCCTTCATTGAATATCATGGCCAAAAAAATCACTGGAAAAAGTCAATAATAGGTCCATGCGACAAACAATAAAAATTAAATGACAGAAAAGGTAGAAAAATACAAACTAAATTGAAACGTGTGGAGCGCTTATATATATTATTATATATTATTTTTCACCATATTAGCAAGGTCAATCATTAGATGTCCACTATGGCTTTCAGTAAAAAAGTAAAAATTTGATGTGGTATTTTACTTTCATTTGCTGGTTTGTGCAAACTGAACAATTTATTGGCTTTGTTAATTTTATTTTTAGGGCATGTGCAGGGAGAAGGGGTCAATTGTTTGAATGGCACACGCTTAAAAAAAAAGTTGGCAAAAGGCCGCTCAAGCTACTCGCCGTTCATTGCCAACAAAGGTTCACTCTGTTGCAAAGACAGTCGCGAGCAAGGACAGTGCAACACTGCCACCATGATGACTGTGCGTACTAGCAGCTGCATCTCCCTTTGACAGCCTTTCCCAAATGTTTACCTTCAACAAGTTCACTCTTCTCACTACTTATTCAAGACAACGGTGACCACGTACAGAAGAACTCAGCAGAAGAATTAGAATGAATTATCCACATCAGAGTTCCAGTGAGTCCGATCTAAATAGAACTAGAAAAAAATCCAACAATTTGGTGGCATCCCAATGAGTAGAAGCACCTCGGACCTATCACTGCCTGCCCGAGGTGTGCCGTGTCACGTCTGTTCAGTAACGAAGCAGTCATTCACTTCACCGTCAACCCTCTCCGATATTTGCTGCGGCCCTGCCCCTTAAAAACACAGAATAACAGAAAAGTCTCAGATAAAAATCCCAGTGTGCATTGTATCGACCCTGTTTACACTAACGGATTCCCTTACCACTTGTGTTAAGCGCAGCCCGCCGTGTTATTCCAACAAGCAAGAAAGAAAACAATTAGTGAAAATGAGGCCGAGGCAAGAGGAGGCCTTGTGTGTAAAATAACAAAGACGTGCGACTGTTTGGATCTGATAAGCCATGTCGAGTGTTTCCTCTAATGCTTCTGAAAATAAACAGGCGGCCTGATGAGGTGAATGGAGGCTTGGTTCGGGGTCCTAACCGCAGGAACCGGGGAGCTTGTTTTAGGGGCCGCGGTAGCCAGCAGCAGAAAAGGGCTCTCATCACCAGCTCAGGCGCCAAGTGAAACGGTTAAACGGCTCGCTGTGCGGCTCGGGAGTCTCAACCTGCTGGAACACACGCTTCAGTGGCCCAAAAACACACACGGAGCACGCATGCATGTCAAACTACAGTCAATCCGCAATTCTCAGGAGACGGTCCGAGCCCTGCCTGCCACAAATGGTGAAGAAACGTTAGAATTGCCTTTATTGATCATTTTTAAAGACCCCGTCATGCGAATTCAGCGTTACACATGTTAGCAAACCCTGAGAGGCGGAGAATTACTAACCTCGATAGCCAGATTGATAATTGTTTGTTTCACTCGAGGGAGTTCTTCACATGATCAATCTGGAACGTCACTCGGCAGACTCGTTCAGGAAAGGCGGGACTTGCTGTACAATTCTTCAAGCTGATTGGACAATTCAGCATCTTTACGCATTTGTTTTGATCAATCAAGGCAACGGATGAAAATCTCGTCTTCCGTCTCGTCTTGGGAAGGGGCACGGACATCTTTACCAGATTAAAATGCACAAAACGCCTCTCGCTGTTCAAATTCAACAAAACGGTGAGTAATTCTGCAAGAACAGAATTAATTGCAGCGTCCATTCGTCTGTTCGGTTTGTTTGTTTCTAGCCCCGCCTTCGGCGCTTATTGGTTTCGTCCTGCCTAAACAACGCCTGATTGGTCCGATCGAAAAAAGATCGGCTTCAAACGTATCAGCGGGAGCGGTACAAGATGTATTCTCCGCAGTTTGTGAACTAACAAATACCGCGAGAATTCATCTTGGCTGGCAAGTTTAGAGAACTACGTAACACTGCTTGTCACCATTTTACGACGGCGTATTAGGGCCAAGTATACTTGTGTGTGTGGGGGTGGGGGTGGGGGGTAATGGGGGATAGTATTCCGAGAACTTTGGGGTTAATTTATAAAGTAGCAAAGTTTTTTTGCCTCCACCCTCTAAAAAAAATAAAATAATAATTTAAAAAAAAGTATTATTTTTTTCTTTAAAAAAAAAATATATATATATATATATATTTTTTTTAATATTTGTTTTATTTTATTTTTTAATATATATATATATATTTTTTTATATATATATATATATATGTATTTATACGTGACCCAAATTACAGTTTTCACAATATTTTTTTTTTCCACGGCTAAAAGCTCAAATACTGAATAATAGTTTTTAATTGGCCCAAGATAAAGGTAGGGAGGAGGTCCCCATACTGGATATAGCAATGTTGTTGTTTTTAATGATACAACATAATTACTTTTATTAGTAAATATGTTTTCATACTCCCAAGCTTATGGTTCGTGGAGCGCCCGGGCAACTGGGGTCCCTAGTACATTGTAAAAAAAAACTATCATAAACTCAGCCTTAATTTTGCCAGTGAGTGATGACGTGTTAAAAAGCGTTAACATCTTTTTTAAAAACAAAGAAAAAAATGCCACGACGAGTTAACCCTTCCTAAATCGCGCTTCTGTGAGGTATGCTGAGGTCGTACATGATATGCTGATTGACAGCTGCTTGTTTTGCTTCAGTGGCCTGTGTCCCTGTTGCCACTACGTGTTAGGGATACACGTGCATATGTGAAGGTGGCAAGATGGAGTTCTGGCCATGCACAGAGTGGCACAAAACACATT
This sequence comes from Leptonotus elevatus, assembly GCF_054856555.1. Classification (NCBI taxonomy): domain Eukaryota; kingdom Metazoa; phylum Chordata; class Actinopteri; order Syngnathiformes; family Syngnathidae; genus Leptonotus; species Leptonotus elevatus. Next base: position 26,431,128 of record NC_141239.1, on the reverse strand, counting down.
GCTTGTCAGGATGACTAATAGCCAAGGGGCAAGAGGTCTCGCTGCAGGGTGTTAACAGCAAGCCTGAGCGCCGTGCACAAGACTACAAGACCGGTCGCTCAACTGCATGTTGTGGCCATTAGCAGAATGCATCGCCTCAAAAAGCTTCAGCAGTTAAGCCTGTTCTCACCGTGACGCGTATGGAACACAGATGAACCCAAATGAGAAATTGTGGAACGTTAGTTTAGCTAGCCCCGTTAGCTTCAGTGGCTCAATTTTGTACAATGAATGTTTCCATACATAGTACATTTCCTACAAAATTCTCACGCAAAAGAAACACGGTGATGTGTTCCATTCATTGGATGACGTCTCTTCCAATAACACTCGCTCGTTTGCACGTCGGTGACACACCGCGGCGAAGTTTTGTTAACGCCGTGCTAACGGCCCATTAGAGCCGAGGCAGTGAGTTTTACGTCGGTCTGGAAGACGAGGCATTTTCCGACATTTTCCGGGTGTTTGTTTGAGCCATTTTTATATGGCGAGGGCAGGGCGGCCGCGCCCACCCTGTAAAAGGTGAATGTAGAATGTGTCAGGTCAATAAAATAGGACCACCAGTCATTTGTTGCTCAAACAGGCTGACTCGCCAAAAGGTTTTTGTGAACGGTAACAAGGATTTTTTTTGTTTTTTCAGTTGAACTCAAATCTGGCACAATTTCCATGGAATGCTAAAGTCAGGTGCTTTGTGTTTTTGCCCAAAGTGCTTGTTTGTCTTAATGGTGGCTGAATCTGGAAAAGACACATTTACTATGCACTAGTGGAGAGGTCTATAGTTTAGAAAAATAGCAGCATGTTTAAAAATATAAATTAAGCCAAAATTAATTTGAACATAAAGCTGGCGATTAGTAGGCGAAAGCGAAATGACCATGTATACGGGAGTACCTCATAAATTGACTGCATGTAAAGGCAGTCACTAAACTGAAGTGACACAGTTCTCATAAACAGTGCCTTTAAAACACAAAATCATTTTATTTTTTATTTTTTGCCAGAGGTTGGTTTCCCCATGCAAGAAACATTAGTAACAAAATATTACACAAATGCTTTTCATACAGGTTTTAAGGATGTTGTACATTAGATTTTTATCATTTTGAGCTTTCCTTACTTTTTGTTAGTGGACGCCATGCAACACAGTTTTGAGGCAGTTCTACTAACTAACTCAATATTACAATAAAGCTGTTTATAAAGCCTATAAGGCAATTGATATTATTAAGATTAAAAAAAAATAGACAGCTAATATCGGGGCTAAGATTGTTAGCAATTTCCTGCAAAGTCCAAAAGGCCCAACTTCACCGATGCCTGCGAACTCAATTGCTGTAGCCGTGAACTGGATTCTGTTTGTGGTTATGCCAACCCCTCATTTTGTATGCTAAGCCTCAAATATTCCTTCTCCAACATTATTATTGTAGCTGGTGTTGACAAAAGAAACATGAATAATTATTCTGATGCCTTGCCTTGGTATCTATTTTCCTGCAAACTGACAGATTTAGGACATTCTGTCTCTTGGCCTCAATCCAGACATGTGCGCTGGCCTACTTAAGGGCTGCATCTGCGCTGTCATGGCGGCACTGGATTAAAACGGAAAGCTTTGAGACAACCAAACAGGTTAAGCAATACACTGTGTCTCGATAATAAAGCCGGTTTTTGTTCTAAGGTTTTTGTTTGTTTGTTTTTTTATGAATGAGCCTATGTCGTCTGCTCTGGTGTGTACCTGTTCAACTTCCTCAATCGTCTCGGACCCACTTCGTCGCTCGCCCTGATAAACCCATTACATCAAAGAAATCTTTTCTCAGTTGTATTTTGTGATAATCATAACATCATGTCGCAATATTTTTTAAGTCTTGAAGAAGCAAGATTTGGTCTTTGCAAAAAATACAAGAAATGAAAAATGAAAGACAGATTTTTTTATTTTATTTCTGTAGACACACTAGCTATGAGTGTAGTGCGTGGGTGTACAGACTATGTAAATGTGTCTATTTTTAGCAGCGTTTAAAGGCATGACGTCAGCATTCATTAGCTCAAAACACACACACACACACACCCACACACACAGTGGTGATTCATTGGAAGCAGGGTGCAAGTCCCGGTCTGACGGGTCAGTTTAGACGTTGGGCAAGACAAACACCAGAAAATTCATGCGTCCGCTTGGATTCCATGGCTACACTCACACCTACACATAGATAGAATATGCCTAGTTAACTAGCTAGCCACTGTTTGTTCATAAATTTCACTATAATTAGCATCACAAGGTAACTACGCTCTAAAAAATAACCCAATTATAGGTCAAAAATGGACCGATCCTCTACTTGGGTCTATTTTACCCCATTTTGAGTCAATAAAAATTATCTTGTAAAAAAAAAAAAACACAGAAAGTTGGGTCAAATTGACCCATAAAGTAGATCGGTCCATTTATTATTTTTTTAATCCATAATTTGATTACTTTTGACCCAATTGTTTTTAGAGTGTAGCAAACAATATTAAAAGACTGCCCACGTAAATTATTAGGACAATGGGGCCAATTTATTTGTAATAAAGAAAAACAGAAGCAAACTTAAAGGGCCAATCTCCAGACTTAAACCCTGTAGAGAATAAAAGCATTTGACCTGCTACTGAGAAGCCGAAGGGACAAACAACAAAGGCTGACATTTTTTGAAGTACAGCTGTCTCGATACACCGATAAATGTGATGCTTCATTTCAAATAATCCTAACATAATAAATGTTAGTTGTGTATCAAATACAGACGCAAATACCTGGAAATGAAAGCTCGTCTGATGTCAAACCCAAACACTTTAAATCTGCAGCAAAAGAACAAAGGAATTGGCCTCACCGTTGGTGGTGAGTGATTTCATACGAGGCAGGGGCACTGCAAATGTTATTAGGAGGTTCACATTTTTCTTTCATCGTGACCGGTGAAGGGCGCCGCAACTGAGAGAGCGATCAGGGGATGAAAGGGGAGGGCCATATGTACTGTAGATAATGTCTGTGACGGCCATTGCGAAAGTGCATGAAGGCAACACAGAGGGGTAATAAGCAATCTCAAAAAGGAAGTTGGATGTCGAGCCTTTGGAAGTGTGCACAGGGGAATCTGATTGATTGCACTGCTGAGCACAATGTGACTTACAATGTGTAGATAGAATTTAGCATTAAACAGCTGAGCCCAATTGCTAACAAAACCAGTGGCACCGAAACACATAAACACATCCCCTGGATGAAATCCAAGATGACAATTGCCGAAGCAAAATGTGTATGCCACCTGTCGGTTTCTGCTATGAAAATTTCCAACGAGTTTTACAGTCGTTGTTTGGTTTAGCAGGATTAGGAAATACACCATCAAACAATGCCGCGATAGGCAGTCTGCTAATAGGCGTAACTTTGGTATTCAAGTTCTTCATTTCTCTCGAGCTGTTTTTTGGGGGGTTTAAATTTTTCATTGCAGTAAGTATTCAAAAAAAAAAACACATTTGTACAAATAAAGGCCTCTCATACTAAAATACCTCTTCCCCATCAGCAGTTGAGTAAACTTTTTTTTTTTAACTTGGTGTTATTAGATTTCCTCTGCCCTGAAATACCATTCAGCTCAAGTTAATAGGGCAATTTTTATTACAGCACTTTTTTTTTTGACAGATTTACCCACGTCCTTTTTTTTTTTATGAGCCCATGCTTCATACTGCCGCCAAGCTCAAGGAAAGTAGTTACTAGGGGGGGTGAATTGCCTAGTACCTGCCGATTCGATTCGTATCACGATTCATAGGTCACGATTCGATCCAATACCGATTAATCCCGATACGAATCTATAAATTGATTATTGCGATTTGTATATTTCCCACAACAAAACAAAAACACAAAATAAAACAATTTAGCTCAGAATGCTCACACAAATATGTAGCTTATTTGTTTCATATGTATTATTTTGAGGCTGTTTTTCTTGGCTTGTTCAAAAGCACTTCAAGTTTAACACAATCATTATTCAAAGCGCATTAAAAAATGTTGAAATAGCTTCAACATGATTCTGCTGCTCCATTTTGTGATGCCATTTAAAACTGTGTGACATCAACTTATTGGTATTACTACACTAAAATGTCTGCAATCGAATCCAAATGACTTTTTTTTAAAACATTTCCATGTGAATATGGGTGGAATAAAAGTGTGAATTTGCTTTTTGTCTAATTTCTTTCTCCTCCACCATTTTGTGAAGCTATTTACTGATACGTGATGTGACCATTAGGATTAAAACTTTGAAATGGCTCCAAAACAATACAAATGCAAATGTAATAATAAAAGAGAGAATGAAGTTTTGACTTATTTCTGAGCAACAAAACTTGCTTCTTTCTGCTTCTGCCATTTATCGCGGTATGCCATGAACTTATTAGGATTTCAAACCTGAAATGGCTGCAAAGGAATCCAAATGTCTCTGTGTGTCTTAATACAATCCACTGATTTGTGTGGGGCCACTTTGGTGTTATGCAGAATGGAGTTGCGCCCCCTAGTGGAGAAACGGATTGCTTTCTCATTCTGGAAAAGTGTCATCCCTCAGGGAAAACGAAAACAAAACTTGCATTCTATGCTCCTTTAGGTCACGTCATCAAAGATTCACTCAACAAAGTCAACCTCTGCAATGCTGCAGTGTAATTACAATATATATTTTACAGTTTTACCTATGGGCGCTCCAATTTAAACTGAAAACATTTGCAGGAGAATGTCATAGCTGCGATCACTTGGCATCCATCCCCCCCCCTTCCCGTCACGTCGAATAATTTCACCTCATTAACTGGCTTGGCGTATATATAGAAGTCTTTTTCAGCCACCCGCTGCTTTAACGACACACGCCTACAATTAACCCCCTTGTGACTGTAGGGCCTTGTGTGTCTGCTCTCGGGGTCCAGCTCGGGGTCCGCTGAATTACACCCTCGCGCTCCAGTCCGCTACACCTCCACGTATGTCTCCTAGTGTGTTTTCTACCTTCGCCCCCTCTCCCGCAGTATTTATTGGGTGATCCACAGAGTTTACAATGTGTCCAGAGGTACACGAAAACACTTTTTGACAGGCACGCATCATGGTTGTTAGGTTAGGGTTAGGATTGGGCATGTAATCAGCTGGGATATCGCAGCTTTTGAGGGTAAAGATTAAAACATTTTTTTGATTACACTGAGAATTTCTGTTGAAGTTGGGAAAAGTCTATTTTCACGAAGTAAAGGAGTAGAAAGCAAATATTTCTGTATTCAAAATGTTGGTATTAAAAAGTTAAAAGTCATCAGGAAAAAAATGATCAAGTAAAGTATACAGATACTTGGAAAATCTACTTAAGTACATTAACAAAGTACTTTTTGTACTATGTTTCTCCCCACTATTGCCCTATTGTCTCTCGGATCAAATGTGTCTCGGAGAACTAAATGGAGGACCATTCCAGTTGTTTATTAGTAGGGGTGTTCGGGAAAAAATCGATTCTGCAATATATCGCTATATTACAGCGTGCAATTCTCGAATCGATTCGCTAAGCAGCCGAATCGATTTTTAAACGTCATTTTTTTATGGGAATATTCAACAAAACGTCTTACTTAGGGTTAGGATTCACACATAGAAGAATGTTATATTAATGAAACATTAAGCCTTAATATTTTTATTTCAGTGCTGTTCAAACATGAAACAGACTTGCAGTACAAGTTAACTGATTAGTATTTTCTAAATTTGAGTATAAAAAAAAATCGCAATAATCAATTTATAGATTTGTATTGGGATTAATCGGTATCGAATCGTGATACGAATTGAATCGCCAGGTACTAGGCAATTCACACCCCTATTTATTAGTGTGTCTCATTCTAACAGTTGCCTCAAATGCAGTGTACTTTTTGCATTTTTACTCTTGTACTCTTCCCAGCCTCGGTTTATTGAACCCCTTCATCTCTTCAGAGATAGGATTAGGCTCCTTGCTGCCCTGAGTCTCCTCACGGATGTAATGTGTCGGAGATAAGTAAATATGGGAGACGTTTTTCCTCGTATGTCGTTGTTTGTTAGCAGTTTTTCACAGTTTCGCGCTGTAATATTGCACTCCACAATATCAGTTGCTCGTTCAATTGAATCATTGGGCTCGGTCTTGCTTGGTTTTTGCAATTTTATACTGTACTATTGTACAATAATAATAATAATAATCTCCATTCTTCACTTGCTGCAGCGCTCTGTTGTCTTGATGTCCTCAGTTGCCTCTTGGATAAAATGTTTCTCAGAGAAGGAAATACTGGAGACTCTCAATTTGCCTCTTTGTTGTTTGTTAGCGTGTGGCATTCCAAATTATTTTATAAAAAGCAGCTATACTGTTTGACTACAAAGTGTCCACTTTTCAGTAGTTTTCCATTTTCTTCTGCTCTCAATCTCCTCTTGGATGAATGAGAATATAGAAGACCCTCCTTCTGCTCACTTGTTGTCTGTAAGCGTGTTGCATTCCAGTTGATACATTCCAACACTGCACCTTTATACCCCACAGTCTACACTTGGCGATAGGGCTCCATTTCCTCACTGCTCTCAGTATCCTCTCAGACAAAATATTTTTCAACCGAATAAAGCCAGACCATGGCGAGGGAATACAATGCAATGACCAAATGTAATATTGTTGATCTTTAATTGACGCTGCTGTATTCTTGTTTTCATTATCATGTTCGGCCAATTGAAATAATCAACTGTGTTATGACAAGTTGGCTAATGGGGTAAGAGGACTTCTGTGGGAGGGGATTCCAAAAAGGCACGTGCTGAATATTTACATCAACATTTACTATTGCATGCGACATGTGACGTAAGCAAGGAAATCATGTTGGTTTGTGTTAATTGGGAGTGCGCGACTGCAGACTTGCGGTTGCATCAGCATAATTGGACCACAGCGGCCTGATCAGTGTCAGTGTGCTGCATCATAATCACGGCCACATAAGAAAAACACTGCTGCAGTGTCTCATGCATATAGGCATTAATATATGGCCTCTCAAAGCAGACCATGTATTTGAAACGGGCGGACAAAATGTGCAGCTTTTGCTGTAAATGCTGTTGGGCCAGAGATTCACATTAAATTGACTGTAAATGTGCTCCACAGTGATAGTTTACCTAAACTGATGGCGATGAATGGCGATGTTTGACTGTACTGCGAGCTCTTTTCCACTTTATATATTTGGACTTGTGATTATGGGCCGTACAATCACAACGTTATTTTTTTCCATTCTCTTTCGAGCGTAGCACACGCTCATGTTGACTTTGTGGTTTTGTCCAAATTGGACCCTGGCTCCAGGTGGCTGCGTTTCCATGGTAGCCTTTAGCCTTATCGGCGACAAGCGTTAACAATAAGGTCTTTCACTTTCTCAACACTTTTTTTTTTACATATACATACATATATATATACGTATATATATATACATATATATATATACACACATATATACATATACATATATATATATATATATATATATATATATATATATATATATATATGTATATATATAATATAATTTAAGTCTCGTCTTTGTGATGAAAAAAAGTGTATATATATATATATGTATATATGTATGTATAAATGTGTGTATATATATATATATGCGTGCGTGTTCAAAGGAGATAGTCTCGACTTTTACTATAACAGACTTGGTACCCTTTTACTGTATTTTGGTCCTGACTTTGCTGAAATTCAGATTTCAACCAAAATATATGCGTTACATCAGTAAATCCTACAAAACTTCAGCTCAGAGAGAAGCTCAGTGAAGATGTAATGCTAACCACAGAAAAGGAAATGAAACTTAGTGTGGCAGAAAAGAAGATATTTGAATACCAAATATGCGCTAGCTGCAGCCTTAGATGGGACAGGCGACCCGCAGCGCGATACTGGTTCATACATAGCAAAGATGAATAATGAATTTTATGAGTCTCCCAAATGCTCAGCCCAGTCCATTTTCCGTCTAATGGCCATTCGCTCCAGTCGATAAATGTTAATCGGCGCGTGTCCCCGACTGCTGTGTGCACTCCCTTCCCAAGGTTACAAATTGCGAATAGTAGTTGGTCAAACTGATTTTCTGTTTGGTGATGTGGATGTGTGTTAACTTGGATAAACATGTTCCGAAATTGATAACTTTTCAGGCATGCTAAGGACACAAAATGACACTTTAATGCTTGCAAGACCTTCACTTGTATGGATTTCAAATAATTTTCTGATATCTTCTGCCTGCTCTGGCTCCTAGCTTGCTCCTCATGATATGCAACCAGAAAAAGTAGCAGTGAATCACGGAAAGCCTTCAAGTGGAGATGATGGACGTGACGTGTCAGCGGCCCGAGTGCCCTTAGAGAGCAATGCTGGTGGCCTTTACAAGGATGTCTTTCTGCAAATCACTCACTGTGCAAATATACAAAAAAAAAAAAAAGTCATCACTGACTGGAAAGCAGGTTGTCCGTCAGTGCTCAGAGTCCCTGAGTGCCAGTCTTTTTCTTAAAGAACCATTTTATGCCCAGAAAGGAATATTAACCACACGCACAAATCTACATTTGGGGTTTCTCTTGTCATTTACTATAAAAATGTCCATCTTCATCAGGAAAACGCACCCACACAAAAATGAGCCCATGACACCAGTTTTAACACGGAAGTCGGTGGACATCTATCTATCATGACAGGACGTAGGAAAAGTCTCCCGTACACAAATTAAACAGGAAGTCAGTCATTTTGGTTTGAAGCAGCCATTTTGAGCGGACTCCAGGACTCCTATTTTGACAGATTCCGACAAGGGAAAGCGCTCAAATGAGCCTCAATCGGAAGCATGGGTACTGTACACCGTTACATACATTAGGTAAGGCAAGTACTGCCTCAATAAATACTTACCTTTCCATGGGCCACCACCGTGACCAAACTAAAATGAAGCTGAGTACTGTATTAAGGTACATACACTACTGTAACCTCATGCACAGTTGAAATTAACACAGTCTTTAAATACAGGATGAAAAAAAACAAAAACAGGCTCCGCTCCCTTGCTTTTGTGGCATTTAGACTGCAAGGTAATTACTCCCATTCATCACTGTAACTGTACTTATTAATGGCAACGGGTCTCCCCGCAAGGCAAAGCTGTAAAATAACATAAACATCCGTCCAGGTATGACAGATGACTAGTTACGATGCTGTAATCCCCTTCCACCTCCCCACCCGCTTCTTTACAATGTACAGGTTTAAAATGTCATATGAAGGAACACCTAGGGCTTCCTTTTCAGCGTGGGAAAGGCCACAAATCACAAAGTACTGTATGCAGAGTGGAAGTGAAAAAAACGGCTTTGCCGTGGGTGACAGTTTGACTCTGGGAATTCCAACGAGATTGTTTTTTTTCTTCTTCTTCATCATCAGATGTTGGAACGTATCGCTTCCGCTGTTGTGTTATTAGCACGTCATTTGGGCTGGGCAGTTAACTCATTTCATTGATTAATTTGAGCTTAGTACCCAGGACAGTTTTCTTAATAGATTTTGGGTTATTGATTTTAGATGAAAGTGCATCCTTGCTGACCCTTGCCACATTAACAAAATGGCTGCAGACAAAGAGGGAATCGCTTACAAAAGCAGTCAGTGTTGCCAACTTAACGATTTGGTTGCCATATTTAGTGACAATTGCAAACCCCTTGTGCAACGTTTTTTTTCTAAGGCGATAGGGAGTTTATGCTGGAAGCATTCCCACATATGTTATTGGGATTCTTTATCAGTCTCTGGCATTTTACATCCTCAAGCAGCAACGCTTACACTATTCAATTCAAAATCACAATCCGGTGGAAAAGCGCTATATAAATGAAGTAGCCTACCATTTATTCATAGCCTTACAAATTAAGGCTATGAACAAAACCTTTGACTGGTTCAAAATAGGGCTGCGCAATTAATCGAAATCCAATTACAATTTACAATTATTACACTCCATATTTACAAAATTGGCATAATCGTAAACACAAATAGAAGATACTCATTTATACTCATTTTATATACAGTGCTGCTCAAAAGTTTGCGAACCCTGCAGGCATGGTCAGATTTTTGGTATCAAATATTAAAATAACCTTATTAAATGTTTAGTCATACCCCAATCTACAATGCTGACATTGAAAATAATGGACTTGAACAAAAGAATGATAAATTGTCATTCATTCTTGAACAAAAGTTGTTGATTTAAGAAAAACTCAGATTTCATGGTTGCAAAAGTATGTGAACCTCTCACTTAACTTTATCCAAACACTTTCTTTAGTGACTTATCAGTCTTTCACATCTACTTTGGGGAAATTTTTGTCACTCTTCCTTGCAAAATGCAGCCAGTTAAGAGAGGTTGGAGGGGCATCTAGCATAAACTGCCCGCTTCAGGTCCCGCCACAGTATTTTGAAAGGATTTAAGTCAGGATTTTGACTTGGCACATCCAGAACATGAATCAGCCATTCCTTGGTTGTATTGAAAAGCCAGCCCAGAACTTAACATTCTCACCCCCATGCTTCACTGTAAGGTGAAGGTTCTTTTGCTGTTATGCAGTGTTGACTTTTCATTAAACATGACTGTTTTAGTTGTGACAAAACAGTTCAATTTTGGACTTATCTGTCCACAGAAGGGACTTCCAAAAAGCTTCAGGTTTGTCCAGGTACCCGCTGGCAAAGTTGAGATGGGCAGCTTTGATCTTTTTTTGTGAGCAGAGACTTCTACATGAAAGCATTATCGATTGGCTTTTCTTCTGATTGTTGAAGCATGCACATGTGTCCTAGATGCAGCAAAAGAGGTCTGCAAATCCCTCAATGAGATGCCCAAAAATAAATACACCATTTTGAACAAGTCAAGTAAGCTTAGTGCTTAGAGCAATTGCCTCCCACAACGGCGAACCCGGGTTCCCCGCTTGGACCATATTTTAGTACATTCAATGGTTCAATACCAACTGACTTTAGACAATTTGCAGTGCAAGTGTTGTTTTTATTATTTTGTCATTTAGCATGCAATTAAAATATGTTCACATAATTTATTTTTCAATTTCTTTCATAGGCATTCAGCTTAACATTCCGCTATTAGCATTTAGCTTCCAGCATTCCCACGCAATTTCTGCATAAATTGCACTTAGTCTAGTTAGGGACAAGAACCAGGCAAGATGAGCAAAATCATCACATGGGAATATGTTGTCAAAACAAGTATTTATCCACGTCAGAATCTTTTGACCCAAGGTATGTACGACAAGTATGCAAATAAGATGGTCTTGCCTTATTTGTGCAACACTAAGTGAGAGAAAGCGGTTATGTAGTACTCGTTAGTACACATTTATGGACCAGCTGAGCTGCAGTGTAATGGCTCAATTTATTAATGCTATAACATATTGTATATTGTATATCTAGAACATATAGCATTTATTAACAACAATTTTTTGTCAAAAGGGTAATTTTTTTCACAAGGGGAGACACATTTTATTATTGTCTGTAACAAAAAATAAAATGAAGTATTTCTATCGTTTCTATGGAAGTCAATGCAAAGTAATGCTGGGGGAAAAATTAAACAGAGCTTGTTTGGTGCCAGGGGAAATTAAGGCAATCCCAGACGAGCGTAAAAGGAGAAAAAGGGGGGAAAAAGGTAAAACGTGCTTTGAATAATTCAATTGTCATTGAATCAAATCTGAGACTTGATTTAAGCAGCCCTACTTGACAGTATATAAATATAATGAAAACAATTTTTTATCAAACATTCCGAGCTTCCTCTGGGTCCTGCCTCCTCTTGACCCCTGCTCCCCGCTCGGTCAACACACTCTGGACAAAGTCAATTTCCGAGCGACACTCCCTCATCCATTCCCGTTGTTTACAAATCCCTCCTCTCCTCTGCTAATTTAGAGCCATGCTTGCCTCGTCACCTGTTGAACTTCACGTCCCGGAGACCTGGATCGGAACTGCCATGGGTCAGAGGTGACTGTCTGGCCCCTAACTTATCAAAGCTGTGTTTATTTAAAGTCTACGCCACGACAACAAACAGAAAGGAGCGAGGGCGAGGGAGTCGTTCCGAGGCAAATCCCTACGAAGGAATGGAGATTAGGCGTACGCGCGTTTCACATGCTCATGTGCACATTGTTGTTGTCACTCTCAATCCCGCTGATGGTGGCTTATGCTGCTCTGGAATACTGTAAGGCCAATTTTCCTTGCCACCTTGTGACGTGTAGTCAGAAGGCTTTCTGGGAAAAGCCCGCCTTGATAGACACTTGTTTGAGTATCCGCAAATAGTTTTTTAAACTCGCCTTAATGCCATCCTTGCTAGAAATACACAGCCGGTGGGCTCGAGGATCCAAAAGATGCTCCAAACTGGAGAGGCTTGCTGACAAGCTTTGTGTGAAAAAAAAAATACTTTTATTTGGTTCGTCTGCGACTGTTGTCATGATTGGAATCTGTTGTGCTATTTGACAAAAATGAGCACTGCGTAAAGATTAGCTTATCATAAAGGCCACTGGGAGATAGCTGTCAAATTTTTGTGAACAAAGGAGTTTCAAGAGGGTCTTTCACAAATCATTTTGTTAAAAGGGGATGAAAGGAACGTTTACATGTAAATATACCAAATTAGCCGTTGGCTAGTTTCTATCCGTCAGTGATGCTCTATACACCAGGACTAAGTGGTGCTATAGCCCAGTCAGAAATCTGAGTAGCCCAGTTAAGTCCCTCCAGCATTTTATTTGAGATTTTAAAATATATTATTTACAAGAGAAAAAAACCTGGAACCCCCTTTAAACGTAAACGTTTACTGTTTACTGAGAATCAACAGGAGGGAAAGTATGCGATTTGAATATATAACCTTTATTCATTAACAAACAAGCAGAACTTGGAACCCAAAAGTAAAAAGTCACACTGACAACTTGACCCGACTTTGTTTTCCCAACCGCCTGCCACACACATGGTGTCAAGGATGTGCTCCCCTTGGTTTATTTACTCTGCGTGTGGACTTAGCAACATGCTATTCTTAAAGCCAAGAAAGAACATTTTTACAGTGACTCGTGGAAATGAAATACTACACAATAGCCCTCGGCTTAACTAGCATCACATTCCGCTAAATATTACCAATTTTCTAATGTGTGCAAGCTCTACTCACCAACAAAACAGCATTGTGGGAAACTGCGATTACCACGCTGCATTGAATGCATCACTAAGAAGGTAATCGTAATACACTAAAACAACAAAAGTGGGCAATGAGGCTCTTCTGTAAGACAATTTTGTTTCAAGAGGACACAGGACTGAGAAAACAAAATGCTGCAGCCAAATGGAGACTGTGGAGTACAATACTCCAAAAAATCAGACTGCATAAAACGCATCTGTCAGAACATGACGTAAAAAAAAAAAAAAAAAAAACCTTTACTGAGGGGAGACTGGGTGAGGGCTGCAAGAAAACTAGAATCAGAGACTGTGAAGTATAGATGATAACCACGCTGCATCAGTCGATGTCATTCGATGACAAGCTAACAACAATAAATCACAGAATGAGAGTTTCTTGTATGTTGCTAATACCCTCAAGTTCCTAGCATGTTCTGTGCGGGGTTTTACTATCCAGTGGTAGAGCCTGATCTGTATCATTATGGTAGGCAGAAGGAAGGGGGCCGTGAAGGTCGAGGGTGAGGTGGCGGAGGAAAGGGTGAAATGGAGTGAGCAGGGGGCTCGCATAAGTTCCCCTTTGTGCACACACGAGGAGGTAAATGGCAGACTGTATGCGGAACACGGCGTGTGGCCTTGAGGCTTTCCCGGGAGGGAGCATGTTCGACTTCCAGGCTTCAGGCACACCTTTGCGTTCACACGCACAAAGTCAACTAATGCCATCACAAAAAGAAATATTAAAGTCCTTGATAAGTAAAAATAAATATCTCCTCAAATTAAGATTCCCACTTTAATGTTAAAAGTAATCAAACAAATGTAGAGTAAATATTGGGTAAAGATAACCGAAGGAAACTATTTACCAAAAAAAAAACTATTAAAAGCTACCTATCCCTGTGTGGCTAACGTACTTGCCACTCTACTGGTTAAAATTGTGAATTAACTATGGCTAATCAAATTTTGGGCAATGCTCAGTTCATTTTGACTGACCACACCCAAGCCCGATGAATTAAATAGAACCTGTCTGACAAAATGGAGTCAGCCTAACGATCTCAAAGAGCTGTAACAAAATGGCAAAATCTAAAGAAACCCAAGAACAGATTAGAAATAAAATAAGTGGCTCTGTCAGTCTGTATAGGGTTAAAAAGTCATTTCTAAAGCTTTTAGACTTCCAGAAATGGAAAAAAAATAAGAAAAATGATGAACATCTAGCCCCCAAAAACGATCCGAAGAGCACATCGACGACTCATCGAGGAGGTCACAAAAGAACACAGGACAAAATCTATTCTAAAAAAAACTGCAGGCTACGGAAGTTGAGTGGCAAAAATGGCATCCATGGCAGAGTTGCAAGGCCAAAACCACTAGTGACACAAAAAGGACATCATGTTGGCAAAAAAATAATAAAAATAAATAAAAATAACAATCTGAATGATTCCCAAGACTTTTACGAGAATATTCTATGGACTGACAAGACAAAAGTTGAACTTTGTGAAAGGTGTGTGTCTCGTTACATGAATCTATCACAGCATTTCAGAAAAATAACATCACACCAACTGTCAGTTGGTCTGGGGCTGCTTTACTCTTTCAGGACCTGTACAACATGCTGAGACTGATGGGAACAATGAAATCTGCTTTTATCTAATCAGATATTCAAAGACGCTTTACAATGGAATGGCTATATTATTCATGCACTTACACATTCACACTGTGGTGGTGGTAAGCTGCCAGTGTGCGCCTACGGTCCCTCCGACCACCACCAAACATTGGCACCTTCCATACACCGGTGTGAGTAGCGCTTTAGGCAAAGTGTGTGAAGTGCCTTGCCCAAGGACACAACAACACGTGAGAGAGTGGGATCGAACAGCCAACCTTCTGGTTACTGGACGACCGTCTCTGAGCCACGGCCGTCACACACTTCTGCAAACCCCAACCAAGTTACACCTCAAAGATATCTTCTTTTAAATATTAAAGAATACTTACACTTATTTTTCACACAAAATGTTTCTAAATAAAGTACTCTCTGGACAATTTATCAGAAAAATTTATGTCACTGCAAAACTTCACCATGAGAATTCCCAAAAATGAAAGCACAGCAGACATATATAGCATTTAAAATAGATGACACTTTTTCAAGCAACCTGAAGAATATATTCCTTTTAATTTATAAAAAACGAAAAAAATGTTACTCTTACTTTCCTTACAAAATCTTGTTAAAAGAAATTCCATCTGGACTATTTATAAAGGAATGTTCCTGCGCCTGTGCAATGTGTTCCTATAATACCTTCTTTTTTTTTTTTTTAAAGAGAGAGGGAGAAAAAAAGTGATAATGTATGCTTGACCTTTTTTTTTTAATTGCATTTCTGTCTGCCACTTTGCACTCGAACCATATGTCGAACCTGGACACAAGACTCAAATGAATTACTTAAAAAAACACAAATGATACCTCGGGTAACTGCATATTTATACAAGAAACATAACATACTGTATCTCCCTTGGTTCACTTGATATTCTGGTAATTAATTCCTCCATAACTGTGAAAGAAGTGACAGAAGGGCATTTTGTTTTTTTTCCCCTCCCGCCTTTAACCACTGTTTGTGTTTTAAACCGACTATGTTTTAAATCCATAATTGTCTCGGACGTCCACTTCTTCGTATAAGAGGGAACATGTGGTTTGAATTACAGAATACCCAAAAAGAGAGACATTTTTCTCAATCCATAATGAATGTGGCATCATAAAAAGCATAGTTTCATATATTTATTGTCAATTATCTCCTTAGAACATAAGAGGTACTCGTTTATTAATTAAAACGAGGAAACAACGTCAGCTCCTATTATTGATACTGTTGTGAGCCTTTGAGTTTGAAACAATGTTTTGAAGGTTGTCTGTGCTTGCTTCAATAACATAATGACAGTCACAATTACGTCAATTCAAATTGACATAGTTCAATTATTTGATTGTCAAACATCTGCTTAAAATATCACTTTAATCCAAAACAGCAACCTAGTCATCGTTCATGATAAAGTTGTATCTAACTAGCTCTTCAATTGCCTTTACATGATATCTGCCTAATTTAGTACCTTCATTGACACACTTGCTGTATTAACTCATTCACTGCCATTGACGCCTATAGACGTCAAAAATTAATTGTAACTATTTCTATTAGTTTAACATTTTTTTTCCACTTTTGTAAACAAGAGTATGAAAACCTAGAATTTTTTATTGCACATTTAGAACAGATATACAATTTGTTATTAATCATGAGTTAACTAGTAAAGTCATGCGATTAATTACAATAAAAAAATGCAATCACCTGACGCCCCTATTTTTTAAGAATTTTTTCTTCATTTTCTAAATATACAATAAAAAAAATTCTAGGTTTTCATACTCTTATTAACAAAGTGGAAAAAAAATTCAACTAATAGAAATAGTTCAAATGAATTGTTGACGTCTATAGCCGTCAATGGCAGTGAATGAGTAAAAAGCAATGGTGGTCAGCTCCATTGAGCATTCATATTTTGCACTGCAATAGGAAAATACCATCGTCAATCAAACAGTAGCAATATGAATGCCTGATGTTGGCATCTTGATACTGTATTGGTGTATCGTCCCAGCCTTACGCCTCACTTTTGTCTACAAATCTCAATGGCAAGACCCTGTAGAGTCCCTTGCCACCCCGGTCCGGCCTTTCAGCACCTCGGAGCCCACAGAAAGAGCGTCTTTGTTCGGCTGGGGGGCGCTCGTGACGTCCAGTCATGACCACGCTTCCATTAGCAACAGGCTTCCAAATAACCAGGGATTGTGACGAATCCTAATACCCGCCGCCGCATGTGTACTATTTACACAAGGAGGAACAGAAAATTGTCCCTCCCATCGTGTCCAGACACAAGAGCACTTTCATAACTCGTGCCGTCACACTCACTGGCTTTTTACCAGCTTGATTGACTGATGGATTCCACTTGTAAAAGGCTATCCCCTTCCTTGTGAATCTCAAATCATGCTTCCACTTTGAAATGAAAGGAAAGGGCATTTATCTGGTTCAGATGCAACCAAAAAAACGGAATTGTTTATGTGTGTTTTTTTATTTATTAGAAAAATAGTATTCCGTGATGACATCATTAACTCATTCACTCCCAGCCATTTACACTGAAGCAATCCCATTCGCTCCCGGCTGCTGGAATTTGAATGATTTAGCAAGGCCCACAGAATATTGCGTTTCTATTCTATTGCTATAAAAAGATGGAACCTACCAAAAGAAAGATTAGAGTCTCTTCTTTCATCAGAAAAAAAAGTATGTTCCTATCTGTTTTGCTTTTGCATAAATTAGCATTAGAATATAGCTAAGTTTCATCATTATTCACAAACCCGATTAAAACACTGGGGAAAAAAGCTTTGTTGCAATATGGCCCTGGTTGATCTCATAGTCTGCTGCCACCTGCTAGCTGTTTTTGTAATAACTACCATTGCTTTAAGCGACCTCTTCAGATCAGAGGCTGCATCAAAGCCCTCTGTATGCTCTAGCATAAAAAAAAACATAAACATATAAATATGTTTTTGGGACCATGGCAATCAGAGGTGGGTAGAGTAGCCAAAAATTGTACTCAAGTAAGAGTAGCCTTACTTCAAAATAATATGACTCTAGTAAAAGTAAAATGTAGTCATCAAAAAAATCACTCACGTATAAGTAAAAAAGTATTCGCTGAAAAGGATACTCAGTCATTTTTAAAAACAATGTCATCAGACAGACAAATGCACAATCCAATCCATTCACAAATTGTGGCGTAACTCGCTCGCAGCTGCCTCCCAGTCTAACGACCATAGGTGGCAGTTTCTTAAAGCGGCCCGATATAGCGGAGTAAGAGTAGCGTTTCTTCTTCAAACATCTACTCAAGTAAAAGTAAAAAGTATTGTGTGGTAAAACTACTCTTAGAAGTAAAAATGTTTTCAAAAAGTAACTCAAGTACCGATAAATGTACTACTACCTCTTTACTACCCACCTCTGATGGCAATATTTAAAATAGAATGTTTTTATACATTTTTGGAACAAATGAGTTAAAGAAAATCTGATGAAATTAAAGAGTTTTAGTTTTCTGCCTCAGTTCAATGGGCATTGTGCTGCTTCAGCTGTATGCTTTGGCCACCTGGGGGCAGCATAATACAGACAGTGAGAGACACAAAGAACTTTCACAATTGATTCAGTAAGCTGCGATAATATTAGTCATTTTTCTCAAAGCATAAATACTGTCAGGACAGTATGATTTGTTTCACCATTTGTGTTCAAACACCGATTGCATAACAACACCGATACGATTTGTTAGTCTGTCTATGTAGCTTTCCACCACCTAGTTCGGACAAACTCTTCGCCTTTGAAGGACACGCTAAAATGTGATTCAAATGGCCGCTTCAGAACAAAATGGAAAGTTCTCTTTTGAGGCATGAGTTCTTGAGACTTTCTTGTGTGTCTACTCACTATCGACAACATTTCATGTCGCCATGTCAAACTGGCAAAAAACAAGAGTTAAGTGAAGAACCTTTGACCACTTTTGCTAATCAAAACAGCAGCACCAACACACAGAGTCAGTGTTGTTAAAGAACTTCCCATGCAATGTTTTTCCCAACGATTTCAGTTCCAGTTGACTCTAGCACGAAACTGGCTAAAGTATGGCCCAGGGGCCACACCTGGTCTCTGACCTCTGCCCTCACAGTAGCCCATCAAATTAAAATAAAACGTAAAATATAGAGTGGCTTTTAATTGGAAAGTTGCGCTTTTGTTTTATGCGCACGTGTAGACACAAGTGTCTGCAATGTTGCCAACATTTAAAAATACAATTTAGTGACTTCTCCAAGCCTTCCAGCAACTATTTATTCCCAAAAACGAGACGAGCAAAAATGACAACACCAGTCCTAAACATTAGCAATGTTCTTATTTTCTGTACAGAGTAGGAAAGAGGGCCAAGAAGATATACTGTATGTCTTTCCTAATTATGACAATCTATACCATATCTACACACCTAGAAATATATGAAATAGATAAAAAATAATAAAGACAAAGTTGACTGTATGATTGTTAATCAATGCTGTGTTCTATGTTCATTTACGTTTGTCCCACCCATGAACACATTTCCTTTTTATTGCAAGTATTTGCATTGACCATTTTACTACCGCTGTCACATAAAACGCACATAAAAAAATGACAGACGCATGATGACATCTTGCTTGCTGCTCACTTTCCTCATTTTAATCTTCTCTTTTTTTTGTGGTCTGTTTTGGGGCTAACTCCGGTCTTATTGCAATTCTAAGCTAAACAAACAGGAGCTCATAAAAGAGCCGATTGTTAAGATTTATTTGAATAGAAGCAGAAAAATTGAGGTTTTGCATGTGCGTGTGTGTTTTTCTCTTCACGAGAAACCCTGCCCCTTCCTTACTGGAACTTTGCTCAGGTGTTTCAGGATAAGTGTGTGAATACTTTATTTTCTCATTTTTGGGGACAGTACTTTTCCTTTCCACAACTGCAAAACGGTTTTCTTCTACATGCATGTGTCATGTGGACAGTTATTCAAAATCTGTTTTCTTCTATTTTGTTGTCAGGCGAAATCCTTGTGTCTCTAAAATGCTTACTTTACAGGAACAAAAAATTAATAAATTATAATAATAAAAAATTTAAAAATATAAAAAAAAAAAAAGACCTTCTTGAGTTACCAAAAAGCTAAGTGTACAAATTAATATTACACCATATATTACAGTATATGGTGGTGCAACATCAATACAACAACACACCAAAATCATGTAGAATCGAATCAATGAATTACATTTTCACTAATTAAAATGGTAAAATACGGTGCCAGCTGCAGCCATCCACATCAAAGTGGACTTATGCCAAGCCCCCAACCAAACAAAAAGCCTTAAATACTTCACAAAAATGGCTGCGGTACATATTTTTTCCAAACTCTTTTTCAAAGGTCTTCAACGCATGAGTAGTGCAACAAATAAAAAGAAGTGTTGACTAATCATCATAGCAGAGAAAGACCAATTGTAACGATTTGAGAAGAAATATGAATGACCATATTTGGACATGTTTGGATGTCAAAATGGAGCATCAGCAACTATAGTTGACAGCTGTTTTCTACTGTATGTGTGAGTCTTGATCTCGAGTTGCACTCACTACAGTCCACAGCTACTGATAAGTGGATTTTATTTAGATACGTGCATCTTCGTGTCAAAGTTGAACATCAACCACTACAGCGGTTAATTTTATTTAAAATAATTATAACTATACAAACAAATCCTGGGTTGCTACAGAGTATGGGAAAGCTCTCCCAAATAACGATTTATTCACCATCACAATAATAACAAGGAAACGAAGTCGTTTCAAATCGTTTTATGCAAGGCACCTAAACCTTAACCAGGCCGTAATTAGTCTTTAGGGAGTTTTTAATGCCTTTTCATAGAGTCACATTATCCTTGCAAATGCTGAACATTTCCAAAGCTCACAAACAATCAACGCAGAGTTAATGAAGCCAGTCATGGGGCTCCCGGCGGCCCCAATAAGGGTGAGATATTTCGAGCGGAAAAGCCCACCGGTAGCCAGGCCACGCATTTTATAGGGGTCAGAACAATTGGGAAGAAAAAGCACACCCAATTTTTGGGCCGGCCCGCTGTAAGACTGTCAACACACGAGGAAAAGCCGGTGCCTCCCAAGGGGGATGGTCAGTGGGACACGGGGCAAATGCCAGAGCCTCTCACCTTTTCCCATAAATCCTTACGAGCCACTCTGCTGCTGAATGTCGCAGGAAGGTCAGGTGTTTTGGGGCTATGGTCTGCCTGCCATTAGCTGCTCCAACTACACACGTTAGTATTAAAGTGTGATTTTGGAGAACAGAAGTTTCAGTCACCACACTTGCCCAAAATTTCTGGAAATAGCCAGCCTTCTGTGTTTGTGTGGCTTGTTTCTGACAGAAAATGTTCAAGAAACCTGTTGGGGTAAAAAAGTGGGGGGGGTCATCATGCCGGCGGATATTTGGTACTTTCTCACTTCGATAATAATGTCAGCTGTGCAACTGGTGCGCGTCTGCTGTGCACTGACATCAAAACAATGCCACAGTTTGTTGCCAAGAGCGGCAAACAAGCATAATAACTTTTTACATAAAGTTACTATTAATATGTATCATTTTAATATTGTGCTCACTTATTCCACCGAGGAAGGCCGGAGCCTGGATCCGTACTCACGACCTCGGCACTCAGAGGTAGACGTGCTAACCAGTCAGCCACCACGCCGCCTATATAGTAACTTATTATATATAGGTAATATTAATATATAGCCTATTATTTGTATTGCTCATTTTAATATTGTGCTTAAAATGATGACCGTTTATATATACAGTGAGGAAATTCTGTTGTGGCAAAACGGGAAACCTACATTGTTTTTGAGGCTTCGACTGTCATCAACTACGTCATCGAAGCATTTTCTCGGTGCGCGCAAAATGATTTTTAATTGTATTTTACTATGAATATCAGTTATTGGTTCATTTGTGTTTCGCATTTGTACATCAGTCAAAACGTTCACATTTTAATTAACACATTGTCTGTGAAGTAAACAAAGGTTTTCCAAATGGCAATAGCTTGACTCGAAACTGACTAATATGGGGAAAATAGTTTTGGAGTACTGGTCGGCTCGCCTGGTGAAAGGGTGTGCAAGAACACGAAGGTATGAAACTGCACTGTTTGGCTTGGCCCAGTAATATATTGCACAACGACTTACTGGCAAAAGGGCGTGTGACCACTGGAGAAGAACTTGTCACCAGCCTAATGTCTCCACTTTATGGAGTTTCTGCAAAGTGTGCATCTCAGCAGCTCTTCTAAGGCAGGTATTCATAGTGCCTTTTGGGCTATTTTGTGGTTGTGCGTTCTGGACCGTGTGTATAACCGTGGTGGGCAAACGTTACTTTTTTTTTTTTTGAAATGGACACATTATATGGCTAGGTAAGTCGTAAATGAGGTTGTGTGTTGGAGTGTGGTGGTAACATACTGTATGTCATTTTAATAATTAAAAAACGTAATAAAAAATAAAAACATCACAGTATTATTTACAAGTGACTGATAATTAACCTAATTAACATACTTTGCATTACTTACTCGAAAGTTAAATGTATATTTTGAAGTGTATGACCACATTAGAAAACCAACTAATGTTGTTATCTCATTTAAGAGCTCAGATTCCACTTTGTTATCCACTGTATTATTTATCACTGATCGATGCAGCATTTTATCACCAAGCCACCATAATAAACTTGTCGATTACGTCACATAGACAACTTAGTTGAACATCCTTATAGCAGTATTGTCAACAACTAACGCAAGCAACAGTGTTAGCCAATGCATCACACTAACTATAAAACAAAAATAATTACCGTATTTAAAACAGCATTCAACCTGCTACCTTAATTCCGCTCTAAAAAGCATCTACACAAACAGTGCAGCACCATATGTAGACAGACAATATAATGGTATATTCATCCTCTGTGAAGAAGTGAAGTGTTGAGCTGAGAGGAATGGAGATAACTCAATGAACAGTATGTCCATCTGTCTGTATTATACGGCTTCCAAGTGTCCAAGGCGGGCACACCAGAAAGAGGAGCGCAATTGCCATTCACTCGATGCAGTTTTTAGTTCTATTTAATTAAAGTACGGTATTTTCCTCATTGAAGTACACATTACAGCCATCTTTTTTTATTGTTTGGGGAAAGGCCGAAACTGATTAATGGCATTGCCATTCATTTCGATTGGAAAATATGATTTGCGAAGTCTTTTGAGTGGTCTGTAGTCATGATACAAACTAAACTTGTATCTCAAGCCACCGCTGTAGCCTCGCTTAACTTCACACTTGATGGGTGGTCTGGCACTCTACAAATGCAGCTATTTTTATACACATATTAAAAAGTCAGTTTTCCACAATATTCCTCCTTTAAAACATTGCCCACCCTGCCCGTTTGGACAATACTACTTTCAACACAGTACACGCACAAGCAACCAAGCCAATCAATGCAAGCAAAAGCAGAAGGGCGGGCGGATGGCAAGGGGTGACGTCACTGATGTCAGCGTCACTAGCATGTTTTTTTAGCCCGACACCTCCTTGGGTGACACGCCAGGGCCCAGGGGGGGGGGGGGGGGGCAGCAGCATTGGTACAAGCCTACGATAGCAACGCGGCCACAGAGGACAAAGACAGCCTTCATGCGGTGTTCATTCAGCCCTGGAGACCACTTCTGGTTTCGTGTGTCTGGAAGCGAGAAGGTGGCAGCGAGACGCCAACATGGAGCATGGGAGGTCATTTACAGGTTTGATGTTTACTGAATTTTACACTGTCCTTCTTTGGCTTTAACCTGCATGTCAGCGTGCAATTGTAGATATCCTTACTGGGTTTCTATAATGATCGAGACAAGGCCACAACCGAGGCAACCAACACTGTCTGCTGTGAGGAAACATCAGAGCCGAGATGACATGTAATTTAGTCTGGGGGCTGAGACTAGACTGGAGGCCAAACTAAAACAGCGTGTGGTCTTGTCATGTTAGCATATAGGGCTGGGAGATTAAAGTGAATTCTCCGTTTTTTGTTTTTGTCTTTTTTTAATTCAATATCCGATTTTAAACAATTTTGTCTTTTTCACTTTTAGAAAAAGTAAATAACAATGACATCATTTAACATTAGTGTACATGTTGTTTTTTGGCAACAAGCTAGCCAAAACAGTACCGCATGAAACTAGTACAGTCCTGCTCACCATTATTGGAACCCATGAAGGTAAAGTACCATAATGTGGAATATATTTTGAAAAAAAATTAGTTAACTAAAACATTTTAATTTTTATAGCGAACTTGTGTTTTATCTGAAAGACCAAATGATAAATAAAAAAAAAAACGATTTAAAACGATAAACAATGGGAGTAAAAAAAATAGAAAACTTAAAATGTGCTCTGTCACTGGTATTGGCACCCTTTCCTGTAAATCAGTATGGAAACACATTGTGGCTAACCTTTGGTAAATCACAAATGAGAATTTCCTGTTTTAAATTGTCTGTGCCCAATTGACATGAATTAACCAATGAATAAAGACTTTTAATGTTTTAAAAAGCCACTCGTTATCCCCTTTACCTTTGTAATAATCATCAAAACAAAGGAGCTGTCTGAGGACATCAGAAGTGCTATAATTCGCAAACACAAGACCACCAAATGGTATACGGCTATCTCCAAAGATTTTGGTAGCCCTGTTTCAGCAGCGCGTAATCCGGGGAGGACCATCACCTTGAAGTTGCCGTAATGGAGATAGCTGCTCCGACCAACCGGGCTGGATTTGGATGAGGACTCACTTCCCTGACGTTTTCTTCCTGTGCTTCAATTTCTCCAATGGACTTTCGCACTATTCTATTTAATAATGTTTAGTATCACAAACTATGTACATTTTTGCCCATTCGGCATCCATTGCAGCCTGATCATCCTGGAAGGGGGATTACCACATTTGCGGCCCCTTTTCAAGGTTTTTCATTTTTTGCCTGTTGTTTTTTTTTTTCTTGCTCTCTTGTGCTTCGATTAGGGGATGTCGTTGATGTTTGTAAACTGCGGGCATGTGAAGCCCTTTGTGACTCTTGTGTGATTAAGGGCTATATAAATAAACTTGACTTGATCGATGTAACCTGTAATAATGTGTCTGAAAGGAAAAAATTAATAAAACAACCAACAAAACAAAATCTTTGATATGAGCTGAAATGTGCCTTTGCGAAAAGAAAACTGCAAACATTCAAGAGCTTGAACAATTTGCAAAGGAAGAGTGGGGGGAAATACCAGCAGAGAAGTGCAAGAAGTTTAGAGATGGCTACAAGAAACATTTGGAAGCTGTCATCACTGCCAAAAGGTGTGCAACCACAAATATCAAAGAGAGGTGCCATTATTGCTGCACATGCTTTGTTTTCTATTTCTTCTTTGGAATTACATTATGCAAGTTGAAAAACAATTTCCTTTGTGGAATTGTGGACATCCAATTAAAAGGTCCTGATGATATAAATTTGGTACATTTCCATTTATTTCCGAAGCTATTGTAGAGATCATGCAAAAATGGAAGGGGTGCCAATAACTGTGAGCAGGACTGTACATCGGTGAAAGAGCACCCTTAAGTGATTAACTCAAATGTAGTCATTGCCCAGCCCAAAAGTTATCAGCACTCATTCTGTTTTCATTGAGAGCTCATTTCCCTCACTTCCATTTGTTGCTAAAACAGAGCTGTGAACACGCTGCTACATTCTACATTAACCTCACACACACACGCACGCACACACACACCATCTCCTTAAATTTGACTAGGCTGATTTGAGGCCCGCTCCCAACTTGACACTGCTAATTAAGAGTAGCAAAAACAAAAAGCTCATGTTCGTATTTTCCCTGAAAAGTGAACCTGTACAGTGGCAGATGAAGGCAAATGGGTGGCCTCAAAAATCCACTACTACATATTGTAATTCCTTGAACTCAGACAGCACTGAAGAAGAACGTAACCCGTCTGTAATAGTATGGCGAGAACCTCAGACAGCAGTCCACGTTCTTACTCAGTGTGCCTCCTTGTGTACCAGCGGAAACAAATAGATTCAAATGAGCCTGAGCCACGGTAGCCCATAAATGATTTAGGAGTGGGGAGGGGGGAACCCAGGGCATCGAAACAGAAAAAAAGATGGGGCCAATGAAGTTTGACGTCAAGTAGGGGGCCGCAAAATGTCATCCTGTGGGCCGCAAAAGAACCGCGGGCCGTGAGGTGAACATCCCTGCACTAGATGTTCCACTGTACTGGGAATCATTCATTGGCAATGCATGACATTAAGTACAAACCACCGGGCTGCTGCTATCTTTGCAGCTCAAGCTCTTCCGCTACAATCCGCCCATTTTTCTTGATCTCCGTCCCTTGGGAGATAATCTCTGTTTGTACGGAAGTGATGCACGCCGGCGGGGGTGGAGGCTGCTGGCACAAAGCAGAAAGTAACGTTGCCGGTGTTGAAAAGCTGTCTGAGTTAGTCCAGTCAGCGTTCAGCTCTGGAAACTGCCCACAGGCATATCCTCGGTACAGGCTGATAAGAGGCCCTGACTTACTCCATAAGACTTCTACCACCTACATAAAAATAAATTGGCTTGGACAATTGCATCATTCAAGATTCTCAATGAGCAGAGGTCCTCATTCGGGGGAGATCTTGACCTGAACCTATCCAAGTATCTATTCATCCATTTTCCGTTAAAGAGAGAAACATGTGAAACATGTTTGAGGAGGCTTGTTTATGTTCTGGGGCTGCTTTGTCATTGAATCTGTGGTGAAACTGTAGACTTCCTTCCCGCCAATTCCTCCAGCTCTTCCAGGGGGATCCTGCGGTGTTACCAGGCCAACCGGGAGCCATTGTCCCTTCAGCGTGTCCTGGGTTGTCTCCAGGGTCTCCTTCCAGTGGGACATGCTCAGAAAACCTCATCACAGCGGCGTGCAGGAGGCATCTTAACTTAATGCACTATCCGCCTCATCTGGCTCCTCTCAATGTGGAGCAGCAGCGGTTGTACTTGAGCCCCGCCCTGACTGAGCTTCTCACCCTTGCTTGTATTTTGAAATAGTCCTTTTGAAACCTGAAGGCGCAGCTTGTTGGTCAATACATGCACACAGGACATAACCAGAAAAACTCAAAATTGTAGGCCTACACAGTAAAAAGCCCAGTGATGAATTGACTCACAGAGTTGATTTCAACACTTTTTTCATAGTTTATATAGCTCCACACTTTCTAGAGAAAATACTTAACACTGGGAGGGAAAACATTTTGAACTCACTAAGCAGAGTTACTTAACACTACAGGAGTAGACATTTAAATCTTCTCAGACACTCATAAAAGTTTAGTCCTAAAAGGTCTACCACGACGGTGATCCAACTGGCGCACTGTCGTACCAAAGGTAGCAACCTTAACATCTAGGCTCTTTAGGGCGTTATAAACTAATTTTACCTGTAACTTCAGCCCATTACGCATTCACAGCGATTCTTTAATAGCGAAGCCACGGAAAAAATACACGGACAGATTTTTTTCAAAAGTACTCGCCTAAGATGTGGTTCTGCCAACATCGGCCCGTCACGGGCGAAACCTTCCGCATTTTATTTAAGGGCTTTTTTTTTTTAAGCGAAGCGAAGACTGAAAATGAATTAATGGATCCAAAACTCCTTTTGTCTGTCAAGACTGTCAGTATTTCCCAGTGATATGCAAGAAAGGAAGAAGGATGAGGAAAATGGTGCTGGCTTGTCTCTCTCAAACTGGAGACGAGCAGGCGGAGTTGAGTGATCTAACACACCATTTAACTCTGAAAAGATTAAAATTACACTATGGGCGTTAAATTGAACTCCCACAAATTTAACTCCAATTTTTGCTTTGTATTTAGAGTGTTTTAGTGTGAATGAAGATTGCAACTGTGTGCCTCCTAAATTTGCACGTTTTACTTCATTCTGATAGCTATTTAAAAAAGTTGTCGCCCTCTCAAAACTGAGGAGCTCACGCTGTGCGCAGGGCGCCACATTTTAAGCTGCAGGCGAATGTCGCCTCGTGTCATTTGACACCAAGGTACAACATCATTAAATCCCCCAAAGAAGCCATCAGGTCGCTCCCTATGAGGCCAAGGCAGAAGTGCTTAGACGGGATAAGGTGATGTTGGCTTCTATATCGCCCTTTCCTACAGTTGCATCATATACATTGCTACATACAATGCTGCTGACTAGTCTTGCTGTCAGTACATCATAGAAGAAAACAAATCTTAAAAATTTGAACCATTCGAGAGACATAACATCCAATCTATGTGTTGTAGCAACAATAACAACAGGTATGTCTGCATGTGCATGCTTACAGTTTATATTTAATACACCTCCCACTCAAAAAAAAAAAAAGTTCACCAGATAACACCGCAGTCGAGTGGATGTTGGTTTAAAGCCGCATACATTATGCATGTACTCGCACTGTACAAGTGCACACGTGTCCAAAGACTCCCGTCATCATCAGTCCGCTTGACAGATCTGCTGCCAAGGTGCAGGGGTCCCACAAGGAGGCCTGTCCTCAATAGGAGAGGGGAAATGAGCCGTGACACTAATGACGCCGGAGGAGGAGGGGTGGGGAAAGCTCCAATATCCATCCGTACATATATATTTATAAGTTAAGCTCTTTTTATTTGCAACACGGCGAGGGCTTTTATAAATGTATTGAAATTGTCAAATCATCTCTACAAAGAACAAGACGTGTGCATTATATTAAGAGAATGTCATTTCATTTAAAACTAACTAACACATGCATATAAATGACACACGTTTGGCCAGTTGGCAGCTAGCGCGAGAAGCTAACATAGCAATCTACCGCTTCACTCAGTCATAAACAGAAAGACTAAAATATACGACACCAGTCTCGGGATCCAAGTCAGTCAGGTTTTTTCCAAACATGCCCAATATATATACAGGTCCCATCACCCAGCAACAGGAATGGGAACAAAACAGGAAGCAGTCAAACCAGTATCATAACATCACTTGTCTGCATTCTCATGAGATTTGCCGAAGTCTTGTGTGATTTTGCAGAAGTCTTGACAGATTTCGCCGCAGTGTAGAGAGTTGCCCGCGTGGTATTATAGGACATGCGTAAGATTTGAAAAAGTATCGTGATTTTGTAGAGTTCTTTTAAGATTTGTGGAAATGTGATTTTTCTTGAAAGTCTTGAAAGATTGGCTCAAGTCTTGCATGATTCATTGGAAGTCATCTGAGATTTGCAGACGTATCCTGTGAATTAGCCAAATTTTAACGAGAAGTGTTGCGTGATTTAGTGGAACTCTTGTTAGCTTTGCAGAATCTCATGCAATTCTGAAGACCCTTTGTGATATTTGGTAGGTGAAGTAATGTGAGATTTGCTGACGTTTTGGGCTATTTGCCTAAGTCCAGCATTGTTTCGTGGAAGTTCTGAGATTTTGTGTGAGTCTCAAGTGGTTTTGCAGAACTCTTGTAAGATTTGTGAAAGTCTCATATGATTTATAGGAAGTTATGCAAGATTCGCTTAAATCAGGCGTAGTTTAGTGACATTGCTGGATTATTTAGTGCACGCCTCTTTACTGGAAAGCTTGTGAGGGTCTCATGCAATTTAGTAAAACATTTTGTGAATTTATCAACATCTTGTGTCCATATCCAAATACTGATCTTAAATCTCATGCTGATTTTTAGCAGTCCTCCATAATTTAGTGGAAGATTTGCAAAAGTCATGTATGCTTTGGCAGAATATTTTTCTCATGTGACATCACGTATGATGGTGGCTTGAACTCTCTTTAGTCTCAAGACATGTTTGAAGTCTTGTAACATTTAAAGGGAATTCTCAAAATATTTGCATTGGGTGATTTAGTGAAAGTCACGAAAGAAGTCTGGTCAAATGTGTGCTTGCTCGTTTGATTTAGTGGTAGTCTTGCATAGTGAAAGTCGTGATTGTACAACAATCTCAGATTTAGCGCAAGTCTTGAAAGAATAGCCTAAAATCTTTTAGTGCTGTCGTGCTGTATTATTTACTGCAGCAAATAGCCTTGCAAAATTTCCAATGACAAATTAAACTCCCAAAAAATTTGCATTGGGGCATATTTTTGGCAAGAAATTTAGACAAACTCAAAATTGGTTCACTCTGGAAAAGAAAAAAATCACCTACTCTTGATTATTTGGGGATGAATTCCTCATTAAATTAAACCAATAAAGCCCAACTATGTTTATTGCCATATTTAAAATGACGAATGAGCTCCCCAAAAATCCAATGACCATTCAGATTGTTACACGCTAGATGTGTAGCCATGTCTTGGTGTGAGGTTAACACTTTCCCTCATTTCTATTTTAGTAGCCAGCGGGGAGGCTCGGGGGCTCGCGGCAGACAGCGCGGCGCTGTGACTCCCGAGCAACGTTAAGCCGACTGTGCTTCTCGAGGGGTTTTTTACACCTGAATGTGAGAGGAGCCGGGGACGTCAGGCTCTAGTACGCCAGAGGACCCCCTACAGAGCCTGTCCGAATCTCAGCTGTTCCTGCCGCCGGTGCGCTTGTCAAAACAGCCGCTTGTTCAAGTGAGCGGCGCTACTGACAGTGATAAATGGCCTTGTCCATCCAAGATGAATTTTGGAACCACAAGACTTACAGTCCACGGTGACTTTATTTGTACAGCGGTACGGATTAGACAATACAGAATCCCAAACCTTAGGCACTAAAACATACTGTAAGGAAAGAATTCTCCTGGTGCTCCTGAAGGGAATAGAATACCAACAGTCTGTTTTTTTGGAATGAGGACTGTTAGATTCCAGTAGTCTTGACATTCATTAGCCTCCATGGCGATAAAAACGTACAGACTAGGGCAGTGTTTTGCCAACCTTTATTGGGCCAAAGCTGCCATGTTACACTAGGGAAACCATGCTACGAAACAACAATGTCACAAAAGGTTTGAATCCTGAAATAGTGAGGATCTTGTCTTGATTTTTTGATAAGCTGACATGGGCCTGCTCAAGTGAAAAAAAAACTAATTTACTGACAGGAAGCCATGAAAAGTCTTTTGTATGAACGGTAAGAAGTAGACACAGGATTTTGATTGTACTTTTTGGGTTCTAATGGAAGAGCATTTCATTCGTCTGCATTGCACGATACATGACAGGCATAGACAGATGAACAAAGACTTTTTCAAAACATTTGTGTAAGATGGGAAGTGAGACTTGCCACGGAGAGCAAAAATCTGCTAGAAATTGATGCCCCCAACCCCAAAAAAGTTTTATAATGCCCTCTCCACAAAATGGCAGCAGATAGCTAGCTATGCTCTGACTAAACTAAATACCTCCTTTCACTTCAGCACAGTTTCTTGGCACCAAGAAGTGGCGACAAATCAATACATTTCATTAATAGCAGTTGGATGATGGTGACAGTTTGGAGCCTGGAGCAAATTTTCACAAGTACATTGCTTTCAAGTTATGTGGAGAGCAATTATTATTGCATGCTTTTATGCAGTACAACACTGTTAAGTGTAATTTATCGGGGGGTTTTTGTAAACATTTTACAAAAATGTGTTTGTTTTTGGGGGGTCTGGAATGGATCAATGGCATCTCCTTTGATTTCAATGGCGAAATATCATTCGAGATACATCACAGTGTGAATTTTATCTCGAGGCCCGACTGTATAACTGATCTCAACGCGAAAACTGGTTTCCACTTTCAAGCTTCCACTGTAGCTGTTAATTGTATCACATGATGGTTAGATCATGCAGCAACAAATGGCGTGAGTGAGGGTACTGCGAGGTTTGCAGTGGGTCGGTGTTGGACTTGTGGTGGGGGGGTTGGCTCATTGAAGCCTGCGACACACGCATATGTTGTCAGGATCAGGAAGAGCTCATTGAGTTGATGACAAGGCAGGGGTGGTCAGAAAAACCTAATGCCTGAGGCCCCAGCGTGCCCTGGGGGCTTTCTGTTTAGGAGGACAAAGCCACCGTGTATCAGGCCTACCATCCCCATGTCAGGCCCGTATCGCCTCCCTCTCCGGCCCCCCTCCTCCACCCCCACCTCCGCAAGAACTTTGATTCGCGGCCAAAGCAAACAGTTCAACGCCGGGGATCCGCCGTAGTCCCGGTTCCCATGGCGACGGCACACGAGGGCACTGGATTGGACTCGATGATTGGAGTAGACAAAGAGGTCGATTCAGAGATGCGAATTTGGATGGCCGACAGAGTTAGGATGGAAATAAAACAACAACAACAAAGATGACAGCGTGCAAAAACTTCATGTGTGCAATCAACCAAGTAATTACAAACACATGCTGTCACTTCAACAGGTGTATTAGACTGTAAATCTTTTTGTGCTTCAAAGTTTGTGCTCAAGGATTATGATATGTACAGTTTATATACCAGTAAATGTAAAATGCAATATTCTTATAAAATAATAAGAAATGCTTGGAATGTTCTAGCTCTACCAGTACGAGTACTTAACTCAAGTAGTCACCGATACCACAAGTACCCCGGTCGGTACCACTAGTACTTTTGATACATAAAACTCCCTCCCCAACAACCAAAAAAAAGTCTGATAATTTAAAAAAAATACCTATATGTCCCAATATAGCATTTTCAATTCAATTTCATGAAATCAAAGGCAATTTTCTATTCTTCTAATTTCTAATTTCTTTCTAGTACCTCTTCATAAAATGGCCTCAAGAGGGTGGCAGACAGGGGTGTCCACAAAGTCTGGCTACATAGGGGATTTCATTATTTTATTTATTTATTTATTTATTCTTTGCCAGAATGAAGATGGCTCTGTCAAAAGAAGAACCAATCGATTTGGTAAGTGGATGAGAAGGATCATGGTCTTATCGCAAAATTGCGTGAATTTAACCTTTGACCTATTCCTGAATTTCTCAAAGTGCATCAAATTATGCATTGAAAATGATGGAAATCATGTTGAACATAGTATTTACCATTACAATTGAATACAATTTTGTTGTCTGAAGTATGTGGGCGGGGTTTAACCATGTTCCCAGACTTCATGGACACCCTGTATTTTACTATAAAGAAGTCCATCCATGTTTTGATTATCATCATTTAAAAAAGAAAAAAGCATTTGGGAGATTTTTGAAAAAAAGGCAACATGAGATCCTATGTAAAATTAGATTGTCGTCATAAAAATACACTTTTAGTGACCGGCTTGATTGCTCCCTTTGCTGGCGAGGAAACTCTTGAGGCGGTGTCTAAAGTGCGGAGGCTATAACAACCAGCGGGTCTTCTGTTGTCACAAGGCTGTGTTTATTTCTGTTGTTAATTTGGCAAAATGATTCCCATCTGTTAAAAGGTTATTGTTGTGCTTGTTATAAAAACGGTTTTGCCAGAACAGTTGATTAATTGAACGTGGTCTGCTGAGCTGTGCCCCTGCCGGCCAATTATCATAATCCCAGGTTGTTTATTATTATTTTTTGCTCTGCTGCCATTCCCGACGCCTCGGCAAAACCACGGATCGCTGAGTCGAGTACGTAGTAATAGGATAAGAAAAACACAGAAATAGGGCAATCACTTCACTTCTGCGTTAATTTAATGATTCAGTCGATATTTGTGTTTCTTCGTTTTCATTCGAAATGACTCCTCATTCATCATTCTCTCAGTCGGCATGCAAGTCTTGCTTCCCCACACAGTCCGAATGTATTATCGGTGGCCGGCTTTCCAGCCACCATGGATACATCGTTGGGTGAAAAAGATGTCAATTAATATAGCAGCGTCATAGATTAGTGCCGATGTCACTTACCATTTCAGCGGAATGGCCCAATTGCAGGAATCAGTAGAAACGGTGGCCTTTTGCTTCATGTAAGGGGGAACCGGTGACATCATGGACAAAAATGAGAGAAACAAATGAACTCTTATCTCTCTTATCATTTCAGTGACAAGGAATACTGTTTTAGAAAATGGTGGCATGATGTGGCATGCTTTGAATAGAAGAAAAAAAAGGGGGCATCTTGTGGACAAACAAGAAAACGAATGAAATAAGAGATACACGGTCAACTAAGCATAAAATGAAGACTTACATATGCATTTAAAAGAACCACACAGCATGAGTCAGTTTAGCTCAATGCTAACAAACAAAGCAAAACTCCAAAGATGGGCTGAGGAATAGCAATGGCGTTGTAAGTTGCAACCTTTTGAGCAATGGCTATTAGAGCACAAACGGTGTAGCAAAATTATCCTCTCCAAAATCCTTGACGACAGCTTACTGACGACCATCTCCATATAGATATTTATTATTATATTTATTATTTGGGACAAATGAGTGAGAATATTAAAACATTTGAAATCCCCTTTAAGAGATGACATTTACACACCTCGTTCATTTCTGCCTTGCTGGAATTGAACAGTAGCACTGCAGGAAATTGAATTTCCTCTGGCCCTTTCCATGTCGGATAACAGCCTCTCCCAGAAGCCGGCTCCTTCCTGACCTTGACTTCCACCTGTTTTGGTGGCACGGCCTGCCTCGTGTCACGCCTCGTAACGCTGACAACACCACCACACCGGGTGTAAATTACCGCGTTCACCCGCTCGGTGTCCTGGCTAATAATCTCGGGGCGACTGGCGAACGCGGGCCTGCTCCGTATGCCACGCGTACATCTCTGTGTCAACGTTAAAAACAGCTCATTTCCCCAGGCTTAGTTATGCCCAATTCCCCAAACCAGGCCAGGTTGCAGGATCACCCCACCAATACAATAAATTGTTTGTTTGCACTGCTCGAGGACAACTCACTGCGAAATTGAGAAGAAAAAAATCAATGCGGCCATTGTGCCAAATGCATGCACAAAACCAGGACACAAAACATAAAATACATGTTAGGAATACAGTGATTACTTTTGCGGGGCTATTCTTACAGGAAACAACCGGTTCTGTTGTCCAGTGTGAAAGTAATTGTTGATCCGAAACCGATTTGAGGGACGCGCCAAATATCAGAAGCTAGTGCTTATTCCAATCATCAAAATTTAAAGTAATTACAAGTCAAGAAAATATTAACGCAAATAACTTTTGTAAAATAATAACTTTACAATATCCAGCTGTTTTCACCTATACAGCACTTTGGAAATTTGTTACACGCCACTGTCAAATAAAATGAATTAATAAATGAAACTTTAAAAAATACCATTTGGATCATGTGCAGTACAGGACATAAGTTTGGACACACTTTCTTATTCAATGCATTTACTTTATTCTCATGACTGGTTACTTTGGAGATTGTCACTGAAGGCATCAAAACTATGTATGAACTGACGTCAAGTTATGTCTATGCCTATGTCTAAAAAATAAATAAAAAATAAAATAAAAAAAGGTGAAATAACTGAAAACATGTTTGATGTTATAGATTCTTCAAAATAGCCATCCTTTGCTCTGGTTACTTTTTTATATACTCTTGACATTCTTACCTCTGGAAACTCCTTGAAGACTGATGAAAAACCCTTTCAGGTGACTGACTACCTTTTGAAGTTCATTGAAAATGCCAATAATGTGCAAAAAAGTAATCAGAGAAAAGGGTGGCTATTTATGTACTTATTTTATTATTTTCACCTTTTTTGTTAATTACATAACTCCAAATGTGTTTTCTAATTGTAATAGTTGTAGTTTTGATGCCTTCAGTGAGAATCTACAATGTACATAGTCATGAAAATAAAGCATGTATTGAATGAGAAGGTGTTTCCATACTTTTGTCCCATACTGTACTTATTGAAGAAATGCATCTGCAAAAATGCGTGAAAAATAAAATACGCACCGTATTATAAGGCGCAGTCAAAGTTACGATGTCAGTACCAAATGTGATCGGGCTGCCCGATCGTATCGGGGTCGCCTAACGAACACGTTACACTACAGGATTGGCCGGAAATTATCCAGTTGACGTCAAACATTGGAAAGAAAATACTTAAAATGTCATTTAAACAACTAAATGTACAGACTGAGATTGTAAAAACGTAAATAAACCTAAGAATATAAACACCAGATATATTGAATAAATAACGATAATTGCCTGAGATGTGACAAATATTGTCAGTTTAGATTGTTAATTGTTCCTATTATCATTAAGACTGTTTTTGTGATGTAATGTGATTGTGAAGAGCTAAAAAATAAACCAAACCGAAGTGAATCGCGCATTTCGTTAGCTCTGCAGTAGTGACGTCACCGGCAAACGCGAAGGTGCTTCTATCTATTTTATTATTTCTTCAATCTTAAAGTATCCTACTTTTATATTCTTAGGTTTATTCCGTTTTTACAATTTTAGTCTATACATTTTGTGAGGATTTGTGGTGGTTAGTCGGACACTGTTTATAAAATGAAAAGGCAGGATGGAGACAGATTCATTCTTAAATTAAAACTTTTCATTCACTGCAGGAAGAGCGACAACACTTCCTGATCCCCTATCAGCTGACTATCACTAACCAA
The DNA here is from genome assembly GCF_054856555.1 of Leptonotus elevatus. Lineage (NCBI taxonomy): Eukaryota > Metazoa > Chordata > Actinopteri > Syngnathiformes > Syngnathidae > Leptonotus > Leptonotus elevatus. The sequence goes on along the minus strand of NC_141239.1, from coordinate 26,395,060 downwards.
TCAGATGCTAGCATACTTTAGGTATATGCTAGTGAATGACAAAGAGCAGCAAATTCGACACATCAATTTAGATACTTGTACAAAAAAATACCAAAATGTGTGAACGTGTAAATAATAATTCTGGAAACATAAATGTACAAGTAAATATACATTTTAACAAATTAACTTAAATGCTTGATCGTCCGGGTGTGGACCTTCGCAAAGTGGCAAATTTGCCACTAAATAAAGTGGCAAATTTGTCACTTAATAAACATGCAAAAAAATAATAATTCTCGGAATATTGCCCCTGCCCTCTAAAAAAATTATTTATACGTGGCCCTAATACGCCTTATAGTCGTGAAAATACGGTAATACAAATTGAAAAATCGAAACATATTTCATTACAGCTATAAGTGGGGGAGGGATTATCTTGGGTCACCTTAAAAAAAAAAAAGGAGAAATTAAATAGCGACAATTATAACAAGGTTGATGAAGACATTAGAAATGATATTGTTGAGGTGGGAGGTTCTCGGATTAGATTTTGGCTCCAGGATAAAGGCTATAAAAATGAACAAGTTTTTCTTCCTCCCCCTCCTTTTCAGGCCAGTTTTTAGTTGAGTATTATTTGAAAAAAAATTATATCTTGTTGATGTTGATTGCTGCCTGAAACAAATGAATGAAATGAAAAGAAATATGCTCAAAGCAAGACTTTAAAAAAAATATATATATATATATTTCAAGTCCTGACAAAAAATATGCACGGTAAAATAATTTTGCAATTAGGAGAAAGTTATTTCAATATTTGTGCAGAATAACCGCAAACCAAGAGTTAAATTCAAAACACTTCAGGCGAGGGCAAAGAGGGGTACGGCCGCGGCGTTAACCAAACCGAAGGGAATATTTCCATGGTGCACATGAGGGTGGCAGCCAACTGGTGTGAAGTAACTTGAAAATGTTCAAGGAAGGGAAGCTCAAAGCCTCCTTGCTGATGATAGGGTGGGGATATGTGAGGATGAATTTAGGGATAATGTGACACATTTTACGCTAGAACTGTGGTTAGAAAATGATCCGGATAGCCAACGACGGATATCTTCTGATAGGTAATTCATCCCTAACAGTCTTGATGAGTCATTTTTTACAGTGGATCCCCAAGGACAGAACTGCATTTCCAAGACTATCAGCAAAACTATGCTTTAGGTACACAGGATTATTTCGGATATTTACAGGAGAAAGAACTAGAACATGAGTTACAGATAGAGCCGCATGGATTAATTAAATCTGTTGTCGGGGCCAAAAATGTTTTATATGCGCACTGTACCATGACTTGGCAAAAGGGAAGGGGGGGGGGGGGGGGTGACTGTGTGTCAAACACACATGGGAAAGAGAACTTGAAAAAATAAACATCACAGAATCTCAACAGTTATGTATGATAAAAACACATCGTCATCTGGTATTTGTAGAGAACATTGTTGGAAGAACATGATTAGGCTCCTTATCACACCCAAAATCAAACAAAGTAGTGCAGCCATGTTGGCGCCAGTGTGGTGCATAGTGTCGGTCATATGCATGTGTTCTGGATCTGCACAAAGATGGCGTCTTTCTGGAAGAATGTGTGTCATTTATTAATAGGATTTAATGTTTTCATGTGCGGTATTGTATATATTTACCAGAGGACTCTGTGTTAAAGGAAGATACGTACTGTACCTGCTTATATACATGTTAGCAGCATGTAAAATTGCCATTATAAAGAAATGTCTCACAGGGAAATGACTTAAGAAGGTTTATTAGACTGCATCACACAACTGATTGATTTAGTTGAGTACGCAGTAAATTTTACTCTATTTGATCCCGCTCTAAATAGAGTAAAATTTACACTTGGAAGAGGGTAAAATTAAAAAAATTAAAAAAAGTCACTCAAGGGTTGAGGAACGATCTCACGACCTTCAGCTTGGGAGACTGCCCCTCTACCACCTGAGCTATGCCACTCCTACTGTTTGTTTACACCCAAGAGGAGACCAAAAGCATAATTTTTGGTTTTAGAATTATAAAGATTCCAGCTGACACGAGCTACTAACACACAGCAGGAGCTGCGTGCCTCGGGGAGTAGATTGGTTGTCTCCCAACCTGGAGTTGTGGAGTTTGTTCCTCAACCCTTGAGTGACTTTTTAAAAATGTCATTTTATAATAATTTTCCTCTCTTCCGAGTGTAAATTTTACTCTATTCAGAGTGGGACCAGGTAAGAGTAAAATTTACTCTACAGAATTAACTGTGTACTTCCAGTGCTCCTGCTGTTGATTCTTACTTTTACTTTTTGTTGTGTGCTGCTTTTCGTTTTTCCATATTTTTTTTATGTCAAAAAGCTGAAAGAAAAATAACATTGCAACAATAAATAAATCAGTAAACGTTATACTGTGTATGCATATATAAAAAGAATGAAGGTCTTCAGTGTTTCTGGCCAGTGCCCACTTTGGCCTGGACTAGCTTCCAAAGAAAGGACCTTTTCATTCATGACGGAATCAAAATCAAACCCACAATTTGGAGAATGTTGCTGACAGAAAATCAGCTAGGAAAATATTTGGACTTTCATATGCTCTCCCGCCCCCCAAATTCCAAAATACATCAAATGTTAAAAAGACAGTCCCCCGCATATGCGTGCAAGGAATGCGGGTGCCCGAGCCGTGAATTCACCTTCCCCGAAAATATCCTCACGTTCGCTCGTCAACATCGGGAAATGTTAAGCATGGCGGACGAGTTACACTATTCCCCCTCACTTGTGCCGCTCTCATCCTCCGCCATTAGGGGGCACATATAAGTGCTCAAATATGGAGGTTTAAATCAAAACACAGAGTACGTTAGGGAAGTAGAGAAAGTGGAAATTCCTTGATAGCCTGAATTTATTCCAGGATGTCCTGATAGTCTTGAAGTGTGACTGAACCCAGGTACAGATTCAAAACATCCGCTGCCAGGTGTAGCAAAGCAGCCCCAGAATATAAGCAAGCTGCTCTATTTTCAGTGTGGTCAGGACTTGAATGTTCCAAACTTCTTTGTTACAATTTGCAGTTTTGTGAGGAAAGCTCGTTTTACGGCTGAGCAGAAGGATTTCTTGAAACTTGAATTCCATTGTCGTCAAAGTTTCTTTTAGTTACACATGCTGGACATCTCCACATTTAACTCGCTGAAATAATTAGAAAGAGCCAGCCATCTAAGAAATAGCAAAATCTTTTGAGTGGTGTTTCCTCTACCTACAGTAATGTTTCTTTTGTACAAATGGGAAGGTAATAAAAAAGAAAAAGAAAAAGATTTTGTCCAAAGCTATCATTTGTACATGTACTGAAGAGCTGGAAGTCTGCTTTTTACCGATGCAAAGGGATTGTATGCAGTGAGGCCGCCACGGTCCATAAATGTAAATCAGCGGGGTTTTACTGACTCACAAATACAGTCTGGTTTTCGCACAGGCCTCCACGGGGGCTTTTGCTCCGGCGCTATCTGTCACGATGATGCAGCGGGTCAGCCGTCCGACAGTGAAGGTGGGCCGCACATCCACATAGATGTTAGGGAGGGGGGGGAGAAAGTTAGAATATGACTTGATGGATATTAGTTTTCAAGACAAAAACTGCATTAGTAGATTTGGTTTTCTCTACCTTACTCTAAAATAATAGCAAATGAAGCATGAATTCATAAGGTTGGGGTACCACATTAACACGGCAATCTGATAGTAGTCACAGTTGCATGGCAAAGTCCGAGCAAGTTGAATTGCAGAGAACAATGTTGATAAGATTGCAGCTTTCTTAACCACCTCAGCCTCGTGCAAATGGACTGCAAACAGGTGGGGTTGAGAGATAGACATCGCAAAGATAGTTTTTCCAACTGCGGACGCGATAGCCGGACGGACTATTAGGGGAACACGCTGCACTTAAGTGCCATTAGGGTCGTTTAACCGTTCAAAGAGATGTAAACAAGAAGCGCGATGCAACCGCCCCGATTTCATTTTACAGCAATGGATAGTAATGGGGTACATCTGAGATATGAAATCTACCTCATAGCCTATTAGATGTGCTGAATTTAACACTAAATCATGGCCATTTACTTTGAGAAGGCCATTTAGTTGGATTTCACAAGCATCACTGCATTCACAAGAGTTTCTGGGGGGATATTTTTCATGTACCTGGTACTTTTTGTATTATTGTGCAGATAGATACATTTCTGGATGCGGTTGCCCTCTTTTACAGACTGAAATCTGTAGTAACCACTGACCGTATATTTATATTATTATTTGAACATAATGTAAGTGAAAGCTTTATGCATAATACCAATGCAAAATACACATGTTTGATCTGTAAATTCATTTTGCCCACTTGGGGTAGTCATCCTCACGCTCTACACTGTATTTGCGACTTTGAATGTGTGTGGCTTTAAAAGGAGGGTCCTGGCCTATTGAGCAGCCTGGGAGTCCATCCAATCCGTCCATTTTCTTAACCGCTTGTCCTCACAAGGGTCGCGGGGGCACTGGATCCTATCCCAGCTGGCTTTGGGCAGTAGGCAGGGTACACCCTAAGCTGGTTGCCAGCCAATCGCAGGGCACACAGAGACGAACAACCGTCCACACTCACAATCACACCTATGGACAATTTGGAGTGTTAAATTAACCTGACATGCATGTCTTTGGAATGTGGGAGGAAACCGGAGTAGCCGGAGAAAACCCACGCAAGCACGGGGAGAACATGCAAACTCCACCCAGGAAGGCCAAAGCCCGGACTTGATCTCACGTCCTCTACACTGGCAGGCGGACGCGCTAACCAGTCATCCACCGTGCCGCAGCTTGGGAGTCAACAAGTGTAAATGTTGCAGGCTCAGGATGGCAGCAGGCTGTTAGCGGGCTAACTGTTAGCCAGTCTGCCTGTTGAGTTTCTATGGGAATCAATTGTGTGCTGCTAGTGTATGAATACGATTGTGACGGGTTTATTTGGATTCTTAAATAGTGGTAGCCCATCTTAAATTTAAACTAGATTTTTTTTTTTCAGTTCAATTACCCGTTTAAAATTTCCATTCAGACTTTAAATCCTTAAAATAAGTACATTGCTGTTGTGTATCACTAACCTACACTAGCGCATTAGTTAAGTCATTAAAACTCTAAAACTTGCACGAAAAATACTAGAACTCCATAAACGCAAAACCAGTCAATAAAACGGTAAGTACAGTACGATATTCAGTGTGCGTGTTTTGACAGCGAGACAAAATCAAGCATCAAACATTCCTCGGATGAGTTGCAGGAAGCAGATGTCCTTCCTTTTGCTCTCCTTATGGGATCATATAAGCCCATAAACACCTACAGCACCATACAGTAGCAGGACATCTCTGATTTCGCCCTCCGTGTTGTCCCTCCCCGCTGTTGGATCGTGAGTCACACCGGGGCCACGTGAAGCTTTTTAGTCGTAAATTGCCGAGAACGGTGTCAAAAGCCTGTCGAAACCGCCTGTGTGGTTTTTGAAACGGACCTCCTCCTCCACGCCGTGTTTTCAGAATCGCTTCCAGCTGCTGCACGGCCACTAATGGCACCTCGGGCCCGCAGTGCTGTTTTAGAACTGGCCAAGTTTTAGCCTCTAGCCCCTCCACGCCCACGTTAAGGAGGTTTTTACTGCTGTTAAACAAATGATCTTCGCCCGTATTATGCGCAACGAAATGGGCAATCCGCTGGCTGTCCTCTATCTTGCATTCCTGTAAGAACAACTTGGGAAATTGTGTCTGAATTGGACGGACTGAAGCTTGTCAAATTTGCAATTGAGCAGTTATTTTCTGAGAAAAATTTACCTTGAATGTAGAAGTGGAAATACTTTTGAAAAAATTACCAAAAGTGCAAGAATGCATGCTACCACATTACAAAATGTAAAAATTCCAATTACTACTTTCCTAATAGCCATTTAATTATGTTTTTGACTCAGTGATGCAGAGAGAACTTTAAAAAAAAAAATCAATACATACGATCCATTCAACTTGGGAATCTTATTTTTGAAAGACAAGCATTTTTTTAAACAAAGATAAAAAGATGGCTATAATGTCACATGATGTGAGAGAGAGGGATAACTTTTTTAGGAGTTTTTTTTATATAAGTTTGGGGTGATGGGAATCACTATATTGGATTTTTTTTTTTTATATATCTGTTTTATAAATCCATGGAAATATTGCAGACAATATTTAATATTACCATTGTGACTATAAAGTTACTGTACACTTTTGGTGAAGTTCTACACAACAAAATCTACAGTGGACGGATAATAACTTGGCTGGCCCGTAAAAAAAAAAATAAAAAAAAGGTTTTATTTTTAAACCTTAAAAATTATTGGAAGGAAAAAAAAAACACAAGTAAGTGTTTATCGCGAAAAATGGTTGTTGGTTACCCCTGACCCCACCGAACCCCCCTCCCACTCCTCACCCCCCCCCCCCCCCAAATAATCACAAAATATTGTGAATTGGTGAACATGGCACAAGATGGCGCGAAATATTCCCTCTAATATAAAAGTAGGCCTACGACATTAGGCTGCAACATCAAAGCCAAATATTATGCAACACTGTGGTTTATGATGTCTTTCTGTTCCAATGCTGTTAATTCAAAATGGTATGTAATGTATGTCTCAAAGTGGCGTAGTCCTTCACTAACTTAGTAATAAAGTTATAATTACCGTAAATGTTTGGCTAAAAAGCACTTCTCTAAAACAAAGTGAAAAACAATTAGTGGGTAAGAATTCAGTGTTCCTTCTTGTGCCAAATGTTGACTTTCTTACGTCACTGCACAAATTAATTATGCATCATTGCTAATCGCAAAACTTACTACAGTAAATATGTCAATGACAAAAACTTTACATCTGAATGATGAACACAAATACACAAGAATCTCTATGAACTACACAAGGGGGGTGAGGGCTGTGTCACTGCGGGGAAATCTGTTGTGAAACTGCGTCAACGGTTAAGAACCTGTCAGTGTTTTCAGGCTATCGGTGAAATCTCAGAGAGCGAGAGGATCACCTGATAACCTTTCAACCCTCACTGGCGTCACTCATACAAATAGTCAGTTGGGTGTGGGTGTGTGGGTGGGGGCGGGGGGATAAAATGTGTGGAGAAAATTGTTCTGTAAAAGGGGTGCATGTGCGTCTTCCAACATAACGGTTATCTAGTGTCAATGTTATGATCACATATTAGTATAAAAAGTTAAAAAGGAGTGTTCATAAAAATCTCAAAACGCCAAGTCAGGTAAGAAAGGAGGTGCTTGGCTAAGAAAAAGCAGTTATGCTGTGTTGTCCTGAATGGATAAAGGGAAGTATTTGCATTGGTTTGCCTTGCAGAAATTGTCCATTGCTTTTTTTTTTGTGCACAATTAAATATAATGAAATAAAAACAATTATATTTTCCCCACTCTGTCTATTATCTCACGGGAAGTCCAGCATCTTGAGAAAAATATATTCACCTCAACCTAACTTTATTTGATTAATTTCATTGAATTAGCCCACAGTTGAAGTGCAAATATCGGGAAACTATTGGGTAGAGTGTAAATGTCATTAATAGTACTAGTAGCCTACAGTTGTCAACTAACGTGCAATGCCAAACTAGAAACATGTCCTCTTGCCTCTTAGTATTTCTACCAGTGTGCTGAATTGTTTTTAACCTGGATATCAAAGAAATCAAGTACTGTAAATGTTCAAGTAAGTGCTCACACGTGCATACAGTATGTTAGCCAATTGCGTAGAACCCCGCAGGCCCGGTCACATGTTAATTACGGCATTCGCGTAGTAGAGATGTCCGCTGTTAAATCCTAATACCTTAGTGTCTGAAAGTCCAGCATAGCTTGGGACCGCTTGGCAGATGGAGCTTGACTGCCATCAACAGGTCAGTGGGGGTACTGCAAGAGAGGGAATGTGGGTGACACTTTTCCTTTTATGAGATGGCAGTACAACAGCTGAAATCCAAGTTAGGAACCATCTTGAAGAATTTCAAGGCCTTTCACACAACACAACACCAGTGACTGGGCAAGTTCTTCACATATTTGTGGCCCATGTGTGACGTCAGTTTGTGCTTGCGTCTGAAGGATGCTAGTATGCTATCTATAACAACTGAAGAGCCCCTGTGAAGGTGGTTTGAATAATTTAACTACTGAACACAGTCATTTATGTAACTTAACTCATTCACTGCCAAAAATTCATTTTTAGAAAAGATTATTAAAAATTTGGGGCAAGAGGCGATTACATTTTTTAACTGTAATTAATCGCATGACTTCACTAGTTAACTCACGATTAATCACAAATTTGATATCAGTTCTAAATGTACAATAAAAAATTCTAGGTTTTCATACTCTTGTTAACAAAAGTGGGTAAAAAATGTTAAACTAATAGAAATAGTTAAAATGATTTTTTGATGTCAATGACAGTGAATTAATAAAAAAAAAGAAGAAAATATAAAAAATTTGGGGCGTCAGGCGATTAAAGTTTTTAATCGTAATTAATCGCATGACTTCACTAGTTAACTCGCGATAAATCACAAATTTCATATCTGTTCTAAATGTACCATAAAAAAATTCTAGGTTTTCATACTCTTGTTAACAAAAGTGGGGGAAAAAACGTTAAACTAATAAAAATAGTTCAAATGAATTTTTGACGTTTATAGCCGTCAATGGCAGTCAATGAGTTAATGAGTGTGCTTCTTTTTTTTTTTTTCAACTGTGATTGGGCCTGTGGTATTCATTTACTGGCAGAAGTGAGCTGACACATCCGCTCCTCATAACGGGGCGCTGATGACCTGGCGAGCTGCAGCGTTGACAGATTCACCAAAAACAGAAGGCGGGGATACACAGCTTCCTCCCTCTGAGATTTATACCACCGCTATCCGGATGCAGACATTCTGTACGTGAGCGTTTCCAAGCGGCTTGGATAAATTCGCTAATGTTCACAACTTCCCGTCAAGCCGTCATCACCTCTCAATGGCCAAGCAAATAGTCCGTCAATGGAGCGCGTTGGTGTCGGCAACCTCTTGCACGCCCACTGCCGCTTGTTCTCATGTTTGTTAATAGAAGATCACTTACTGGAATATGAGCCAGTGTCAGACAAGCCTGATCAAAAGGAGGATGACGATGTTAGCAGCACATGCGGCTAACTGTATCTGATTGCAGATCTCTTCTCAATCTCATTAGCCCCTTTCAATTCTTTCAAATTGGCATCACAGTAGAGCCGGGATTCATTCATTTGCTTGTCCCTTTCTGACAGAACTTGAAGACGCAAGACAACCCTTATGGCTTACCACATTCGGGTAATTTGATGCATGGCAATGTCAGTGCGGTATGGACAGTTGATTCCGACACAAAGCAGCATGGGCGATGTGTCTCCAGTTTTAAATAGAAATATAGCCTTCAAATAAAATCTCTAACATCAGCGGGGCGAAGTAGGGCCATCTTGTGGACGAATGTAGAAATTACAAATTGAAATGGACATTGAAGTCAAAATGGCGGTCTAACCGCCCAATTCATAGTGACTGCGGAACGGACGCGGTGCGTTTTCCGTACGGACGCCGCAAGAATAGAAAGCATTCGAGTCTGCGTGGCAATTCACACCAGCTGCAGTGTGGTGCAAAACTAATGCGGCGCAAGCGGATTTTCATGAAGCTAAGAAATGACACGAGCCGGACAGGAAGTCGAGCGTCGGCATCAAGGTAGATCCGGTATATTTCAAAATAAAAGTGTTTGCAAACTCATTTTGGGGGAGAGGGAAGCTAGCTAACTACATAGCTTGACATGAGTCGGACATTTAATAGAAAAAAACAAGCTCAGAATAAATTAAATATGACAAAATAACACTTTTTAAACACAAAACATACTTACCCATGGTAGAAGTCACAGAAATAATGTCCAAAAGCATATCGATCATGTGACAACAGGCAAGTGTGGCTATTGTTTACCAATGGGACTCTATATACACGCTTGTTATCGCGTGAACTCAACTCTCCAGCGTGAACCCTCGTGATCTTTTGGTCTGGCGAGTGCACGGACAGCTCACACAACGCACGCGGTGTGACTTGCGGTCTGTGCGGATGCCGTACGGAAAACGCACCGCGTCCGTTCCGCAGTCAGTGTGAATCGGGCGTTACTCGGCACTCCACTCATTGAAAGGCATTCGACTTTGGATCCTTGTCACTTGACTTGTGAGCATTATTTGGATATGTGTGTTGATATGTCATTTAAATACTAAAACATAATCCGCCGTTTGTTTTCACCGTATAAAGGCGACATTCGCATTGTGTCGCATTGAGGAAATATCACAAATGCCCGGATGTTCGCAATTGTCAATAAGTTAATTATTTTGTGATAGCAAAAATATAGTGAATACACTGTAGCAAATTCAACCTACATTCATTCAACACAAACCAAATGTCTCGGACCAAAAAAACAAAAACAAAAGACACAAAATGTCTATTGGTGCAGGGTTAAGAATGAGGGAGTTATTTTCTCTTCTGAGTGTGTGGCTATGAATCACTGATAACCGCTGGGAACATGCAAGTGCTATCAGACGCTTGATCGGTGTCTTTTCTTCAACAATGGAGTTACACGTTTGCCCCGAGATTCACTCACAGTGTCTGTGTTTGACTAGATAAGCATATGAAGAAGAAAAAGACTTGGAGATCCCATGGCATGAACTCATTCTATGTTTATCATGACTAAGGACACAGAGATGGATGAATCAAAGTGGCCATGGCGTGATGTAAGACAGGCACCACATTTAACACACATAATACATAATGATAAACAGTTGAAGATTGATGCTCAGCTGTATATCAGCAAGCCAGAAAGCCTTGTTTTCTTTTTCAGAGAATAGCAAATGAAAACGGTTAAGTTCAATACATTTGCGTAAGCCTGTTTAGTTAAAAATGGATCACTTTTCAGTAAGAAGCAGTCAGCCACAAAGGTAAGTTTGCGTACCGATTCATTTGCACTCATCTACAAATGGCCTGAATCATCTGTCCATTTTAGAAAACAATAGCATCCATTTTAGATGGCAGGCCCATAAATAACTGTTAATGACATGTGAGCCTCCTGTTATCACCAGTGAAACCTCATGTAATTCTAGATGCATGTTAATAAGCCTGAAGCTTTACATGTACAGTTTGAAGACCCGTCACAACAGGCGTTGCGAGCTAGCATAAACAGGCTATTTTTCAAAGTCATGGCCATTACTTGAGCATATTTATGAATGATCAAGCATTGCATACACGCCTTCACAAGTCGCCGGACGTAAATTGGATATTAGCCTGGAAAAATTGCTGCTATCTTGCAAAAGAATAGTTTAATTTTACATCATCAATCTTCATAAGCAAGTTATGGCTATGAAAGAACGGCAGCCACCAAACGAGTCTTCAGTGAGAACACAGAGAAAGAGCTATCTGACCATATTAAACCACTAGCAGCAAATTGTATGACTTAGGTGTCATGCACCGCCGTGAACTTTTTTTCCCCCCCAACTCACTCACACAAACACGCACACATACATCGGTGGAGAAGCAAACCCATGTCACCTGCACCAAAGACAGGTGACGGTACAACTTCGCCACCCACAGCGCTGCAATGTTGTAAGATGTTTTTTGAGTTTGTGCAAACAAATAACATTGACGCCTATGGAGGACCAAAAGTGCCAAAATTAAATAAATGAATACATCATTAAATAAATGTGTCATGAAATAATTAAATGTGTCATTTATTAATTAAATATGGAATTAAATAAACCAATACTTAAATAAATGTGTCATGACATAATTAAATGCATCATTTATTATTTAAATATAGAATCAAATAAACCAATAATTAAATAAATGTGTCATTAATTAAATTACCTACATATATAAATATATATATATAATTATTTAGTATTGATTTATTTCATGTTCCTGTGTTGCAGCGTTTCATGAATTAATTTTATCTGTCAAACTCGCCCGTCAAATAGAGTAGGCGGGGCTGATTCACTAAAAACTTGTCTAATCGACTGCTTCGGCCTGAAGGGGTTAGAAACATGGCGGCTAAGGCTATGGATTTTTGTTGTTGTTGCTGAAATAGAGTGACCGAGGCTTGTTATTGTGCAAAACCAACATAAAAATAAAAGCGATATTTCTATTATTTCGCTAAAGTACCGTTTTGACTTGTAGGTGTTCCCATTGAAGAGTGATTTGCTTCTGAGGCGTAGTTCTCGTAATGTCCCGCCTCGACTCTCGTGAGATCTCGCAGTTCTTGTAGGCGGTCAAGTCACGCTAAAGGCTCCTCATGAACGTCACGAGAAAAAATAGTATGCGTGCATGGAGCCGCGGCAGCCTTGGCTCAATAAGACTTGTTGTCCCCTCAGGAAGCAATTCCAACACAAAAGCGAGTGGCTCTGTACTTCCTACTTCATTTTCTTCCTTTTACCGGGCGGGGTCACATGACTACAGGAAATGCGGGAAAATAAGTGACTTCCATTTCAACACGTCTCAAAAAGCACCTCATGAGAGCGTAAATCTGAGTTTAATGGTAACGCACCTATTGAGGTCAATAGCGCCCCCCAGCCTATTGAATTACTCTGCATCAATTCATTATTCTGAAATGGATTTGCGTTGACTTGGTGAGCAGGGTGACCAATCAGGTGTTAGGACCTGCCCACCAAACTTTGATTGGTGAGTATGACATATAAAATAAATTCATGAAACACCGCAACACAGTGATCATGAAATCATTAATTAAATAGAGAAATAATGATATATATATATTTACAAATAATCATAGGAAATTTCGTTAATTAATGACACAATTAATAACACATAGATTTATTTAATTCCATATTTAATTAATAAATATAACATTTAATTAATTAATGACACATTTATTGATTGTTTAATGGTGTATTCATTTATTTAATATTATTGGATAGTTATTTAGAGCAGATAGCTTAACTTAACTTCAACTAAATGTGAATGTAAACTGCAATGTGCTGATAAACATTTAACCGTTGCAAGGACCTGATTGGTTAAAGCGTGATACCATTTTGGCATGCCACGTTCCTGAAGTAATGCAACCTCTCTTGGTAAAGCTATTGCACAAAATTTGGGGGGGGGGGGGGGGGTTCTTTGATAACCGCTCTAAAGTGATGGTCAGATGATTGATTCCGATTCAGTTACATGCTCATTTTGGAATTTTCATTTTGTTTTGAACGTGTTAGGCCTTGTTGAAGCGAATTGGCCTTTGATGATGTTAAAACTGTAAATAAACGTTAAACAAGTACTTTGGTACTGAATTTGTCTTTTTTATTATAGTATTATCGTTTGCGAGATTAAAATGATATATATATATATTTTATCAATGGCACAGTTGGGGGCAAAACCCAGGGATGCACAACATCCTGAACTATATGTACATATTTTAGTAGGAGGCATTTCTGAAATCCCCTTGCGTAAAAGGCACATTGATACCACATTCTCCCTACAGTGTAGAATGTGCAAGGAGTTGAAAGAAAATATTGGCATGTCAGATTAAGACTTACAGAATTGTCTGGCATTTATTAGTGTCTCTATTGACAAATAGTTTTTGTAGTTTGTTTTGGGAGAACACCAGAGGGTGCTACTGCTGCCCCCTGCTGCAAGTTTCAAATATAGCCCTTCTATGTTTCACAACCTGACTGTCGTCTGTGAATGGATGAAACCAAAGTTGAATTGTTGGGAAGGAACATACAATGTTCTGTGTGGAGAGGGAAAAAAGGCAGAACATAACATCGAAATATCATGCAAAATCCGAAGTACGCTATTTGAGGAAGGGGGCGACTGATTTGGTAATTTGAGAACTGGACAGACTAGCGCAAAAACTAGCTCAAAAGCGGAAAATTGCTAATAAATGGGAACACAGTGTAAATATGTATTGTTGATGTACTTCTGCATTAAATTACATAAATGAAAACTAGTGAGCTCATGTAAAAGTAATAATACTAAATGAGTTTCCCCAAAAGAGGTGCATATGGGCCGTGTCCTGACAGATTTTTTTTTCTCTCTTGTGAATTATCAGTAATTTGTTCAGATACGGTGTGTTGGATAAATTGCAGCCTAGGCTATATTACTACACACCTATGGAAAAAAAAAAAAAGAGTCAAGTGAAGAGAAGAAGAAAGAGAAAGATGGGTCAGGGAACAAACTTTTTTTTTTTTTAGAATACCAAGCAACTGCAAACATACTTATTACATCATTATTCAAGTTTAGACATTCATCCTAAACAACACCCAAAGAATTGGTTTGTGGTATTAGAGAAATTTCAAAGCCATTAATATTTTTGGCTTCTTCTTTTAAGTGGGAGTTTCAGTTGTGCTCATTTACATACCATCAGGGTATGCACCATTCGCAGACATACAGCTGTGCTCATAAATTAACATACCCTAGCTGGCCTAGTGGAACCTATTTTATAAGAGACTGGCATTATTAGCACACCCTGACTATAGTTGCTAGCCAATTACATGGCACATATAGACAAACGATCATTCACACCGAGGGACAATTTAGACTCTTCAATTAAGCTACCATGCATGCTTTTCTTAACGTGGGAGGAAACCGGAGTACCTGGAGATAACTCACGCAGGTACGTGGAAAAAGGTGCAAACCCCACCCAGGAAGGTCGGAGCCCGGATTTCAACCTCTGCACATGCTAACCAGTGAGCCACAAAGCCACTTCATGCAAACAATATTAAGTACAATATGGTCAGTGAAATATGACCTGAATACAACACAATTTTATGGTGAATTTTTATTTTTTTTAATAGTGGTGAGAAAAAAAAACTTGTGGTTGGATTCAATTTCAACAGTGAGTGGAAGCTCACATACCCAACACTGATAGTGTACTGTGGCCGTTTTATTTTTGGTTTCACCACATGGATAAATATACACACGGCTGTTTCTTGGTTGCATTGGAGCTCTTAATGGCCCATGTTGCTTATTTTAACCTCGCACTGCTGGAAGAGAATATGAATTGTCTCAGGTTCACACAGGAACTCACCTCAGACGAAGGGGCCAGGGGGCCCAAGGTCGCTCGGGTTTGTCTGCCTGCCACTGTCTGTGTAACCCCCCCTCCCAACCCACTCCAGTCTTTGGAATTAAAATGGAAGATAAATATTATCCAGAGCAACCGAAGAGGGTGTTGTGTATTTGTGTTGTGTGCTAGGAATACAGGCAAAGGGAATAGCAGGGGTGAAAGGTCAAGGTGGAGAGTGACATCACCATCAGGGGTTCCCCAATTTTTTTTTAGGGTCCAAGCCAAGAACCCTTACAGGGGGATTCTTCCATGGACCCCCAACAGCTCCACATAATTGTAAGGCCAATTAAACATTAAATACCCCTAACCGTAAAAATAAGGCCTGTATTGCTACTAGTTTTTTTTAATTGTACTTGGAGACGGAAGCATTTAGCATATATAGTTTTGAGAACTACTATACCTATTTAAAATATACAGGCAATTGTAAACATTTATTTGGATTGGTCACTTACTACTGTTTTTCCTATTCACAGCAGCGTTAGGTCTATTTCCCCTGTGAGTAAATAGTTTACTATACCGGTACTTGCATTTTCACAATTTCCCTTCATCTCACCTCACGGAGAACTGTTTGCACATAGATTCCAAAACGACATTGGCCTTAAAATACTTATTTGATCAAGTAATTACAAGAACCACAAAGGGTTACCAATAGACAACATTGCCCCAGACTGCTAGCCAGCAAAGGCCTGTGGGGGAAAAATACAGTACCTGCTGGAGCCCTGGATGAGTGCAACAAATGATGGAACAAACTCATGCGAATGTTGAAAAGTATTTTTATTTGCATATTACTGATTGTGATCCTTCACAGCAAAAGTGATTATATAGTCTGCAGTATATTGTTTTATACCGCAGGCCTGCAAGGATTTAGGAATTGAGAAGAAATTATTTTCTGTCTATTGTGCAGAAGTGAACCCGCACCAACGGATTGTGTGATTAATGAATGTATTTATTTTCTTGAGCTTCTGCTGTGGAGTGGAGTGCAAATGCAATTCAACAGTATACAGATAAGGAACGATTTGAAGAAAAACAAATAAGGCACAAAAAGCTCCCTCTTATCCAATTTGCCTGCGAATACGCTCCTTCTTGATGGCATTGACGAACTTCCAGGTTTCGACACAGTGAGATAGACAGACGTCCGACGGGAAGCCCGGATACTTGTCCTCCAGGCAAGGGTCCAAAATGGAAATCAAGCTTTGAACAGACAAAAACGTCAACTCACGTGAACAAAAACAACTACCAAAATAAAAAGAATGAAATGAAGCTCAATAAAGATTGTGAACTCCTGGTTTCAACAAACACAAATGAAAGCGTAACCCGCAGTAAAAGGACCTACCTCCAGTCAGGATTGCGTTCAAGTGGCGCATTGGGATGCTTAAGTGCCAGCACCAGCAACTCATGCAACTCCAGCAGGAAAGTATCAGTGCTGCTCCCAGAGCAGAAAGAAGTCAGCAGGCGGCGCTCTTTATCACCCAGGGCCTGCTTATACTCCTTGCACACTTTTTTAAAAGGATCCTGTAGGGACACAGTGGTGATCAAATTCCAGTGCTCTCTACATGCAAATGATTTAACATCGACTTGGAACCTCCTCATCCTAGTCGTACAGTTGGAACCAGACAAAAGACAAGTCCAGTTCAAATGTTCTCTCGCAACCAAATGACTGTCCAAACAAAGGAAAATAAGATACAATTCCATAGCTTCCGTTTTCTAGAGTGCTTGTCCTCATTAGGGTCGGGAGTGAGCTGGAGCCGATCTCAATTTATGTCGGGATTTATTGACAGTCAATCACAGGGCACATATAGATCAATAAGCATTCAATCTTATGGACAATTAATTTCTCAATGAACATTATGTGTTTTTGGAATGGGGGAAGAATTAAGCAAACAAGAAGGCCGGAGCTCAGATTTGAAGCCAGAGCTTTGTCACTGTGAGGAAGTGCTAACCACTACTCCACTGTGTCACCCAATGATAATAATACAAACAGCAGTAAACATAATGTCTCAATTAGGGAAGATATACTGTTTTATGCAAATTTGTCACAGTAGTCATTCATTTATTTATTTATTTATTTTTGAGAGAGAGCTCAGTATTCATTCGGTAATCTTACCGATTCAAAATGTCATCAACATTGCTCTCTCTCTCTCTTTTTTTTCTTTTTTTTGCGCGTGAGTATATGCATGTGCGTGTATGTGTGTGCGCGTGCGAGTTTGTACTCATTAATTCACCTGAAACCTATTAAAAATTCCATACCCTTCACCTGAACCAAATACTTCAGAATCACGAGAGTCGTGAAGTTGTCACGAGACCCGAGGAGTGATCAAAGAAAAGAGAGAAAGGTGAAATCCAGCACTGACCAGACACCACCTACTACCCACCAGGTTACAATCCAGAATCTTTCACCAACCCCAGAAGCATTTAAATTCCAACAAATTAGAGAGACCTCAAGAGGCCAAAGGAAAGACTAAAGGAAGGAAGGAAGGCTAGCAGAGTGAGATCCACAGACATCAGCCTCCACCGATTCAGCGACCAGAGGAAGAAGCAGATTGTGTTTGAATTGAGTGGTCATTCGTTTAGTGCATGTGCCTATATACCGCGGCTGGATCATATAGACTGCTTTTTATAGAGCTACTTAATTTTTTTAATGGAAATATTCAGACTAGACTGCCAACAGTCTACTCATGAACGACATAAACATCTTAAACATACCGACGTCAGTTTAAATGTGTAACATATAAGTGCCATCTAGTTCCTAAACGGCAAAACTTTGTGAGGGGCTCGAACTCTGTATAGGGTAGATGCAACGGGCTTCTGACTTCCGGGTTTTGCACATCAGCGCCATTTCCGGCCACTTCAGGCCGCGCTCCAACATTCGCACCCCCACCTCTGAGCTCCCAGGGCGTCTCAGTTCTCTGAAATGCTTGGGACAACTGAGACAGACACACTACACACTCGCACCCGTCGACGGGAACGCGCAACCGAGGGCCACCAAAGGCGGAAGTGCAAGTACTGGGACGCGGCCCACCCGTCGCAAACCGGAACCGGAAAACAAAGCTGATTGGAGAAAACCCGGAAGTCCCGCCTCCTCCGTGGCATATAGTCCATACAGAAATTATTTTTTGTGATCACCTGTACACAACTACTCCGGGAGATTGTTGGACTGCTCTACTAATATGTAACAATTTGTTTCAAGCATTATTACCCTTTTAAGCATCAGCATAGTTTCTGATTTGAAAGAGTTCAGCAGCTGCCACAAGACCACACAATGCTTCAAATAGCACCAACTCAGGACCTGTGGCACACAAAATAAAGACAGTATGACTGAAAGTACAACAGAGATGGTGCAAACCGGTCCAGGAAGGAAATTGGGCAAACAGGCAAGAATCAATGAAAAGTAGAGGCCACCTTGAGGATACATTCCGATATCTGACTTCCCATCTGCAGCACGTCCTCCATGTAGCTGGACAGCCGCATGTGAGGGTCTCCCCCGGCCATGGCGAGGAAGCCCAGGGCCACCTCCAGAGTGGACAGGGCCTCGCACGCCTCGCTGTAGTTGTGCAGCTCCACAGCCACTGCCAGCATGGTCTGGGCCGTGAGAGGCTCCTGTCGGCGTACAGCTTGTCAACGCTCGGCCTCACAAAGACATTCATGCGATGCTTTCAAGATGGCAGCCCAACTCACTTGTTTGACTTTCTCTTTGACGTCTTTCAGGATGACGTCATAGTTGCGCTCGGGCCTGTTCACAAGTGTCGGGATGCCCTGTGGTGAAGGGACGAACACGGGTTGGAAAGAATGCATTTGTAGTCATTCACTACAAATAATAGATATTTGTTCATCTTTTTGTAAGTGATATGTTGGGGCAAGCAGAACAATTTAATGCTGTTCCACTAGATGGCAGAAGATGTCATTTATAAAACATTCACGAGTGTGCAAAATATATACACTTCTGTGACATTTTTGTGTTCGTTGGTGTGCCTTGTCTCAATAGAAGTTGGGAAACGGCGGTCGTCAAAAATTGGTTGGTTTTTGAAAGGCAGTTTAGTAACACTGGTTACTGTTACAGCGCCGTCGTAGGCATTTCTGTGTCGAAAAAAGGAGGCTGTGTTCTCACTTTGAGTTGGATGATTGGTCTGCCCAGAAGGAAGCGAGTGAAAATCTGTTTCTGGATCCGGGGTAAATCGTACTCGCGAATGGTCTCCTGGCCCCTTTCGACACTGTACTGGGTGTTGGCGAGGACCAGCGGCATCAGATCCCTCTCCAGCTCGTAGTGGATCACGTGCAGGTCTGTCAAATCTACAGGGCTAACCTCGTAGCTGGGTGAGGGGGAAAAGAAAATTAGTCTTTGCTCCTGTCCTGGCGGCATTTTGCTCACTGCATACTGAGTTCATATAGAAAAAACTTTTCTTTTAACGTCCCACTGATGTGCATGACAATTTTACTGTGATGAATTGTTTAATATTTAAAATGTCAATTTATTAAGACTTTTGTTTGACAAAAGAGACATTTTCTTTCTTTTTTTCATATTTGAGTGAAAGTGGATGTAAGGTAATGCTGGGGGATAAAAACAAATCAAAACGTATTTAGTGTGAAGGAGAAATAAAGTAAATCATCACTTGGAGCCCAAAACAAAAAGCAAAACATGATCTAAATAATGTCATTGTATTTTGCTTTTTCTAACAGCAATCCCACTATCTTATAAGCAAGGGCAGAAGTAATATAAGGAAAGTGCTGAAATGTCACCTTAATGATCTAAAATAAAACTTAATGTACATTGTACAAGTGAGTATGAATATCCATGGATGCAAAAGTGAGTAAAGAGCGCCCTCACCTGGTCTTATCTCCCGTGTGACTGTCCACACATCTGATCATGTCATTGTGCATGCCGATGAGGTAGCTGACCAGGGCGGTGGAGCACAGACCGGGGCCATGCCGCCGCGGTAGCAGCACCTTGAGGTCACTCTCTGTGTCCAGGTCCCGTTGACAGAACTCGGTGGGCACACTTATCTCGTCTGGGCGACGACAATTCAGCGCAGGTCAGCTCACACGGTCGCGCTTGTTGCATTTACAGCGAGGGTGTTGTCGTACTTACCATATGTTGCCAAAGATGACCTGAGCTGATTCCAGGTCGTCAAGAAGGTGTCGATGTGTTTGGCATACCAGGTTCTTAACGAACCTGCACAAAGATAAAAATGTTGACTACATCGATGATTCCCGACCACTGACTTTTTCATGACAGCATCAGGTGTGTCCAAAGTATCCCTCAACTTTTTTTAAATTATTGATTGTAATTAGAGAGACGTACAATGACAGGCACAGCAATGAAATTCTCTAATCAGATTGCAGAAGGTACATAATTACTTGTGTATTCATTTGGAGATCAGCCGCAACCTTTTTTTCTAAGGTCATAGAAATGTGCTTTGGTGATGTTCCCGTTTTATTTAATAGTTTGAATCATGATTGCTTGATTAAACATGATGCCTACAATGGGCGTTGTTTTCCCTTCCTATTCCTATTCCCTGTCGCAATGGTGAAGTGTGGTGAATGGTTCAAAGAGTTTGGGAAAAGATCATCAACATTAAGTTGTTTTTGCGTTTTGCTTTAAAAAATAAATAAATAAATTACAAGTTAGACCATAGTATTCTCCGGTTAACAAAGCCAAAAATGATTCATAGCCTGGCCAAAATGTGATTTTAATATTTCTCAAATGGCAAATCTATCAGCTGGAAAGGACACTATACACATCTGTGCAATTGGAGCCACTGTTTCAGTAACCTGTCTGGCTGCTGAGGAACTGGGCGATGGTGCCGCTTGAATCTTCGGCGACGTTGAGAAACTGCTTAAGGAGCCCTTTCTGGAGGGTGACAATGTCAGGGAGGTGCCTCACCAGTCGCAGCTCGGCTTCCTGACAGTGCAAATGATAAAGTGATCAAGTGCTCACGGTCAAATCCTTCCGACAATTTTTTGATATCATAAGTATCAGTTCATCAAAACGTATCTACAATGGCGGAGGCACGGGGTGGCCCCTGCTTTCTTCAGGCTACCAAAAGAGGAAACAATGCGTCGCCAATTGAGAATTGGGATCCTCCTCATTGTGGTAGATATCGCTTATGTAGTGATCACTTCATATCAGGTGAGTCAATTACTCAATCAGTTAGTTGTAGGGGTGTTAGAAAAAATTGATTCGGCAATATCGTGATATTACAGCGCGCAATTCTCAAATGGATTCGATATGTGGCCGAATCAATTTTTAAAAAGACATTTTTTTATGGGAATATTCAACAAAACGTCTTACTTAGGGTAAGGATTCACACATCAAGGGGATTGCATATCATTTTTTGCCAGGAGCTCCACCAGCTGCACACAGTGTTCTCAATATTCTTTTGAATGTTTGCCATACCTTAAATGGCTTAAATTGAGGGCGGCAAATCCAAAATCTGACCAAGGATCAATACTACACAGACATGCTTTGGCCTCTCTGATTTAGAATTACCCCCGTTTTTAGTCAAGAACAGTGGGCCAGGATTTCATTTACTAACCTTGTTTAGAAATCTCCAGAGCAAAGGCAAGGTGTCTCTGCCATCATTCAGCTCCACCACGTGGGTAAGGTGAAGCAGAGACACTTCCTCCTTGCAGCTCCATACAGCAGAACTATGAAGGCAGGAATTGACGCGAAGAGAAGCCAATAAGAAGGCTGGATTGTCACTCAGTAGCCACATGATGGGATTGTCAGAATTTTGAGAGTCCGTTTGGATGGAGGTGTTCATTTCCTTCAGATGATTGTCCAAGTGCTGCGGGTGGAGAACGGGGAGGCAGCAAAATTAAAAACCACCACTGCTCACACTGATTATACCTCACTCGTCATCTAAACGCATGTTACCTTCAAGTTGGGTTTGATGCAGAGGCTCATTTGTACCTCCCATTCATTTCTTTCCACATTGGTGGAAAGGATCCACGAGCCAGCTGAAAGCACAGATAAGATCAAGGAAGGCGGTTCACAATACAATCACGTAAAAATGTTTCATCTCCCTGGATCATTTACAGATAATACAATAAAGATCAACTCCAGTAACCCTTAATGACAGAATAAAGTGGAAACCCTAAAGTACCAACAACCTTCGTTCCTTAATTCATTCACTGCCATTGACGCCTATAGACGTCAAAAATTAATTTTGACTAATTGATTTAACATTTGTTTCCACTTTTGTTAATGGTTAATCTATAAAAACCTAGAAAAAAAAAAGTCTTGCACATTCAAAACAGATATAAAATTTGTTAATAATCGTGAGTTATCTAGTAGTCATGCAATTAATTACAATTAAAAAAAAATTATCACCTGACGCCCATATTTTTTTAATAATCTTTTCTTTTTAATCTTTTTTTAAGAAGAAAAGATTATTAAAAATTAGGGGTGTCAGGCAATTAAAATTTGTCATCGTAATTAATCGCATGACTTTACTAGTTAACCCACGATTTTATATCTGTTCTAAATATCCCCCCAAAAATTCTAGGTTTTCATACTCTTGTTAACAAAAGTGGAAAAAAATGTTAAACTAATAGAAATAGTTCAAATGAATTTTTGACGTCTATAGCCGTCAATGGCAGTTTTGAGTTTTTTTTAGTCTTTTCCCCGGTGTTTTAAACGGGTTTGTGAATAATGATGAAACTTACCTATATTCTAATGCTGATTGCTGCGAAACAGAAACAGATACAAATATACTTTTTTTTCCTGATGAAAGAAGAGACTTTAATCTTTCTTTTGGTAAGTTTCATGTTTTTATAGCAATAGAACACAATATTTTGTGGGTATGGCAAAATCTGTCAAAACCCAGTAAGTAACCCAGTAACAGCCAGGAGTGAAGGGGGTTGCTTCAGTGAAAATGCCTGGGAGTGAATTGAGTTAATAACCTGATGTACTAACGTGTCTGTCTGTCATTCATCATTAAAATGGGCGTTTCCAATGATGGAACGCCCGTCTTAATGACGAATGACGGAAACATTGACAGACGCCCATTTCACAGAGGAATGACGAACTGACGATTGCAATGCGGTTTGGCTTAAAATATTGACTGACTGACAATGACCGAAGGCTCGAAATTTACTGACACGCCGCCCACCTTTGGTTAATGCAACAGGCTTGGCACACTTTTTATTACCAAATGGAAGGTTCGCCTGGCACTACACTCTTGTGGTGTTCGTATCTACTTTGGTGCGGTTGAAATCCCACTAAGTTTAACAATCTCAAAAAAAATTAAAATAAACCTTCACGAACAAAGAATGAACTATGAATAAATAAGTATTCACTCAAAGTCAGTAGAGAGACTGAGCACTGAGGTTTGTCTTACAGCTTTGCGGATGCTGGGGTTCCAGGAAGCCACTGATGAGCAGGTGAACAGCGCCGACAGTGTCATCTGTACCTTTGCCCAGACATCTACCAAGATGCTCCTTGTCTTTCTTCAGATGAGCCAGTAGAAACGAACCCGGCTCAGCGACTCGAGGTTTTATGATGGAAGCGATATTCTGTCATTGTGAAACAGACATCCATCATAAAGCTCATATTCTCCAAACATCTGCAGTCATGCTCCAAAGCACGAGGGACGACACCTGTGAGTGGCCGTAGGCACCGATCAGCATGGCCAAGTGGGTAAGCATGCGGATGAGTGTGAAGGGAAGAGTGGAAAGGTGCTTGGTGTCCAGCATGTCTGCATTGTCCCTTCGATCGGGATCGCCAAGTATGTGGCCCGTCTGAGTGCGGTCATGCCTGGAAACAAACAGCGCACAATGACGAATGAGAACTGTGCCGTACATGACTTTTAGATGTCATATCTCTTTTACCACACCATCCAGGATTGTTTACATCCATCCATCCATTATCTTAACTGCTTACAATTCAGGCAAATGACTGCTCATGTCTGTTTCTTAAACAGGGGGATTAAACATGCTGGTCGCATTATTAAATTTTGTTAACTGATTGTTAACCTTGTTGTTAGTTCTTGGAAGTGGACTTAGGGATAAGATTTGAACTATGGAACCTGCTAAAGAAATTAATTTAAGGATATTATATAAATTTGAATTAATCAATAAACTCAATCACGCAGCCATAGTACCGGAAATGGAAACTACTATGATAGAAAATGGTCTCAATGTTTAGTACACTATTAGAAATGCAACTAAACCAACTAAATCAATCTGGTTGGCAGCGCAGCTAATAAATTTCCCTCATCTGCGTGTGCTTTGTGCATTAGATGCTCGCAGATTGCTCCATTTATATCAAGCCATACAAACCTTTAGTGGATTTGGCCTTCATTGTATGAAAATATGGTTTGCACATCTACCGATTTGTCTTTTTATTTCATTAACCGATCCTTTGTTTTCATGCATTCCAAGAACCAGTAACTTTTAACAAGTTTCACTGCAAAACTGCAAAGTGAGGCGGAATCGCCTCCCAGTGCAGAGGACGTGAGATCGAGTCTAGGCTTCGGCCTTCCTGGGTGGAGTTTGAATGTTCTCCCCGTGCCTGTGTGGGTTTTCTCCGGGTGCTCCGGTTTCCTCCCACATTCCAAAGACATGCATGGCAGGTTAATTGAACACTCCAAGTTGTCCATAGGTGTGATTGTGAGTGTGGATGGTTGTTTGTCTCTGTGTGCCCTGTGATTGGCTGGCAACCAGTTCAGGATGTACCCCGCCCCACTGCCCGAAGCCAGCTGGAATAGGCTCCAGCACCCCCGCGACACTTGTGAGGAATAAGCGGTTCAGAAAATGGATGGATGGAGGGTTGGGTGGATGGCTGGATGGATGGAGCCGTGGCCTGATTGTTTACGAGTTGGTCACTCACTGCCTCTGTAGTTCTTTAAAATCCTTCACAGGTTTGTGATGTTCCCCACCAATGGGAGCTTTACAGTCGAGGCACATCTGTTTCTCCATGGGTCGACCACACTGGTCAGACGAAAGAGGGGGAAGGGACATACTTTTAATGTGAAAACAAATAGAATTGCAGATACAGTAAATCTTTGGAAGAGAATAAAAATCACAAACCTCTCCAACCAAGCAGGGGTGACCATTTGGACATGCTATAAGAACATTGTTAAGACGTTAATATGTTTTCATATGAATTCTCTTCAAAGCAGACAAACTCGATTTTTTTTTTTATCATAATGGTGTGATTTTCGTGGTTGTTGTTTTTTTGTACTTACTGTACCACGTCAATCGTTCTGAAGTGGCCACTAGAGCTTGCTGAGCCTCTGCTAACTTGTCCTGTGGCATTGTGGGCAAGAAGGCAGCCTATTGTGGGCAGATGAAACAATGACAATGTCAAAGTCATCTTAAAGGGGAAGTCAATCTTAAACATTTCTTGTCAATAATATGTTATATGTGACTCACTAGTCTCAACATGACATTCTGGTTAATATTACATTTGTGGAATATGAGTTATGCAGCAAAATCCAGCCATTTTTATCCATCTCAGGGGATGGCCATTTTGACACTTGCTGTCGACTGAAGATGACATCACATCTGCTCAGGTCTCAGGTAACAGCCAATCACAGCTCAGCTTCACAAAACAGGTGAGCTGTGATTGGTTGTTGCCTGAGCAACTCTAATGTCATCTTCAGTCGACAGCAAGTAGCAAAATGGCTGCCTTCTGATATTGATAAAAACTTTTGCTGCTTAACTCATATTCCACTAATGCAATATTAACCAGAATATTATATTTACTAGTGGGGCTTGGGGTTGACAGTTCCCCTTTAAAAATAAATGGCTTACAGAATATTTGATTAAGAAGAAAAAAAACTACTAAGTGTGCGTTTGTCGCCTTCACAAAATAATTGTATTGTCAAACAATAACAAGACATGTGCCAACTCGATGGTTAGCTTGAGCTTTTTAACAGTCTCTCCGAAGAGCAAAAGCATAGTCATGCTGTGAAGAGTCGCCATAACTTCCATTAAAAATCTGATTTAAACGTAGCTCCACAGGGAGATAAATTTTTCGGCGAGTATCTAACATGAGGTTCGACGGAATACAAAACATACCGGTAGGTGAATTTGCAAACGGTGAGGTGCGTCTAGGCGTTCATACGATGCATTGGGACCTTCACATTTTTTGGAGAGGTGCCGCAAAAGCTATAGAAAAACTTCTGAGGTTTATGTTTTGTTAAATTTTAAGATCCCACGTACATAAATTAATTAATGTTCTCTCACGAAGAGTTTGTGGATGCGGCTGGCAACAGGTAAAATGGTGGACCACTGCATTGAAAAGAGGTTTTTGCGCTTTAGTTTGAAGCACTTGAATTGTATTTTTTAGTGGAAGAAAATCATTACTGATTCATATAGAAAAGAAATCTATCACTAATAATTTTGTGGAAGGCAGCAACCACGAAAAAAGCCTAATAAACAAAACTATTGAAGAACACGCAAAACGAACTATACCACAATCTGACGTAATTCATGGTGGGCCTGGTTAGTAAAGCTTCCACATCTGTTCGCGATTACATTTGTCCCATTTTTTTTTTTAAACACATAAACGTTGAGAAAAATCTGGATTGTAGAGGTTGTACTGTACCTGCATGGTGGCAGGTTCCATCGCTAGATGTTGCAGAGGTTTTACAATATTTTGGTTTGTGCAAAGCAAAACAACAGCCAGGTGAACAGCCAATGCCAATGATGCACAATAGTCCGCGGAAGTTCCGGGAGTGACCTCCATAGGCCCGGGATGGTTGGTTACCAGAGCCCGAGCAAAGGCCTTGACTTTTGGGCTGGTAAGCCATTTGGAAGTATCGATGAATTTCATCAGGGCATGGAACTGCTGGAAGTTGCGAACAGAAAGACACAAAAAGTCACACCTGACCTTGCAAACACTTGTTTTGCGCTTTATTTGGGAATCTACCTTTGAATTTTGATGCAAACGTAAATTGCCATTTCTGAAGAGGGTGGTCACTTCTCTGTGCAGTGCCAACAGCAGGTACACCGTTGCCTTCTGTGGTGAAGTTGTGCAGTCCTATAAGGTAAAAGCCAAAACAAACTTGAAAGATTACAGTGGAGAAAAAAAACCACACACACAAAAGAAGAACAAATTACCTGACAAATCTTATCTAGGCAGTCCATTCGGCCCTCTGTGATTGCGTTTGCGAATGCATCTCTGATTTTCTTGTAGCTCTCCCCGTACAAAAGATAATAGTCAACGATGATGGCTTCTCCACTCTAAGTACAATTCAAATGAAATATAAGAACTCCTTTAAAAAATATGTATTGTTTTTAGGCAACAGTGGGCAAACATTTGTGCTCTGGGGCCACATTTGACTTTTAAGATTTGCTGGGTTTCGGGCAGAACTCCCTTGAAAAAGAAGTTCTTAATCTCAATTAGATAGTTCCTTGTTAAATAAAGTTCAAATAAAATAAAAAAAGACATACAGATGGACCAGCCCATTTTCAGATGAGAGTAAAGTATGTAAAGTATGGTTTATTTTTATAATAAAAATGAAATGTTAATTCTTTTTTACATGTATTTATAATTATTAACATTTTAATATTTGAGTAATTAATTAATATCAAACATGTTATCGTGCTGTATATGACAGTTCATTTTACAATACAACTGTTATTTACAAAAACGTAATAAAATTGACAAAATTGAACGAAAAATTTTGACAAAATTGAACGAAAATTTTTGACAACATTTATACAGTGGAACCTCGGAGATGGAACGTCTCGGAACTTGTATAATTCGGACGTCAACCAACAAAGGAGTAAAAAAATGCCTCGGAGTTCGAACATCCAAGCAAAGCAAGCTAAGCCGAACGTACCTTAAAAACGGGTAGCCGAGTGAAGCCGAGCGAAGCCGAGTAATGCCGAATGCTCACGTTACGGTAGTTCGATGCACTGTTCATTTCCAGTCAGATCGTAAATACTCTCGTGTGCATTTTGATTTTTCCACGACAATTTTATTCACCATGGGCCCAAAGAAAGACAACAGTGCCAGTGGCAGCAAAGAAAAACATACAGTGCTACGAAACACAGTGGAATTAGGAAGGAGATTATCGCGCTGTTGTAACTACCGTGACTACTTCTGTAAATACTGGCACGAGGACCCTTCTTAACTGTTCAACAACATGCCTGACGTTAAACAACGTACGCAAGGACCGCTTAGTAGTCTAACAATATGCAAACTCAGCACTGAACTCAAGCTAGCATTTTTTTTAATTGTTTAAATACTGTACTGTACTGTAAATGTAAAAAAAAAAAAAAAACATAAATAGAAATTAAAATGGGAATTTTCTGTTTTTAAAGCTTGGGAACGGATTAATTGCATTTACATTATTTCCTATGGGAAAAAATGTTTTGGAGGTTGAACAATTCGGACTTTGAACACTTTGCAGGAACGAATTATATTCAAACTCCAAGGTACCATTGTATAGATCTTAATTAGCCAATTTTAGGGGGGGAAACAATGGAATAAATATTACAGGACTCTGGATGATGCAAATATTGTGCCGGATTTAATAAGAGTGGGCTATATGTGTCCCCCAGGCCATACTTTTCCCACCGTTGATTTAGAGCCTTTGCTTTCATAGTAAAAAGTCAGAACACCAGACCTTTTGTAGAACTTCCTCTGGAAACAGCCAGTGCTTGCCATCCATTTTGAGAAGCTCCAGGGCAAACTCCACTCCGCGTTGGCTGCATATTTTACGAACCAAGTAGACGCGATACCAGTTGTTGCCACTGCGGCTACACAAGTTCACCACACTCTCTAGGAAGTTGTCGCTTTGACTCGGACCTCCTCCGTGCGGCATTTCTGTTACAATGGGTGAACATTGTTCAACCACGACACAGCAAGCAGCATCCTGTCATCGTCTTGCACTGCTTACCAGTGGTAATGATGGTCGCTGCTAAATCCAGGTCCATTCGCACTCTTGCCAACTGCTGCAGATGCTCCACTGTGACCGCCGTCTCCTCCGCCGATGGGCAAAGCGATTGCAGGACCTCTGTCACGAAGGCAGTTTCGCGGCGCATGCATGCCTGCTTGTCCGTGTCCGACCTGAACTGGAAACTCTCAAACATGGAGTCCTCCATGCGAGAACAAGATCGATAAGAAATTATCTATTAAAGTGTGTGCAGCGGAATTTGCCTATATTCGTACATATCCAACAAGACGGCTGCAGATTTTCTACATGTACTCTGACTTCATCCCACATTAAAAAAACATGCATGTTAGGTTCAAGAGAATTTGCCTAAAAGGCAGGTTTGAGTGTGAATCCATTATTGTCTATGTGCGCCATGTGACTGACTGGGGGGAACGAGGACAGTGTTCACAATATCTCATAATAGTTTAAAACATTAATATATCATAAACTTTGATCATAAAACAGTTCAAAATGACTTCAAATTCATCTTACAACACTACCAAGTTTTAGACCAGATCATAAAGACAGGAAATTGAAAGTAAAAAAATAAATATGTATACCTGCAGGCACTTCAAGTAAAGGCAATAGAGTTTGGTTTTGTCCTTTTCTTCTAAAATGAGGCACTGCTCGACAGCCTGCAGGTGCTGCTGCAGATAATCTTTCACATCATCAAAACTGTGAGGAAGTGACATTCATGACATGGTTAAGCAGGTCAAACACTTACCGATAACAGCGACAACTTTGAGCCCTTTCCTTCTTGTGATCAAAGTCAGCACTGTCCAGATTTTTGGTTACTTCTAAAAGATTAGCCTAATATGTTATCATGTGGTGTGAGTGATTTTTCTCCTGCTATCTGCATTATCGGGGACGATAATCATAAATATTAAGCTTGCTCAATATTCATGATCATACAACCTTATGTGTAGTGGTGGTAACCATCAAGTTGGCCTGAACTAACTCCTTGATTGTGACGTGAAAGACAATAGCCAATCAGGAGCAAGTGAGGTAAAGCATGCACGGTTGTCAGACACAAATACAGAGAACATCAATAACATGTCTTGCATGTCATTAGCCACAACAGAATAAAAAATGGCCAAAAGAAGTGCTTATGGCTGAAATGTACTACTTTCTGGCACCTCACCTGTACTTCAACAGAAGTTTGAGCACAACTGATCGAACCACTGGGTTTTTATCCGCAGAGTCATTAAATGGAGAGAGCACCTTGGTCATGATTTGCCGATCCCCTGAGAAGTTAAAAATATTGCAGAATTAACGTGACAGTTAAAAAAGATGTGTACTAGAGACGGGCATTATGAATGATTGGTCTGTTTACAATAGGCCTACTTGAGGAATTCATGCACAGTAGATTTTTGATTAATCACGTGTTGAACCAAGTTCAACGTCATCACAGGCGCTGGCAAGTAAGTCTAAACTAGTGTGTAGCCTGATGAGCAACATGGCTCCTCCGGGCTCCATATTACATTGGCATGAGAAATAGAAGTTGAAAGCATTCAGATAGCTATTTATCCTGCTGTGGTTGACAGTTCCATTTTGTGCAAATATTTTATTCTTTTGTTCCCCCAAACTGAATGTGATCTCAATGTCATCTGAACCTTTCATTGAATTCTGTGGTGTTGTGTTTGTCAATGCTGCTAACAAAAACAAACACAGAACACTATCTGAAGATGTATAAGATAATATTTAGTTCAATCAAGTGTTCATTTTCATGCATGTGTACAGTATAGCGTGGTGACAACATTTAATAGAGTATGTTGTACTATTTGAGGAAATATGATCGTGGATCTTGGAAACCCCTAACCTGAATGCATACAGTACACAAGCAAATAGGTACCATTAAGAATAGGAGCAGCACTGGCTTCCACCAAAAGAAAGGAAAGCAAGTGGTGGATGACAGCTGGGCATGGGGGAGAGTTGTCCTTGAAGCACACACTAGACACCAAGTCGATGAAGAAAGCGTTGCACTGACTCCTGAATAAAGCGTGTTGTTCAACCCGATACCTGCACAGAATGTACCAGAGGGACAATGAAAGCAGGGCATGCAGTGTACGGTTGTTTAAAAAATATATATATTTGTTTCTATACATTTTTGGAAATAACTGCTGAAAAAATTCATAAAGAATTAGAATTATCTAGTACTCAGTCATTGAGCTATAGTGTTAAACTGTCACTATTTACTATTGTAGCTTTCCTTATTTAATTTTTTGGGGAGGGGGGTGGGGGTCATTGGTAAACATGGCCAGTGACACACTTGGGCCCTGGCATGCCCCTCCCTCACTTTATAAGAACTTGGGCACCATTGTTCATATAAAGTTATCCAGCGCAAATGTGGCACACATTTAGCTAGTTAGCTATGCCTACATACTGAAAATGCATTTTCTCTTTGGCTAGTCTGCTGGTGTAGCCACTTTAGAGTGCCTTGTTGTTAGCTGTGAGTGTGCATTCAAACATGGCAGTGTTGTCACAAAATTTTTCCTGTGGTGTGTTATATTTTATAACTTATTTTCATTTCACTGGGGCTTTAAATTGTAACTCATGTTATGAAGGCAAATTAATTCATTGGTCTTTAAAAAAAAAAAATCCACTTTCACCAACCGTAAGTCCTCAGAGGGAACAGGGGTAAAGTCATCAGGAACGGCCTGCTTACAGTGGGGACAAACATACATCTGACAGGGAACCAAGCACTTTTTGATGCATGCGGCACAGAAGATGTGCTCGCAGGGCAGACAGACGGGATCTTGTGGGTCTCCTCGACACAGTAAGCACCACGGGACAGAACGAAACCTGGACACAGTCAAAATGACAGAAAAATGATGGAGTAGAGCGCAAAGACAATTAAAAAGACTGATTATGAGCAATCATTGCTAAAATGTACTTGAAAATTCCTTCGAGAGCTTCATTTTTGCAGGTTTTCAGCAGGCGAATCATCACCTCAAACGGCTGTTGACTTTTCAGATCAGAATTACTTTCTAGAGCCTGAGAAAGAAAAGTTTATTTCTTTTTTTATGGTGCCTGATGTCATCTATTTAACAGGCACATAACCCTCACCAACCTGGTTCAGAAGTCGCCCGTGTTTCAGAACTAAAGATGTTATTTCGCTCTGGCAGGTTTCAAAGTGCTCCACAAACAAGGACAGTGAAAATATCCGATTCCACCTAGCTCTGAGAAGTAGGAGTAAAAAAATGTGTTTTTGTTCAAAAGCTCCTTTCGTTAAATGTTGACTTACCGGACAATGCAGACAATCGTCTTGCTCCTGTCTTGGTAACCTCTCACACTGTCCTCCGAGCAGATCAGCTCAATCGGAAACTTGAGTTTGTTTACACGTCTGACCCATGCTTGTCTTTGGGCATCCGTCTCCAGGACTCTGGGCTCCATGTACTCCAGGCAAGCCAAAGCAGCATACACATCAAGCACCTTGAAGACAGTGCAATCAATTCAAACGCTGCACATTCATGAAACGCCATTTACAAACCCATCTACATGCACATTTTTCCATAAAATGCAACTAAGAATACTTGTTGAAAGACGCACCTACTGCATGCTTGTATTTTTTTACGCTTTCGCTAATACCTTAAAATGTGGCCCTAATGTCCAGCTCCTGAACATTGGACTCCGCCAACGCCAAGGCAGTACTTTGTCACCAATTCTGTTCAGATTTTTTATAGACAGACTTTCTAGGGGCAGCCAATGCGTTGAAGAGGTCCGGTTTAGTGGCAGAGGCCACTAGTGAAGCAGTTGGAATGAGAATTAGTTATAAAAGGATGGGGGCCCCTCATTGGGTCGAGAATAGAAGCTTCCCCAAGTGGAAGGGGAACAAGTATCTTGGGCTCACGAGTTTGGTAGACTGGGCTGGAGATTGACAGTAAAGTGACGACTGAGCTGAGCTGAGATGCAAAGCTCTTGATTTACCGGTCAACTACACCCCCACCTCACCTAAGGTCATGAACAGCGGGTCACGACTCAAGGAACAAGATCGTGGACACAAATGGCCGATATGAGTTTCCTCTGGCCTCTATCTAGAGATAAGGTGCTCGACAAAGGTTAGAAAACACTGAATTGAACTTCTTGAATGTATTTATTTAATTAAAAAGGGACAATGCACATTAATCAACATTTTACAATGTAAATGTGCCCAAGTTAGCTAAGGCCAGCAAATTTTAATTGGCAGTCCCTTGGGCGGATATAAAAGACAGCCTAAAATGAGTCATTAAAATCACAAATCAATTTCCAACAATATTACAATATTACAAGTACATTTTCTGTACAGTTGATAGTGCTTACTAATCTCTCTTATTCAATGAGTCTAGAAATTAATGTGATAAACCTATTACTACACACAGCAAAAAAATACTAAACTCACCAGCTCATCTCCATTGCTGAAATCAAGACTCCTTAAGAGGTCAGCGGTCACCTGCGGTTCAAGGCAGACCATTCTGGAGAGGTTCTGCAGTCGGTTCTTGGACTTGTGGTAGGCAGCATGGACCCATGGAAGTGCCGGAACCGTGTCCATTGCACCGAAATGCAAGCGCAGTTCATTGACGCAGCTGTTCAAAGCTTTATGCAGTAGCTAAAGCATGCAAATAGCAAGGATGAATGCATGTGTATGCACACTTTGTCCTAAACAGATGTCATCAATATTGCAAATACATCAACCTCCAGATCCTCTTGACGGCTGACATTCATAGTCAAGAAGAGAAAATCCCGCAGGTAGAGATGAAAGAACTCATACTGCATATCTGGTGTGTCTTTCGCGATGTACTGTCCCAATGGCGTTTTGGAAAAGAATTCAAGGAATCTTTGTTGAGTATGACCTAACAAGTAAAATCTATGGTTAATTAAAGTAAAAAGACCAAGAAAAGCAATTTTTCTGCAGTAGGCCATTACCTTCATTTTGAAGCGCATGAACCCAGAGATCCTCTAAGTAGTCCTTGATCCTCCCACTGAAAGGCATGCTGAAGGTAAAGTCCCTGCCTTCGGCTAAGTAGTTTCGTACAAGAATTGTTCTCGTCTCTGAGCTGTTTGAGGGAGAAAGTTGCTGAGAAATTTGTGCAATGTGCAAAAAGAGATCCCAGATTTGAACGTTCCAAAATTGCTGACATGTTCAAAATAAAATACTGCACTTTAACAACAATAATTCTCCAATGCTGTCACATATTTGTAGATCCCAATAACAGTCGAATTTTGATCACTCGATGTTGATTTTGTTCTCTTTGCTTTGCCAATTGGGTCTGGAATGTTCCCCCGCAATAAACAGGGTCCATTACATAATTTTTATAAGTCTGGAGTATTTTGACAAGTCTAAAACATGTTATTAAAATTTCGAATTGTGAAAACCACATACTGGTAGTATGTCTCCTTTAACTTTTGTACACAATTTAGAATATGAACGGATTATGAAATGGTGAAAACTTCTGCTTATTGTTCAAATTATTCAAAATACTTGATTGATTTATTGGTTCAATCAGAGATTGACCTCTGAAGTCCATTAGTGCTTCCAACCTACTCAAGCAATGGCTGTGGAATTTCCAGCAACTTGTCATCGGCGAAGATGTGTAACCACAGCCTCTTCACAGAGGGTCTACAGTCTCTCAATAAGATGTCCAGGTTTTTGTCAGTGTCAATGACTGAAACCAGTTGAGCCAAGACAGGGGTCACCACAGCCTGCATGCGTTTCCATAAAGAATGGCTGTACCGCCCCAAAATATTGGTTACAATTTTTAAAAGGCAAACAAAAATGTTTTACTGTAAAGGGACTCCACTCACCAAAATGTACCACCTTCCTGTAAGGCGTCAATGTTAGAAGCCACCTTTATGACCCAATCTCTTGTGGCAGATGAAAAGTTGCTTTCACTCGCTAGCATTAAGTAAAGACGCCTCTTCAGAGTTTGCAGGAAGTCACCTGCCAAGAATAAGGAAACATTAAGGGCACTGATGACAACCAGGAAACAACCAGAAAGCAAGATAGTTAAACTCCTACCTGTTACTTGTTCACCGTCACTGAGAAGCATCAGAAGTGTGTCAAGTCTTTGAGTGCTGCGGCAGCCACGGCCTTGCTGGTCTCTGAGCATGCCTACTGCACTCTGCATACAGCTTCGCACCAGTGCTGTGGTGTCCAAGACAGTGTCATCATCGCACTGCACAATAACAATATCGTGATTAAGAAAAAGCCACTTCAACCAGCTCCTCCGGTGGGATCCCAAGCGATCCCAGGCCAGGAGTGTCCTGGGTCGTCCCCAGGGCCTCCCGCCGATGGGACATGCCCGGAACACCTCTCCAGGGAGGCGTGCAGGAGGCATCCGAACCAGATGCCCGAGCCCCCTCAACTGATTCCTCTTAACGTGGAAGAGCAGCGGCTCGACTCTGAGTCCCTCCCAATGTCCCCCGCCTCCCCCGGGACAAGGGAGAAGTTCTGCCGCAGGAGGGTGTTGAAACTTTTTCTGACAGGGGATTTTGCCATACGTTCCCAGCAGACCCTACAATAAGTTTGGTTCTACCAAGTCGGACCGACATCCTCCCCCGCCATCGGAGCCAAAACACCAGCAAATGGTGATAAGTTGACAGCTCCGCCCCTCTCTTCCCCCCCCGAGTGTCCAACACATGCGGCCTAGGGTGTCCTGGTGCCAAGTGCACATATGGACACCATCATGTTTGAACATGGTGTTCGTTATGAATAATTCATGACAAGCACAGAAGTCCAATAACAAAACAACACCGCCAGAGTGTCTTGTCACTCGGAGCCCTCATGTTGGAGCGAGTTGGTGCTGAGGGAAAGTCTTCCGGGTGCCATGGCCTTTTATATGCACGTCCTGGGTCACTAGTGACTAGGGTTGGCCGTTATTCAAATTTTGACACCGTTTACCGTCTCCAGATTTCACCGGGGTGTACAGTAATACCGTTGCTAATTTTAGACTTTTTTTTTTAAGACTTATCCTGCGCTGACAGCCAATCTGTGTAGAAGTTAATGGTCACAGATCCGTTCCCTGTGTGTTCCGGTTGCATTTGTAATAATCTTTTGTGTGATGCATTTGAATGTCTATCACTCCATGACAGCACTACTTTTGCTGAAGTGTGCAGCTGACATGAGTATGCCATGTGCTTATTTTACGCCGCAAAGCCAAGCTCAGTTTAAACAGTTTCCCCGCAGACCTGTACAAACGTCTAGCAGTCCTACACACTCATAAACTGTTTCTTGGTTTACTGGACAATATTGTGGGCGCACACTCGACATCTATGCGACACACAAACATGCGCATGCAGCCCCTCACCCCACATCACACACAGATCCACTCACCTGCGTGTGCCGGCGGTTGATTGAAAAAAAATTTGAAAAAGATTTTGAGAAAAAATATAGAAAAAATAAATAAATAAAATAAAATAATGTTAACCAACTGAAACTACATTTACATTTATAAAACTAGCGGCACCATTTTTTCAGACCAAGACTGTGTCTTTGGATGAAAAACGAAATCACGTACTGATATTTTGCATAAATAAAAGCACTTTGTTGCGTGCTTCTGGAGGTCATATGAGCTTAATAGTAGTTTGCGGACTCTGCGACAAACTCATCGCTTTGCAGCAGTGAGCGGGGGATTCAGATAAGTCCGGAGATGCGAAGTATACTCCATCTCACACCGTTACCGTCCTCATGCAGATTTTGCACACAGGCCTCATCGACATTTGCTGCCAGTAAAAATGTGTTTTCAAAAATTATGTTTAATATCATAATAGGTCATTATACCCTGCAGTTTTTTTTTTGTTTTTTATGACGGTAATGAAAGTGACACCGTTGCCATGTTTGGACACCCCGGGATAGCGTATCACCGCCAAACCGCCCAACCCTACTAGTGACATGTCTCTTTGGCATGCATTCTTGTGCGCGTGTGTGAAGGCATTTCTGTGCTGTTAAGCACTGCCTCTGGCGGTCGTTCGGGACTCATAGAACCATAGTTACATACGCAACTTTCGTTGGCATTACATGCCTTGCATACTCACATCTTCTCTTGTATCTGATTCGTCCTTGTTTAAGTCACACGAATCACCCACCTCACTTTCCTCCAGAACTGTAAAAAGATTGTGTTTAGCGACAGAACGTTTTAAATCAAAGATCAATTAATATCCCCGACCTTGAGGTTGGCTCATCTTTGTTTCAAACAGTTGACAAATTGCTGTACTTTGCAAGCTTCTAATGCCTGTAAAAATGTCTTTTGACTGTCTGAGGTCATCTATATGCGCCGAAATCCAGGGATCTGTCAACGTTAAGACATGCTTAAATGATTCTTCAGGTTATTTATGCCAAAAGCACAAATATACAAGTTTTAGTGATCATACCGCCATGGAATCCAACATAGGAAGTTCCTCCTTGAATTCTTGGAAGCCTGCTGATAAAGTAGACAAAAACCCTCCAGCCCAAGCCCTCTTGAATGATCTTGGTGATTTCATTTACAGCCGAATATCTATGATTGGGCAGCAAAAGTTCAGTATTGTACAACAACCAAGCGTATTGCAAAAGTGATGCTTGCTTACTTTGCAGATGCAATGAGATGGGCACTATGAGTGGCCTCCTTGAACTCACTCTGAATGATAAGGACCTTGTGACAAGGTCCATTATCAAGGCTTTCTTTGTCAGAAGTAAGGAAGTTTCTGCAAGAAAATAGCATTCTACTGACCGTCACTCTCACCTTAACAAGTAGAACAAACTGATAGTTTCCAGAGCCTGCAACAAATCCTTACAATATGTATTATGTACACCAATTTCTGGATTGTAAGGAGCACCTGACTATAAGCCGCGCTAACTAAATTTGGGGAATACTCGAGCTTGTTACACATGTATAAGCTGCACCCGACTGTAAGCCGCAGGTGTTTTAATGTTACCGCACCGGGTTCCCGCTACTTTCTTTTCCATAATAAGGGCGAAAATTGTCTCTCCTACTGTATTTGGGCTCACTTGGTTTGTTTTGCTCTGCCTGATGCTCTTGCGCTTCCTTTATAGTGCGCCCCCTTGTGATCTGATGGATAAGCCGCACCTTTGTATTAGCCGCAGGGTTGAATGCAAGTGAAAAAAGTAGCGG
This sequence comes from Leptonotus elevatus, assembly GCF_054856555.1. NCBI lineage: Eukaryota > Metazoa > Chordata > Actinopteri > Syngnathiformes > Syngnathidae > Leptonotus > Leptonotus elevatus. The sequence goes on along the minus strand of NC_141239.1, from coordinate 26,357,044 downwards.
CTTATAGTCCAGAAATTACTGTATGTAACAAATCAAAACTCAAAAATTGTCCAACCCGCTTCTACCTTTTTCATTTTAGAAATGATGCATATATATAATTGCCTTAATGAACAAACACAAAAATAAATCTTGGGTCTATTCATTTGTCATATAGAATTCAACACAGCATTACATACAGTACAGGCCAAAAGTTTGGACACACTTTCTTATTTAATGCATTTGCTTTATTCTCATGACTATTTACATTGTAGATTCTCACTGAAGCCATAAAAACTATGATGAACTGATGTCAAGTTATGTACTTAACGAAAAAAAGGCGAAATAACTGAAAACATGTTTTATATTATAGATTCTTCAAAATAGCCATCCATTTCTCTGGTTACTCTTTTTGCATACTCATGACATTCTTACCTCTGGAAACTCCTTAAAGATTGGAAAACCCTTTTAGGAGACTTCCTTTTGAAGCTCATCAAGAGAAAGCCAAGAATGTGCAAAAAAGTAATCAGTGAAAAGGGTGGCAATTTATTTAGATATTTATTTTATTATTTTCATTTTTTGTTTTGTTAAGTTCATAACTCCACGTGTTCATTAGTTGTCGTCATAGTTTTGATGCCTTCAGTGAGAAACTACAATGTACATAGTCATGAAAATAAAGCAAAGTATTTAACGAGAAGGCGTGTCCAAACTTTTGGCCTGTACTGTATCAGTTGTTTATTGTGCGCAACCTATATGGCTAAACTGTGCTGATAATAGCATGTTAGTCATTTTATCCACAAACCTGATTTCCTTCAAGAAGAAGTGTTCCGTGTCAAACTGCTGCAGTGAGAGAAGCTCAACACTTTGCAACATTTGCACCAATGGTTTTAAGTCGGGTGCAGTTAAAAGTCTGGAAAATGTTGTAACCTGTGGTTTAAAAAACAACAAGTCGGGTAAATTTAAGAGGAATGACAGATTTGTGAGTTATCAAGCACTGCTATGTTAACATTACATTACCTCTGTGAAGGAGGAAACGTGATGGACTTCCTCTCTTGTATGAGCAACTATGAAGTCAAGCAGGCAGCTGTTGTTCTGATCTTCAAAGTAGACATTTGCAAGATCTTCACTTTCACCATTAGGAAGGTCTGTCTGGCCTAACCGCATCACTGAATCCGGTGTGGCACACCTGAGCAGTACAAGTTTAGCCTCTTGAAGAACTCTCTGCTCGGCATCTGAGATTTCAAAAGCATCCTTGCTTTTTTTGATCACTTGATGGATCACTGAAGCGCAAGCCTCTGAATGATAGCCAATGAAGACGTCTGATGGATTGTATTTGTACGTCTGAGTCATGTCAATGTGATTGCTGACTGAAACAAAGCGCCTGACCCATTCTTTTAATTTCTCAACAAGCCTCTTCTGCGCTGTTGTCAGGACAGTTTGGATGTCCAGGTAGTGCTTCTCCAGCCTATTAATGAGAGGTATTGGGAACTGTTCGTAGACCACCTTTCTTTCTTCAATGACAATAAGCCGGAAGTCGTTGTGCACCCTGCACTTGACACGGTGGGTACCAAGACCAAGGTCCACATATTTCTGCCCCCCCAAGTATACATAATATTGATTGAGGGCATCATAGAGACTTTCATAAAGGTTCTGCAAGTTCAGAAGCACAACAGTTTTACCAGTCTCCATGCAGAGCTTTACTCTGTTAATGTTGCGGCAGATTTGGGTGTACTCCTGGTCTTTTGGAAAGCTGGATCCAAAGATTATTTCTGGCTGGCCAATCTCTGAAAAAAAAGTTTGTTGCAAGATCTGGAGAGCTCCATAATTTCGGGTTAGCACCAGCAAGTACCGACATTCTTCTTCATGTCCAACTGCCTGAATGTTTTCTCTCACAAACTCAATGGCATTGATGTTCTCCAGGTCAGGCGCAATGCAAAAATTTTCATTGAAGACAGACATGGCATCCACATCATCTTTGCCGCTGAAATTCCTCAATATGGCTTTGGTGACCTCCTTAATGGTGGGCTTTCGTTGGGATGACTTGGCCACTGCATAAACCATCTTAATCAAGCTGTAATAGTCACGCAGGCCGAAAAATCCTTTGCCTTGGTTATGGACAATTTTTATATAGGCTACTGCAAAATGGCAGAACAGTTCCCTGACCTTCTCCAAAACCATCACATCAGATGAGCATATGCCCTCTGCGCTCTCAATCAGTTCTTTCTTATCTGGATCACCCCGAGAAACAAATATGCCTCTGTTCATCTTTGCAGGGTCTAACGCCCAGTTGGAAATGCCAATGAATCCAACCTTTTTGTGTTGCAGTGGCTCATCATCAATGCACCCTTCTTCCAATAATGGGTGAAGAGTTTTAAGTGGCATTTTTGGGGAGTCTTCAGCCAGCCCAATTTCATCAAGGACAACGACTGAAATGTACTCATCGAGATTCTTTCCTTCCTGAAAGCGTCCACATTGTTTGAATATATTAATGATGCCTTCTGGTGTAGAGTGTGGACTACATTGGAAGGACACCAAATGAACCTGCTTAAACATTTTGTAGAGGTCAGAGTGGGCGGCTTGGCCCTGCATTGCATCTGCCACCAGCGTTTTAGACAGAGATTTTGATGTTCCTGGTTTTCCAACTAAGAAGAGTGGGATCCTGAGCTCAATGCAGAGAACCATCATGAAGACATTTTCTTTGAGGGCGGCATTTTTTGCAATAGTATCAGCCATTGGCACACCCCTTAAGAGTAAATCCTGCATAAGTGTGATTTCCTCCCTTATTTTTGCTGGAGTGTACTCTGGCGGTAGACTTTTGCTGACACACAGTCTGTATTTACCCTTGTGCTCAAGGCAGGCATGGTAGCACACACCTAAGGCTATGATTAAGGACCACATTACAGGATCTCGTTCCTCTTGCCCATTCTGATCCTGTAGTTTTTTCCTGTTTTGATTACTGTCAAATTCTTTAAGCTCTACAAAGAACCGAGTGTGGTTGTTATGGAACCAAACAAAAGCCTGCATGCAACGTTCAACATCTCTCAAGCTGACAAAGCTACATTCATCCCTCCTTCCCCGCATGTACTTTTGTGATGCAGAAAGAGACAGAGTAATGCATTTGAAGTACTCCTGAGGAATGTTTTCACTTTCCACAACTCTCTTCACAATCTGCTCGATGTATTTTTCTTCTGCCTTATCATTTAACTGGCCAAAGTCCCACACCAAAGGGAGCATGCTTGGTGGCAACGCTTGAACTCTATAGACGAGCTGGCGGAGAGGAATTGAGCCTATTTTTTCATCTGTTTCCTCAGCCCGGACTCTGTAGCCAAGACCGGCAGATTCTAGCCTCTTGATCATCTTATCTGTGTGCTTTCGGTAAGGGTTGCATGCTGCAATGATCTGCAATCCAGTTCCGGCTGCCAAACTGACCCCATTGACTGCCTTGTCACAAAGTACCTCTTTTATACTGCTTATGTCCTCTGTGGTATTGGCCTCGTCTAAGAAGAGAACAGAGTCGAACCCATGGTCTTGTTTGTTAGTGAAAGCAATATGTTCTGCTTCTCTTACTTTGGCATAAATCATCTCTGAAGATGTCCCTCCATGCACTTTGACCAGTTTCATGTTTTCAGTAGCAACGCCTCTCCTGCGCAACTCGCACAGATATTTGATGAGTCTTGTCTTCCCGCATCCCGTCTCTCCCATGATGATGACAGGTATGCCACATCTGAAACGCATGTGAATCGCCAGCATCTTCAGAATGTTGTCAGTTGTAAGCTCATATGTTGGATCAGGGTCAAAAGGCTTCTTGATTCCGAGGACATTGCATAGTTGCTGTATTTTGTCACATCTGGGTAGGCTATCAAAGTCTATGTTAAAAGGAACACCCTGACGCTGCAGGCCTTCAAACAACGCCTTTGACATAACGTTTGTTTTAATAACCCTACCAGACTTTGGATCAATTGCATCTAATTGATCCTGTAAATTGCGTTTTAGATCAAACCCAATGAAGGTCATGGACGAGTGGTCCTCATTAAAGAAAATGTAAGGGTGTGGTTCCGTTTCCCATCTCTTTCTGATCAAAAAAGGAGCCAAGTCCTCATCTCGGATATTGTTCAAGTCTATTTGTGAACTGCCGGGGCTCTGGTCGGAGATACTTAGTGATGGTGTTGCAAAGTCCCTTGCCATGACAATCATAAAACCCACCACAAATGCTTTAAATCCGTTGAGGACGTCTCCAGTCAAATTAGCATCACAGAAAACAGATTTCTCACAGTCTTTCAGCTGCAGGTTGAGAAACCAAGTGAAGTTTCTAAGTTCCGCCCAGGATGGATCCAGAATGCCACAGTATATGAGAAGCGTCTGAAGACATTCCACATGCGACCCTGTACCATCATTGGTCTTGTAGCTGAACTGATCAAGACTAATGTTTTTATGAAACCTTTGGAGATACTGGTATGGTCGCTGGAAGGCTGAACTCTTGAACACTTTTTCATCCATCAGTGGGGTGTCAATGGTCTCTTTTTCCTTCATCATTGCAAGAATCAGGACGTCTTTCGGTGACCAGCAAAGAATATTTGGGAACACGTCTGTGAATGAGCTGATTGGTGTATTAGTCTAAGTAGACAACAGAAAAGCCCAATTTAAGCAAAGCTGTATCATCAGATGACCATGTGAGTCGTCAAAACTCTTACCTGAGCAGAAGCATTTCTGCTTGGCTTGACAGTTTCTTCTAAAAACTCAATGACATATAGATGTTTATCACTGCACTTCCAAGTGTTTCCTTCAGAGTCCATTAGGTAACGCAGAATCAACAACTTGAATAGAAACTCGTGGATACCTTTCCTCACCTTTTAAAACAACACAAATACTGATTAACAGAATACCACCAGCAGACAAAATGTAACAAAAGGAGTAACAATTACCGATGAGGTAATGTCGAAATGAAATATGGTGAGTGTGTTCCTTTTAGCGCTTTCCAAAAGAGACTGAAGGATGGCATTCTCATCAACACTGGGTTCAATCAAGCGAATGCATTTCATCATGGTGCGTTCCTCAACTGAATGCTTCAATGTTTCGTAAATCCTCTGGATGTAAAGTGATTTACCTAAAATGTTGAAAACCATGATGAGATGATGGATGGATAATGCTGACAGTTTGCACCATTCTGCAATTCCAAATTAAGAAATATACATTTTATTTTGTTCATGCTTTGTTCCGGCTTGCAGTTATGCACTCTTGTCTGAACTAATTTTTTTAAGGTACCTGCTGGGCACATTTGGTGTGATTTTGCAAGTTCTCCCACTTTGAATTCATGGAGGGGTCTGACATTTTCCTTATAGGTGCATGTTGTCCACTGTGAGAGTAACAATGTAAAATAAAAAATCTGAAAATCACATTGTATGATTTTTAAAGATCGTATTTGTATTTTAGTGCTGGAAATAAGTATTTGAACACATGCCAATCAGCAAGAATCCTGACCCTCAAAGACCTGTTACTGTGCCTTCATAAAGTCCACCCCCAATTCACTTATTAATCCAATTTAGCAGCACCTTTTTGAGGTTGTTAGGTGCATAAAAACACATGTGCACCTCACAATCTGTCAAGAGTACAACTGCTACCAAAACCAAAGAGCTTTCAAAAGACACCAGGGACAAGATGGTAGAACTCTCCACAATAGGCTACGTGGCAAATGCCAAGATGCTTGGTGAAGAAGAAAAAACAACTGTTGGAGCAACTGCTAGAAAACAGAAGAGGGTAATGATGACTGTCAAACTCCCTTGGACTGGGGCTCCATGCAAGATGTCAAATTTGTGGGGAATCAGTGATGCTAAGAAAGGCGAGAAATCAGCCCAGAAGGACAAAGGAGGAGCTGCTCAATGACCTGAAGAGAGCTGGGACCATTAATTCAAAGGTTACTATTGGTAATACAGTAAGACGTCATGGTATAAAATCATGCATCGCACGCAAGGTTCTCCTGCTTAAGTCAGCACATGTCCAGGCACTTTGTAGTTTGGCAAAGACCATCTGGATGATCCAGAGGACTCATGGGAGAAAGTCATGTGGTCAGATGAGACCAAAATAGAATTGTTTTGGTCTTAACTCCACTTGCCATGTTTGGAGGACGAGTACCATTCCAAAGACACCATCCCTATTGTGACACATGGGGGTAGAAGTGTCATGCTTTGGGGCTGTTTTTCTGCACAGGGGACATGATGACTGCGCCGTATTAAGGAGAAGATGAACAGGGCTATGCATTGCAAGATTACGGTCAACAACCTCTTTCCTAACCTTGCTCTGCAAGCTGAATTCTCACAGTATTTGTGAGTTCACAAACTCGGGAAAAATACATCTTGTACAGAGCCCGTTGATTTTCACCGATCCGAACCACCAGGACCAATCACAGAGCGGCATTGTATTTGGGGCGGGATATGCCGCTGTGGCGAAACAAGGAAGTGCCGACGTCGGGGGAAACAGACTAACCTAACATGGACGAATGGACGCTGCAATTAATTCTGTTTTTACAGAATTACTCACAGTTTCCTTGTTGAATGTTTAACAGCGAGATGCTCTTCGTGCATTTTTAGCTGGTTAAGATGTTTGTGCTTTTTTTCCCTCCCCCTACGACGAGAACGAAGACGACATTTTCATCCATGGCCGTGATTGGTCAAAACGAAAGTTAGGTAGACGTGCACAATATGCCGCATGAAGCTTGAAATATTGTACAGTATGTCCCACCTTTCCCAAGCAAATCACCATTGAACAGTCCCAGATTGATATTGCGGAGAACTCCCTTGAGTGAATCACAGCATCAGTCTGGCTATTACCAGGTTACCGCTTTCCATCAGTCAAGCATTAAAGATGGGTCGTGGTTGGGTCTTCCAACATGACAACAAACCAAAGCACACAGCCAGTATAATCAGGAAGTGGCTCCGTAAGAAGCATATCAAGATTTTGGAGTGGCCTCACCAGTCTCCAACTGAAACTCTATGTTCCTTAGAAACAGCCACGAAACCTAAAGAGTTCTAGAGAAGATCGGTACGGAGGAGTGGGCCAAAATTCCTGGTAAAGAACTACAAGAAACGCGTGACCTCTGTAATTGTAAACAAAGGCTTTTGTACCAAATATAACCTTTATTTTCTCACATGTTCAAATACTTATTTCTAGCACTAACAAACAAATATCAATCCATCCATTCCTCACAAGGATCGCGGGGTGCTGAAGCCTATCACAGATGGCTATGGGCAATAGGAGGGGATACACCCTGAACTGGTTGCCAGCCAATCGCAGGGCACATAGAGACAAACAACCATCCACACTCACAATCGCACCTAGGGACAATCAATTAACCTGCCATGTATGTCTTTGGAATGTGGGAGGAGACCGCAGAACCTGGAGAAAACCCACACTGGCACAGGGAGAAAATGCAAACTCCACCCAGGTAGGCCAAAGCCCGGACTCGATCTCACGTCCTCAGCACTGGACGGTAGACGTGCGAACCAGTCAGGCACAACATACAAATAAATGCTGTAAAAATCATACAACGTGATTTTCTAATTTTTTATTTTAGATTGTGCCTCTCAGAGTGGACATGCACCTACAATGCTGCTGAAAAGTTTGTGAACCTCTTGAGCAATTTGGACTTTCCAATTGTTTCAACCTGATTTTGTTGTTCAATCTGAACCATTAGATTTTATATGAAATAACAGGTGAAGGTTTATCAATTCAATGCATTGTTCTTTTTTTTTTTTTTTTATCAATTGTGTAGTCAAAACTTAATTAAAAAGAGTTTTTGGTCAATTCATGTAGGTGCAAAAGTAAGTGAACCAAAGAGTTTAAACAAAACCAAACACACAGCCATACACTTACCAACACCAGCCCTTTTGGATGAGACGGTGCCTACGCAGAGGCGATCTTTGAATGCAGCAGCTGCACTGCGTTTATCTGTCGGGACCACATAATGCTGGTGGAGGTACTTTTGGATGCTGGCCATTGACGTTTGAGGAATAATCGGCAACCTGTACTGACTGAAAGCTGATGGAAGGTATGCATGTTCTCTTTCTGAGCTACACAGAATAATAAGCCTGTAGTCTGTCGTGCACTGCACTTTCATACGCTGAAATTTTTTTTCAACTTTAGAACTGACATCATACGGAAGCAGCTCCCCGTACAGCAGGCAGTAGATCTTCTTCCTCTTGCAACCTGCGCCGAGACAACGTCTTAGAAAGAGCTCCACCTGCTCGTAAGTTGAGGAGGAACTGCACAGCAGGACCTCATCGTAAGTTGGGAGTGGTTGATCTTCGCTGGTCATATAAATGGAGATGCAAGTAGTTAACACTGCCGTCTGAGGGCAAACAATGAGGTTTGGTTTCCCAGCTACCATGCTTTTTGGGAGCGCTCTCTCTATAAAATTTCCAACCTTCTCTTCAGCACCCTCTTCCTTCTCAGCCAGCATTTCCAGCAGTCTTCCAACACTTTTTATATCAAGAATGTGTGGGAAAACATGCTTTGGGTCTGTCATGTAATCATTCCATATCTGATCAAACCTCTGAAATCTATTTCCTTGTACATCAGGATCCAGTTCCATACATGGATCCGACATCCCCTGGAATTCAGTTTCCTCATTTTGTTCTTGCAGTTGGGTGAGAATTTCATTTTGAAATTCATGCCAGACACCCCATACATCTGAGTCTGTGCAGTGGGACTTAATAAAGGACAGCATCATGAGAACTTGACCATCCACACTTTTTCCATGTTCTTTTGGTAGATTGTTGCATAGGAAGAAGATTTGTTCTGCTGTGAAGTAGTTCAAATAGTAATGCTGTGATCGCTGTTTGTCCACAAAATCCATCCAAAAGTCCAGGCAGTTCTCCATTTTCTTGCAAAGTTCAGCAAGGCACCCTTCAATGGTGACAAGATTAAAATTCTCATCCAGGTTGAAGTCCATCACAATGCTGAGGTTTTTATTGAAGCAGCAGTGAACTTCAGCTTCCCAGTGCCTGAACAGAGGATTTCCAGCAGCATAGAGAGCAATGAAAGCCTCAGCTAGTCTTTGAACACCGGCAAAGACCTGAAAATAAAATAAAAGGATTGATTAGGCAAAGCTGTGTCTCCTGTAAAGCCAAATTATTTTTAAGTTGCAACTTTTCTTTTCAACTTAATCATAAAAATGTCAGGAGGAAGAAAAAATACAATACAAAACTAGGGATGTCCCGATAACACTTTTTTGGACCAGAGTCTGAGTCCGAGTCACCTAATTTTGAAGATTGGTCGATTCAGAGCCCTGAACCTGATACCCCGGCATTACATTAGAGAGATTTTTTTTTAATCAAAACTACCCCAACACTTTTTATATGGTGAGTGGAGCAGTGGTTTAACTACATAAAACATTTAAAAATCTTTTGTTTTGATTTTTTGGCACCTCTATGAGTTACTCAAAGGGCTATTATTAACCAGTATATTAATTTTTCACGATAGCTTTATTTTTGAGAACTTACTGTAGCAGCTTTAAAGCATGCTACTTAACACAAACTGATGGGCTAACCGAATGTTGTTTTTCTTTAGGAAGAAGAATACAGTGAAAACAAGCACAAATACAGCAACATACGAATTATGTCATTTTGGGTCCATTTTTCAGGAGATGAAGGGCGAGAAGGACTCTAGATGACCGAAAAAATAATTAGTAGCAGCACAAACAAAACTTTTTATGGCACAAACGTAACAGACTATTTCCCTCAAATTTTGCGTGGGGTGGGTGGGGTGTAGTGTGTCAACTTCACAACAAACAAAAGGCAGCATTTGAAGGCAAGCAAGCAAGTGTATTTAATCATACCATATCCTGACTTTGGGTCTGGACTCGCACCAGACTAGACTGCCGGCCTGGGCGGGATTGGCTACCCAGCAAAGGACATCCGACTCTCCGGATTCGCGCTAGGCTTGGCTAAGCTAGGCGCCGGGGTCCCTTTGAATGGCGACAGACACCAGTGCAGAGTCCCAGCGAGCGCCTCAACACGATCCGCGGGGAGGACCCGAAGCACGTCTGCAGCCGAATCCGAGGGCATGAAGCACGTTAAGATTCGCCAGCCCCTTATGGCGGTGGGGCTGCCCGTCAGTGAAGTGCAGCGGGGAAGCGTGCAACGCATCATATCCTTTCCGCCACATGGAATGCTCACTAGCTTGCACATAACGCAAGTCGCACCGTCTCCGCTTTCCACATTAAAGATGATAATAATTTACTATCAGCTATAGCTATTTCCTTGTAGGCGGCATTCAGCCAATAGTGTCACTGTAGCAAAGCCATGCCACACGCTTAGCTGTGTGTAAAAATGAAGTCTCACTCTGTGCCACTGTGTAACTCCAGATTTAATAAAGAGTTATATGAAAATAACCTCATATTTATCCGATTCCCATCGAGTCAACAACCGCATGATCGGGCCCGATTTCCGATCACGTGATCAGATCGGGACATCCCTATACAAGGCCCATTAGACCATGATTACTTCAATTGTGTGGTGCCCCTACTATTTGTTTCATCAGCCACTCTTAGAAATATAGTACCTCTGCAAAGTAATTCACTTCCTTCTGTCCCTGATCGCCTTTCCCAGACATGAGCATCAGTTTGTTCTGCAGCTCCCGCACATCTTCCAGAGAATAGTAGCGCGTCTCATGCTCTTCCTCCTCCTCCTCTACGATCTCAAGTTTCAAGGTGGTGTCAAGACTTACCTGTGTGTCACAAAAAGCACATTTCACATATCCAGTCCAATTATCAGACACACTTCAAGGGCTGAAATTGTGTTATATAAAGACCATACTGTATTAAATTGAATGCTTTAAAAATATTGAATCTTAAACACAATTTTAAACACACACAATAAATGTAAATACAAAATGTAGAGAATAGAGTGCATATTTTAGCATTAGTGTAATAGATACGTAAATTTAAGAGGCAGGCCCTGGTGAGGTGGTGTGTGATGTCAGTAAGCGGGGAAAGTTGGCCAGTTGCCTAAAACGATTGTCGAGTTTAAACGCGATTGTCTCGGCATGAATTGTGGTTAACAGTAGTTCCTGCATGAATGTGCTCATGGCGCTTATGTGTTTTACTGCTCTCCCAGATTTTGTTTCAAGTAAATCGCTGAAAGCACAATTGTGACTTTCCTTTTCAACATGCGAGGGGCATTACCAGAGGCGGACTTACCATTAGGCAAACCTGGGCAGTTGCCTAGGGCCCCATCAAATTCCTCATACACTAATGGCCAATATAGTTTTATGTTTTTGATCCAAATTATTTCTCTAAAATGCCAGCAGAAGGCTTCTTGTATCATATGTCTCTTCCCCCCCTCAGTTTCGACTAAAGGAACAGTCATGTGCATGCGGCAAAAGAACAGAGCGGAAGAGCGCGAAGTGACGGCAGTGAGCGAGACTAGAAAGGAGAATGTAAAAAATGAAAGTTTATTACCAAGTTACCAAAAATGACAAATATATTCACTGCATCTATGGCGACCTACAGCCTGCAGCAGCAACAAGATCGACGCCTGTTGGAGACCCAAAAGTAGTGAGTAATTGTTCAACTTGTGACATTTCCCCTCTATTGATAAGTATTTCTTCATCTCATTGAACTTGGGAGGGCCCCTTATCGTTGTAGCCTGCTATCTCTAGAACATTTAAGAAATGTACGTCACTACCCTGGCTACGTGCCATTTTTAAGCTCATTTTAAATGAATTCATGTGCTGTTGGACATTTTAAACAATGTTCATATATTTTGTAGCATCACTGTGAGTTGCAGCCAGCCTGTTTTTAGGCTTGTGTGATTTCTTTTTTTAAAGTTGTATCCTAAGAAGTCACCCCGCAAAGAAATAATCTTTCACTTTAAGCATTAAATCATCATTTTAGGGGTATATGGTTTCCGCTGAGCAGGAAGGGTTTGAAATATGTAACCAGCAACATAATTTACAGTGCTCAGCGTAAAAGAGTTACTTTGAAAAGTAACATTTTAAACAATATCTGAATGAATACAAAAACAAGTGGTAAAGTGTTTTCTTTAAGTAACACCCATTTATAATTAACTGTCTGCTTGACACCTGTGTAATGAATAATGAGACTCACCTGTAGACGCTTGTAGTCTAAAGTTTGAGCTTTTTGGGCTTTGCTCCAGAGACGTTCTGTGGGGTGTACTCATTTTTGCAACACCCTTATTTGAGTAAAACTGAAAATGTTGTTCTCTGATCCATATTATTAATTTTACTTTCATGTTATAGATTAAATAGATTTTGTATAAATTTAGTCTTGTGATGGATGGATCATTTTGGAAATTGTTTTTGTGTTCATTGACACATTGTTTAAAGGGTTATTTTTTTAAAGGGGGTGTAGTGTACTCGATTATGCTGTGGACTGTACAATAGTTGAGTAGAGAGTGCAGTATTTGCCTCAGCGATACAGCGGAACAGGCAAAATCCTCAAATTTCTACATTAGCACTTGACAATACCACTGAATAAGAAGCCTTATACTGTGGATGTGCGTATTGGTTTCATAATAAGACCTGGATGTGCTGTGAGAGTTCTAAAAGTATGTCATGCAATTTTAAGGAAGAATACTATATTGGGATTTATAGGTCAGCCTTTAAAATGATCTGTCTATTTTTAGGGGGGAATTTTTATGTAGTGGTATCGGTATCTGGTATCAGTATCTGTGACTACTCAACAGTTGAGTATCGGTATGAAAAAAAAAAAGCAGTATTGAACATCCCTATTTAAAATATATGTCTTCTCATTCCAAAAGGCCCCATGCCTACCTTTGCCTGGGGCCCCAAATTTCTCAAATCCACCCCTGGGCATTACAGCATGAAAGTAAATACACATTAAAAAATACGATGAGCTGCAGATCCATTTTTTGTCAATTTACCTTTTTTCCACTGTGTGCAGAGATCCGATAGATGCCCTTACTGTTGATGGCTGATGCCAGAGACATAGAGGACAGCTCCACTGAGCCATGACTATCCTTTACTGTCTTCAGCCATTCCAAATGGCGGGCACTGTCACTCTGCGGAAGCACTTCTTTTTTAATAGTGTAGAGGAATAAATAGCTGGCCATAAACCTTAATGAGAAATCGTAAACGGAATCAAAATCTTTTGTTTTTCCCCTATTACCATTTTCTTGGGAAGGTTGCTGTCATTGTCTAAAGCTCTCCAGAGTTTCTTTAAAACTTCCTTGAAGGCCAGAAAACCGGAGTCTGGCTGAAGCTCGTACAGGATGGGAGAGTAGCCAAGAATGGCGTCATGGAAACAAGCTACACGATCCACGTCCATGTCATTCTCTCCCGCAGAGATGGAAGCCAAGTCAACAAAAACCTTCAAATCCTTGAGATCTGAAAGTAATCAGCATTTGAAAAATGTTTGCTTGGCCTTGATGAACTTCGAGATATTGCTTAGTTGGAACTCATGAATGTTACCTTTCAGTGCCTCTTTTACCCATTGTACAAAGCGGCCTCTGTGCGTCAACTCATTTAAGCAAAGTCTACGAGGTTCCGTGATGTCCACCAGATCATTCTTAGCCCCGATCAAGTCATTGTCGATGCACTGCAGCTGCGCCATTTGCAAGTCTGTATGACTCTGAGGGGAGAAAACCATGAAGCAAACAATGTCCAGGACAGCTTGAGCAAATCTTTCATTGTTATTGGGAATACAGTGGAACTTATGGTGTGACTGGAAACATAATGCTGGATGGGGAGTGTGTAACAAAAGCAGAGATCCAATGGAAATTTAAAAAAATAGGCTATGTTCACACTGCAGCCTAATTATAAAAAAAATTTGCCCATATGCAACGTGCCAGATTTTTTTTTCCCATAGAGCGTGAACAGTACAATTCCGATTTCTTCAAATCCATCCTGGGCCTCTTTCATATGTGAATACTAATGGGATATGCACGCGATGCGTCTGCATCATGAACGCAAGGTTATTTTGAGTAACATTTAGACTTTATATTTGTCTTTAATTAAATTCCTTTGAAACACAAAGCATTAAGTTGACATTTGTGGTGATAGAATTTTTTTTTTTTGTGGCCACAAAATTGTAATGTGTCAGCAACTGTAATATAATGAGTTACTCATTATAATTTTGTAATATCATGTCGTTACTGCCTAAACATAATATATTACTGTAACTAACACGTTTCGCCCGTGCTCGCCGACGGGCGTAAACATTGAATCTCAAAAATAACGTACGTTTCAGGAAACCCAAAACAGGCATTGATTATGGGGTCATTAAGATTACATCGCCAAAGGGATCCCGCTGTTTTCAACACTTTATTTTCTTTTTTTTTTAATCGTAAAAATAACATCCATACCAACAGTATTGATTTGTGTAAATGTTTTAAATAGTAATGACATTTTGGAAATGTAGCAGGTTTAGGACACCAGTGATATATTGTTCAATATTATCTTTTAGAAATGTGCAAAAACTGGCACGCACCACCCTCAAGAGATCTAAATAAACACCCCGGACAACTACATAAAAGTGCTCATCAAAAAATTTAATAATTTACATAATTTCATTCACAAATTCAAACTTTCATAGATTATAGATTCAGGGCCCACAATTTAAGTGATTTCAAGTATTTATTTGTTTATCTTTAAATTATTTGGGCTTCCAGCACATAAAACCCACAAAAACAGTATTTCAAAGCAATAGAATACTGTGAAGAAATCACCATGCATACTTTGCAGTATTTTGCATGAGAAAAAGGATGGATGGATGGACGGATGGTATTTTCAAAACGATATGTCAATCTTCAGTAGTTGGCTGGGAATCTCTTTGCCCTAAACACTGCCTCGATGCGCCGTGGCATTGCCTGGGGGTTTCTTGATGCTTCCTGTCAGCTCTCAGTTTTTGGGTCTGGTGGCCCTCACTATCCTCTTGATAGTACTGTATTACAAAACACTGAAATCACTTAAATTGTGGGCCCTGAGTCTATAATCTATGAAAGTTTGACTTTTTGAATGAAATTATGGAAATTATTCCACTTTTTGAGGATATTCAAAAATGTTTGATGAGCACCTGTATACTAAGAAATTGATCATGTAATTTGTAAACTATTTCCATAATTTTTCAATGTGAAATTCAAATTCTAATCGGATTGTATTTTACCTTGGAAGTTCCATTGCAATAGTAAGTAGACAGACTTACAACTTTCAAGAGTGTCTCCAGCACGCTGAAGTCTCCTTGAAGGCAGAGTGTCTCTTTGACCGCCATGATGACCTCAGCTGCAGCCACTCCCAGATGGAGCTCGTGATATTGCTCAATCTGTTGAAGCCTGGTGTGAATCCACTGCTTATCTGTCGACATGTCAATTTTGCACATGACATCCAAGTCTCGTGCAAGTTCTGTATACTTGCCCTTATAGTTGCTGAAAAGCCGGTTCACCTCCTCCAGCTTAATACTGCCATTTTTCAAACGTGTGTATATTTTCTTGTAATTGTCAAAGCAAGGCGTAAAAATATCTGCATGAAGCTCATCAAGTGTCAGCGTTTGGCACTGTAGCTCTTCCTCAACGGGATTGTCGTCCATGAAGTCTTCACTGGCCAGTCTGCCTTCTTCCTTCCAGCACAATATGAAATTGTGGCTATCTTTGAACGTGTACAAGATATCTGACATGTATCTTAGGTCTTCATTCATTTTGAAGTAAGTCACAACACCGGCCGTAGGGGAGGGAAGTTGGTCAAATGGATGAACTTCCATAAAAGAATCCAGGGGCATTGTCTCTATAGTAACGTGGCGTCTCTCATTCATGTCATGGACATCAACTGAAATGAAAAGTGATATAAACGTTCACAATAAAACATTCACTGCAAATGTTTGATCACACTGAACATGGTCCTCTTACTCGCCACAAGTTCGTCAAGGTGGTGGATCATTGTGAGCAGGGCGTCAACTTGCTCCTTCTCTTTGTAAACAGCTTGAACTTCTCCTTCCCTGCACTTCAGAAGCCTTCCCATTTTTCCAGCATTTCTGTGTTGCTCATTCTCAGAGAGACAGTCTGGAGATGACACAGTCCGCAATGCACGTCAGTATGTCTTCTTGACATGCCTCCATCAGTCTTTTGTAATAAACAGACAACTATTACCAGTCTTCAGTAGTTCCAGGAAGGCAGCTTGACTGGCCAAAATGATTCTGAGCAGTTTCACTGTGATGTTTCCCTTAATGAACTTATTTTTGATGGTGTTAAATGTTGATATGGCATAAATGATTCTGTTTGTGGCATCCTCAGTGAGTCTGTCAAAAAGGTTTTCCTCTGCACCTGGAAAGGAAAAGAAAAAAAAACATTTTAGGCTGGGTAGATATTAAAACCTAGTTTACATCTGTCATTAAAGCGCTTGGGAAGGCGAAGAAGTCAGACAACAAAAAGCTCAAGTTGGAGCTGAGTAACGTCAGTGGAGTGAGCGGTGTCATGAAAACCATCTCAGGCCACAAACAACCCACAAGCCAGATTGTGTCCTTCAGCTATGGAAACCACTCTGTTTGCTTTCAGTACCAAAGGCCCCCACACAAAAACTATGGTCCAGTGGTACTGACCTCTAGACTGAGACCAATTTGGGCACCTAGGTGCCCTTATTTCTCAATGGTATGCCTAAAAATTAAAAATAAACTGTTGCACCAGTGCGCCCAGCCTTTTGACGGACAGGGGAGGAAGGAATTAATGACTCTACGGTATACAAGTATACCTCGGTACCAAATATATAATATTTGCTTAAGTCATGCATGAAAACAGGTCAGGGGTGAAAAAGATGAGAAGCACTTTGACCAAAATTTCCCCCATTAATATTCGTCGGGCACTTGTCAAACGGGCGGGAAGGGATGAAGTGGACGAAGGGATGGCGAATTCAAATGATCAAAATTTTGTGGCAAAAACTGAAAAACTGTTTGCGAAAATGCAAACATCTTTGATACATTTATTGGACTATGGATGGATGCTGAAAAACAGCATGCACTGCCTTCAAATAGGGATGGGTACCTTTCGCATTTGAACCAGTTCGGGTCCAATTATCAGTACCGGGGTATCAATACTGGTACTGAACAGTACCAATTTTTTGTACTTTTGTTCTGTTGTTTGTGGTAATAAATGTTAATTTATTTAACAATAAAATAATAATTTTTAAAAAAGAACATTCACTTTAACAGTTATTTTTCATTGAAATAAAATCTGACAAATAAAACATCATGAGCTTAAAACACATGAGCCAGATAGAATGGAGTAACAAAAAAAATCAAGTTACTACATTAATAATATGTAGATAATACCAAATTAATTACAAAGTGAGAGGCAAAGTTCTTAACAATGAACAACGGTAAGCAGTAATACAATAACAAAAGATAAATAATTGTATTTGTGTTATTTAGGTTCCTTGTGCAGTTGTTTGAACACATTTTCAAGAACGTGCCTGCCGCACATAGCACGATGAATTCAAACACAATTTGTGAGTAAAATCTCGCAAAAAAATGACAGTTGGAAGAGGACGTGAATGACAATGAAGAGAATAATTGGGACTCGGGAGCAAACTCATTTTAATGTATCCGACGCAGTATGTAATGCTTGCTATTGCGACAAGTTGGCCACAATTCGATTTTGCAACTTTATCGTTACCCATGAAATTATGAATATGGTATAAGTACCTGGTAAGTATTGTTCTAAAACTCTAAAAACGATAATATATTATAACGATGGTAAAGCCACACACCTAACAACATGGCTACCTTCACACTGCAGCGCGTGATGCCCAATTCGGATTTTTTGTTAAATCTGATCTTTTTATGTACCGTTCACATTACAAAAACAAATGCGACATCTAATGTGAACGCAACGCGCTCGTGGTGCGACTCACAAAAGAGCACACGCCGAGTGACGTACACCCAAAACAACATCACCTTGCAGTGTTCACGGAAGTAACCCGACTTGCAACGTTTCACCGCCAGCCAAGCCGCAGAGGTAATAATATGTAATAATGTAATTACACTTTTATCAGTGTCATATGCAAATTTAGCTGTGCCAACGCACACTACAGATTGGTGGACTGGTGGACTCGTTTTGTGGACGTGCTAGGAGTTTGATTCATGTGTCTTGTCTGCATGCATTATGCATATTCAGCTGTGCGAACGCCCGCGCTCCTGGTTGGTGGACTGTTTTCACGCTCGCTCCTTTTGCCAATTACCAATACATCTACTCCTGCTCAGTCACAACTTAAAATGCGCTTTGGAATATGTCATCGGTACCCATCCCACTCGGAGTTCAGCAATACACTGAATCTCTGGTCATCATTGATGCAGATGATAAGAACAGCTGACAACTTGAATGCAAAGGGCGGCTGATATTTTCAAAAGTCATGAGCATCACTCTGACGCAGAATATTTCAAGTATCAATACTTTAATAATTATTGGTTACACCAAGTTACCGGTCTTGTGGAATTGTGATTCATATAAAAAAAGTCAATATTGCCTAGATATTTTGTTTAGAAAAGGAGTAAACCTATAAAACTGTGGTGTTGAATGCGATGTAGGCGAAAAATTTGATTCCGTTCTTTGTTTTCTTCACTGCTTTCTACACCATATGCATTCACCTCTTCGTATCGCAAAAGAAAACAAACTAATAGAAATAAGTGGACGGCCAGCGAGCGCTTCAGTGTTCAGTGCGTGAAGCCATCTTCATGCGCCCTCTCGCACAAACGCATAAAGAGGCGTGTCGCTTAAGGCGTTTGCCACATATCGGTAGACAGGCGGCCATGCGTGTATGAGTTGGCAAGCTGTCTCATATTTATTTTTTTAAATACCAGTGCTAAAAAAAGGATACAGAGCTGTTTTTGACACCGAAACATCGAGGTACGGTACTGGTACCGGCATCTCGTGTAACACTACTTTAAACTAAACGAAATGGCTGCCACCGAAATTGCCGAGGTTCACCGGACTCCAACGAAGGCGCCTATTGACGGTTATGCTCTCATTCCTTATTCTGTGGTGTAAACCAACTGTTTGAAAGGATAACACCCCATACTCCTTCTACTGTTCTGCGGCGGCAAACTGTTACGGTTCAGATGTGAAAATGTCACACTATGTGAAAGGGGCTTGAGCTATAACCAAGGAATTAACAGTTGCTTAATTTGCTTTAATGTCGCCAAATCTCAAAAAGATGATTTGCACATCTTTTAAATGCTCCGTAATAGTCTTTTTTTAGCTAATGGTGGACATGGGAATTAAAAGTTGGGATAACTGTACCAAATAGCTGGAAAATGTGCCTGGCAGCGGTCCAGGAGAGAAGGTGCTGAAGGACCACCTCTTCTTTGTCTTCATAATTTCCTTGGTGATCCCTCGGCCAGGAATTTGTGACAATGGGTGAGACGAGTTTCACAAACCTGCCGTTCATCTTGAAATTCTCAAACAGTTGGCCCTCAGACTTGGTCTGGATGAGGACATTTGACAAGCATACAGTGACATTAAAGCAATATACCACGGAAAACAGATTTTCCAGTATTCATAGTGTTTTTTAAGAATAAAAGTGGATGTGCAAATACCGCTGGCATTTTATTACCTGAATATGATTAAGTATCAAAAGAAGAATATAACATGGGCAGCGCCATTATCCAGTCAAAGTGATCGCAATGACATATCCAGCGTGCAAAGAACAGCCGTCTTCATTCATTTGAATGTGAGTTTTGACGATATAATGGGCAAAAATGTCATCTACTGTCGCCATATACTGTGCCAATTCTGATTGACGTAATCCTTAGCATGTCAGGTTTTATGTCCTTGCTTGTGGGGGTGGGGTGGTGGGGGTTGGCGTCTCCTGATGTAGGGTAAGCAGACTGAGCATGTAGCTGGCCAAGCCAGTAAAAGTTATTTATCGTGCAGGTTAGGGACCATCCACAAATGACATATTCCAGTTTGACGTATGTAAATGCTTAATTGAGTACCACATACGTCACCCTGTAATATGTAATTTGTTGACAGTCCCTAACTTTTACTCGCTACGAGGCGAAGGAATGCGTCCTCATCATCGGCTACAGTTTCATCTTCACTTTTGGCTCGACACAAATTTTGGGCAAGTGCTCCGTGGCTGTAATACTTTTGAAGAAGTGGTTTGTTGCCAATTGCTGTAGGGTGTAATAATTCCCTCTTTTATGTCCGCCGTGGGATGCAACAATTACTATTGAGTTTCTTATTAGTCATTCGACACCATGTGATTTTACGCGTTTACAGCACTCGATACGTCACGATGATCACATGACTGTCCAAAAATGGCCGCTACCATACCTAATGCAAAAATATCTCTAAAAGTACTAGAGAATCATAATTTCTCAACATGAATTGACAATTTTATTCAGGTAAGAGTTGAAATTAACCATTTCTCAGAATAGCTGTTTAGTTTTTAATACATGGTGTATTACTTTAAGACTTAAGCTCTTTCACCTTCAGGCTGCGTTCTCACATCGTCTGCTAATTTTATTTTAGTTGGTGGTAGGTGTTGAAGAGAACATACAGATACCTGGCATACGGACGTAACAGCCTCGAGTGCACACTTCTCAATACTAGGCGCGATGTGTTGAAGAGAGTGATCAAGTTCTTCTATTTTTGTGCAGTAAAACTCAATCTGATCCAAAGGATTTGCCTAAAACCAAACATAACAGGGATTTCACTCATTTTGTAGTGTAAAAAGTATGATGCACAATTAGTATGGATATACTGTACCTTTTTGTACTTGCCCTCAAAATCCAAAGATAATTTCTGCCTCCACTCTTCTTCACACCTACTATTGTTGAAGCGGATGCCAAGTATTCGGTTCCATACCTGTTGATGTAAAATGCAATGTGTGTACTATTGTATATATTGTATTTTTGTCTTAAATCTGGAAATTGATTTTTCTGATGTGCATTTGATGGGCTGTAGTTTGCGCCAACGCTACATCATGCATGGGTAAATTCAGATTTGGAATCGCTGCAAAAACAGTGGCCAAGACTTGCCACTCGTGAAATGTTACAGCAGAACCCAACACACTGCGAGGGCCCAGGCTTGCACAGTTCCATTGATCCCCCACCCCCATTTAAATGAACAAGCGGTGTGGTCTGGTGCTGTTTGGGGCTAATGGGAAAGCGTCATTTGTTGCTTTCAGTCCCCTGTCCTTGTACAGAACTGGATAAAAAAAAAGTGTTTACTCTGCTCCTTATGCATGCAATATGCTACAAAAAGGCTGGAAGCTAACTGATTTAATTTCTTTAAACACACAAACAAAATCCAAACTGACAGTTTTTAAGACAAATTACATAATATGCACTTCTTTTTCACATTTTGTTTGTAAAATGCCGTGTTAAATATGTAACTGTATTTTATGTTTATTGCTGCCTCTTTGCCAGGACGCACTTGAAAAAGAGGTTTGATTCTCAACAGCATATTTCCTGGTTAAATTTAAAAAAAAAAGATTGACTTGAAGCATAAAGTAGACATTTGTGGTGATAGTAGTAATTCAGCCACACAGACGGTTCATTAGTTAGGTGTGGCAATGATGTGAAATCCTTAGCAGAACGCAATTTTCGCCTTGTCGCCATGCTTCCATAGGAAATGAATCGAGATCGAGCGATGACGCCTCCCGTGTGTGGCGCCCATAAGCCTGTCAAGACATGATCCGAGACCCCCTCAACAATGATGCGTGCATGCGCAGAAGGTCGGCCATCTTTCATGACTACCTACAGCAACAATACTACAACAAAATATGTAAGTAATGCCTACACAATCTGTTTGTAAAACGATTACAAAAAATTAACAAATTGATTCTTACAAGATGCCCTCAACGTCTAATGTATTTTTTTATTATTATCTTTCTAAATGAAATTATATTAAAAGTATACAAAACAAATTAGAGTTGAAATTAGGACAAAATAATTTTCTATGCAAATAACCACAGCACTACTATTATTTCTAACCCATAACCCAATACTACTATACAGTATATTATTTTATATTTAATGTATTAAGTGTAAACTTTTAATAGAACTTAATTTAAAAAGATCATTAAAATACACAGACATTTCATTTGAAAACATTACAATGCTTACTTCCATCTCCTGCGCAGCCTCAACCTTGCGAAAGACAAAACTCCTGGATAGCAAATCCCCCTTATGTGAACTCATCCAGCTTCTTGTGATGCGCATTGCCTTTGAGATCTCTTCTGCGTGTGTCTGCTGTCCATTGCCTCGAACCTCCTAAAGGGAATAATTTTTCTGTTTAGATTGGCAAACCAACTTTATGTGACGGTTGTACTACTGCATTCATAAGCCTTCACACTACATACCTGTTGCATGTGTGGAGCCACCAAGTCAAACACTGAAGCAACCAGGTTCATGCAGGATACAGGAATATCCTTACTATAAGATGTCTTCGATCCATTAGTTAACTTCTCTAAAAGCTTCACTGCTTCAACCAGGCACATTCTTGCATCAGCCTCAGAGGAGCAACTATCAAAGGAGTAGAAATAGCAGTAATAGAGTTTAGTATGCAAATTGAACAAAAGAAGAAAATTATGGGAGATTAAAAAAAAATTACAACCAAGTATAGATACAAATCTAAATTACCTGTATTTTTTCTCAAGGAGATTCTTTTGGATGTGTGAGAGAATGTCAGATACTTCCTGAAATGAAAGTATCTCAATGATTTTTTTGGAGCAGTGGCGTGTCATCGGGGCCTTCCAAGACTAAGCCTAAACATGATAAAAAGTCCTGACCGGAATTTACAACTTTATATAAATTTGTAAAGTATTGTATACATTTATTTCCAACAGTATTTGTCTTTAGTATGTGTCTTGGCTAAGCATTCTGCAGTCGTTTATAGCTTCTTCTTTTTTTGTCCAATCGGATTTCAGCTTACATGTGTTGCTATATTAGTGTAATCTTCGCAACGCCTTCATACTCAAGATTGCAAGCCCCGTACAATTGAAACACTATAAAATTGTTTTTTTTTTCTAAAGAATCTAAACCAATCAGATTACAAGATGAATACACACACAGAATGTAAATGCCCACTTACAGACCTCAGGGGACATCAGCATTTTTCTGTCCTATACTCTAGTGGGATTTCATTACATGAAGCCGATAGAGGACAACCAACTGTACATGACTAAAAATTCATTTTCAAGGGTGACTTTTCAAAAGAAGAAGAAACCTGGACCTTGTGAGGATTAGGCAGAGAACGCTTGTAGCTGGCCAACTTGTTTCATCCCGGTAAAAGATTTATTCGCCACTTTGTTTCCACAGCGGTTGCGTGGTACCATTTGTTATTGTAAGGAATATCATTCCCAAAGTCCATGCTAATTTCCCGTGAGCATTTAAATGGTATCCTCCATTGACTTTAGCATTAGTGCTAGCAATGTTTTACAAATGAAGCATGTTTTGTTTTCAAAGCTGCATTGCAGAATTTAAAATGTGAATGTTAAAGACTTTTCTCCATCATGCATGCTCTACCAGTGCCCAGATGATTACAAAGAGCCCTGAGTTTTTGACTGCGGCTGCGCCTATCAGCTTGTATCTTCCCAGTTTACCCCGAACACTCCACAGTTTTGCCCTTTTTAATTCTCTAGGTTCCACGCATGTTCCAAGCATTTTTACATCACTTTGATTAGTTTTAATGCTAGCTCTTTTTAAAAATGTCCCATATCTGGTGAGCTATTTTTACAACATGGCCATGAACTATATCACTGATGTGGTTCATAGGGGCTACACCTGGTGCTCATGTGCAAAATGTTGGCGACTCCTGATACAGAAGGACCATGTAATGTACTTTTTCTAATATATAGTTTTAATAACAGCGTACCTGAAAGTTGGTGTAGCTTATGTCCTTTGGTGCCTTGACAGTGAAAACACGAAGAATGTCCAAAAGCTGGACATTCATGTTGATGCTGTAATGTTCTATTTCACTGACAGACATCAGGTACAAACCAGATCGCACAACAAGTGGATCCACCTCCATCAAGTGACGATGTGTTTTCATCATGTTGAGTATTGCCCTGACAAGCAAAAGACAGAAGTGATCAGTTTACGGACAGATTCAAGGTAAGATGTGTACACATAGTTGGGAGTGTTCTTACTTCCTATCACCAAAGTTTATTCCACCCATTCCAAGATCATGTAGACCATCTGCAGATGTCAGCACCTGAAAGGGTCTTGCTGCTTTGCCTTCAAGGAGATGAAAGAGCGGCAACGCCACAATCCAGTGTGGCTTCCCAAGTTGTTTCACAGTTTTGATGAAAGAGAACAAGTAGTTTGGCAGGCTACAACATAGACCCACAAAATCCATTACAAATGAGATGAATATAATAAACGGTTGCCATTTTCAGTTGATAATGGCATTCCATTTATTAAGAAACAATACTGTATGCCTTTCTATGTGTTGCTGAAAGTCATCAAGTAGCTAAAGCAGGGGTGCTCAAGTTCGGTCCTCGAGAGCCCCTATTCAGCCTGTTTTCCATTTTTCCCTTCTGCAGCACAGCTGAATCTAATGATCTGCTAATCAGCGAGCTTTGCAGAAGCCTGATAACGATCCTGATCATGAATCAGGTGTGTTAGTGGAGAGAAACATGGAAAACAGGCTGGATAGGGGCTCTCAAGGACCGAACTTGAGCACCCCTGAGCGAAAGGATTAACACTGTATGTTTGTTTTGCTTTTCGTGATACATTTCTCCAAATGTTTTGAACGTCATCCAAATTAAAGTGTTACGGTGTGCATTAAAGTAAGCCTTCAGGTGCCACTATACAGTTGTGCTTGAAAGTTGGTAAACTTATGTGCACAACTTTAATTGTACAAAAGCTAAACCTCGCTAAATGACACCAAAAATGTTCACACACAGTATTTTGAATTTCACGAGCATTAAGCCTTTTTCTCACCATCCACTTCAAGCACAACTGTACTTACCCTGGAAGAAGAGGAGCAACATCTTGTATGAAATGTTGCCAGTACTGGAGGAAGCCACCTCTTTCCAGTTTTGGTAAAGACAGCTCCGTGCACAGGCGGAGGAGCTGGGGAGTGTCCAGTTTGATACGGTACTCTTCGCACACATAGAGCATGATGACAGCCGCCCGCAGAGGATCTTTAATGTACAAACGCTCAGCATTCTCATTCCCAAGTAACCCAGGAGTGACATTTGTCAACATGAAGTCCTTCACTATCGCCCTCATCTGAGAAATGCAAAGTGGTTTAGAAGGATTCACACTAGCACAGATTTGCCACACAAGCAACGGAACTTACTTTTTTCTCATCATAGTTTAACGACTGCCATTTCTTATGGGTTTCCTCATAAGTAGATGGGTTTGCATAAATGTCAAAGAACTGATTCAGCTGTTTTAGAAAACCTTTTAAATTGTCGTCACTCCAGGTTCTGAGAAGATCAAATATTGTGTCCATCATTATTTCCCCTGCAATTTCTCGGCCTTGAATCAGTTGTTTGCTTTGGTCAGCCCACAAGCTCTCTGTCACTTTTTCATACAAGCGCATGAACATGTTCTTTGATGGCTTCACACATACAATGTCATCGTATTGATGCCAATCCCCTTAAAAAAAAGAAAAAAAACATAATTAACAAACATAGAAGTCTACATAACAGGTGTGATTGAGGTGTTTTCATACCATCTTCATTAAGGAGGTGAGGTTTAACAAACAAGCATCTGTTGGTGTTGCGCTGATCAGAATCCCGTTTGTAGATGTGCTCAAACTCATATTTTCCCTTTGCCTTCCGATAGACAACATATTTGTAAGGTATAGACTTGGACTCAGTCTCCATTTTCTTGGTCACCAGACTGCCTTCGACAAAAAATCCATGGTCATTGAGATTCCTGCACAAAAAGAAGATAATAGATCAAGGATAATGCATACATGAAACAAGGTAAAAATTGTCTATCCTAATACTGATCAAAATTGTGACATCAACATTAACATGCAGTATTATACTAGTTGTCACTGCATCACGTGGATCCTACTCAAACTAACTAACTAACTGCCGAGGGGCACGGTACATCCTAAACTGTTTCAGATATGCTAGCAAATAGACCGTTATGGTGCCCCAGTAAGTATTTAGTACTAGAAAATTTGAATATATAAATAATTTCTCTTTAATAGGATGGATGGATGGATTTTAAAATCATTAATGAAACACTCAAGAATACACTAAACGCAGAAGAATTACCTGGTCACATTTAGCTCCAGTGCATAGTCATCCCATGATGCTAAAGGAGGTCCAGCTTTGATGAAGATGCGATCTTCATTGAGGTTGAACTTGAAATCCTTCGAGAGGATGGCATGGAAGTAAATAGTGAGTCTGTTATGGGAAGCTACGGTTCTGCTCCTGCTTGAAGTGCAAAGCCAAAAAAAAAGATAAACATATATTATTATTATTGTTAACATGATGGAAAGTGTCCTCAACAGAAAACCTGCTGAAAGAGACAAACCTTATGGCCGTTGGTTGAGGTTGAGAGGTGGAATGTTGTGGATGACAGTCTGCATCAGACGTTTGGATCTGCCTGTCTTCCACTGCATTGTGAGGGTCCACGCTGGAGCTGTGAGGGTCCACGCTGGAGCTGTGAGGGTCCACGCTGGAGCTGTGAGGGTCCACGCTGGAGCCTGGGTCTGGAACAAGCACCTGCGAGCATAAAAACACCCCAATAGGAGCAGAATACAATGTTGGATCCGAGCTGTTTATTTGCATAAAGTGTTACCTTGGATGGTAATTGTGGGCCAAAAACCATTGATTGTTCTGCAGTGGCAGACTGGTTCTGTTTCTCCTCCTCTTGCTTCCCTGGCTGTTCCTGATCCACTTTGGCATTCTGGTCCAGTGGCGGTTGCTCACAAGTGGCTTGCTCATGCTCACTCTTTGGCTCACTTCCTTTTGACTCTTCTTCAGACTTTGTGTTGTCAGTCGCGGACGCTGTGCCTGTACCTGAGTTAGCGTCCAAACTTGCGTTGTCATTGGAGTTGGACTGATGAGTCGTACCTGTTGAATCTTGAACTGATTTTTGTGCATTATCCTCATCTTCATCTTTATCTTTTTCATCATGCGTAACTGATGATTCATCAAGTGGATTGTTGGTATTGGCAAAGGAATCGGACTGGTCCTCTCTTGACGAGGACCTATCCTTTCTTTTTCTCTTCCGGGCTTTCCTTTTTTTCTACAAATAAAAACATCATGTGAAACTATGTTATTAAGTAAAAATCTTAGTATACATAGTCTACTTCTGTACCCATGCAAAACAAATAAAACAGAGTACAAATACTGACAATCAGTCCAAATTTGAGCATTTTTACTCCCTTGCAAACGATTCTTATAAGTCCGTCCATCATCCATCCATCCATCCATCCATCCATCCATCCATCCATCCATCCATCCATCTTCAACCACTTATTGGTGGTTGGGCCGAGTGGGCAGCACGGGGAAGCCCAGACTTCCCTCTCTGAAGCTACTTCGTCTAGCTCCTTTGGAGGGATTCCAAGGCATTCCCAGACCAGCCGGGAGAAACAGCCATTGCCACACCATGTTAATCCGCCCAAGAAGTTTTCAAGACAATTTAACGTATTTTAAAACTATAAGGCGCATTTAAATTTGTCTTATGTGTGCACGAGTTCCGGAGACGTTTTCCTTCCAGCCAAGCTTCGGGGCAAATGTTGCTGCGCCAAGGCACGTTTCTGATAGGTGGTCTGGTTCACGATTGTTCTTGGTTGGCTGCTGGCCTGTGTTGGGACTGCTGGGGGGGGGGGGGGGGGGTCGAAGGCAGAAGAGAGCTGTCGCTGTATGTATTCAAGTATGGAGATGTAACGAGAAAGTGAATAAACAAAGATCAAATGAAACGCCAGACTGCAGTGTGACCTCCTGTCTCCTGTAGTTCATTTCGTTTACCCCGTTTGGACCCCACCCATTAGGCGATGTGTAGCGACCCGGCGCTATCCAAGGAGACGACTCGAACTCTGGCGGAAGTCAGTAAATGGCATTAGCTTAAAGTCGAGACATGCTTACAAGGCACAATTTAAACTGCAATCTATCAGTTAAGGCGGTTGTACATGGGAATAAAACAGCCGCGAGATAATTCCACATAAATGAATCCATGGTTCGGTAGGTGAGGAAGCAAGAAAACGTCAGGGCTTGCCATCATTCTGGGAGGATCCAAGCACTGGAGAAGCATTGAAGCGGTCCACCAAAACAAACAGGGAGGCCGCCGCGCCGGACGGACGACTTACGCCGCAGTATGTGAATGGATATAGACGTCAAAAATTATTTTGAACTATTTCTATTAGGTTTTTTATTCCCACTTAGAGTATGAAAACCTAGAATTTTTTATATTGTATATTTAAAATTGATATAAAATGTGTGATTAATCGTGAGTAATTATTATTATTATTATTATTTTTTTAACAGCTCAGTATTGTTCATTCGGCAATTTTACCGATTTGACATGTCATCATCGTTGCTCTTTTTTTTCATTATTATTTTGTATGTGGGTGAGGATGTGCGTGTGTGCGTGTGTGCGTGTGTGCGTGTGTGTGTGTGTGTGTGTGTGTGGTGAGGACGTGTGTGAATTGGAAAAAACAAGGTTAACTGTCAGAGCAAGATATGAAATGTAAAATGACAATAATTTTATGCAAATATTTTTAAATTGTCGATTTATTTTGTTTAGTTTCATACAGTTTCATGCAGCTTTACTGCAAACGAACATAAATGTGCTGCCCTTACGAGGTATATTCTGGCGTTGCTGAATAAAATAGGCCTTACATCTAAAGATCGGGTGGCTTGGAGTCACTCCAAGTCACAAGACGGACAAACACTCGGCTCTTGGCTCTCAAAGGGGTCAGAGAGAGCCCATACAGACCTCTTTGAGAGTTGCAGTAACCTAGCTCGGTGCCACCTGCTAACTGGCACTGCTGAATGTGTTTTTTTGAAGCAAAGAAGCGGTGCTGGTGGTGCTACACAGTCCAAATGGCTCCTCCACTCAAACTTTCTGCTCTTTAAACATTGTGTATTTTAGCTGCAGTGCATTACGATGCATTTGCGGTCGTTAATCGAGCTCTAAAGAAATTAGTGGCGTTAAAAGGAACTTTAAATTCACTTGATACTAACGCCCTAATTTTGACACTCCTAATTGTGCAAACTATCCCGATTAAACACTTGCGGTAGTTTTGCTACCAGATATTTTAAATAGTATTTTTGCTCCGGATAGTTGTGTTTTATTTAGAGCTGGGCTGTCGGCGTTAACATGTAACTCTCACGGTGTGACAAAAAACAAAACATCGCCGTTAATTTAATTCCTTAATGGACAAGCATACAAAAGTGTACAAGCAGTCAGACAAGCAGAATTTTACTTCAATGTAGTGGCGCGGATGTATTGGACATCGTCATCACTCGTCAGTCTTCCGTAAGTGTTCCGGGCCGGCCCAGATGGGACCAGTCTGTCTCGCGTCGGCGGCGAGAAAATACTTTTCTGGGGTGCGCGCGGTCACTGCACAGGCAGACGCGCAGTACGAGTGCAGAACGAAGATAAAAATAAAAACAACAGATACACACACACAACGTGGTGATGTCAATTGTCAGTTGTCAATATTGGACAATGTCATTGCTGTAGAAAAAGTTTGACATCCTTCTATTTCTTTTTCCACTACTCATTCTTGTTTGTATCTCCCTGCAATCTGGATATCCTGTTTTACCTTTTTATACAACATTAGTGGTTCATGTAATACTTGTAACAAATTTAAAGTTTAAAAAATAGATACCTCCAGAGTTGCCTTAAGGTTAAATAGTGTTTTGTTGTGCCCAACCGAACAGAAACATTTTGCTTATTGCTGAGTTACAATTGAAGTTAAACACTACCTTTAACTGTATTGCCTGTACTAGTAATAAAGTTAAACGGGGTTCCTACATATATGGAATTTCAAAATTCCATACTTTTCCATATGCTAATTTTCAGACTTCTCTGTTGTTTTTCTCTGTCTAAGAGAAATATGCTAAATCTGAGTAAATAAAACCATGTACTTTAATTATTCTTAACATCTTAAATTTTAACACATTAACACTTCAATTCTCACATTTTTTTAATGTTCAAGTATCAACACTATAAACAAACACTGAATTATGTAATATTTTATTCAATTCTCTTCATATTTGGGATTATTAAACCGTGCGCCTAAGAATTTGCATCTCACCATTATTAGTGTTAGGGCTGGCGGATATGACCAAAAAATAAAATTATGATATTTTTTTTTCCCCCTTCAGTCTCTCTGGACGATTACAATTTTACTCAAATTTAACAGAAGGAAAAAACAACAAACATTTATTTAAATGTTTAATTTGTTCAATAATAAATCCTGCGCAAAATTTTCAGACATCAATAATGTATACCAATTTTAAAAATGTTTTAATGTAAAATGCATATCCATCCATTTTCTTAAACGCTTGTCCTCACAAGGGTCGCGGGGATAGCTTGTGTAAAAAAGCGATTCAAATCTTATGCATAACTTGCTTAAATGACACAATTAAGTAGTTAGCAAACACGTCTTGTAAACCACCCATTCAGCATTCTACCACTTGTGCTATATCATGGAAGCAAAAGTATTTTTCTAATTCTTAATTTTCCAAACTTTCCATGCTTGTGTAGGAACCCTGGTTAAACGATGGCGACAATTTGGCCTCCAGAACAAATCACTCTGAAAACTCAAAACTAAGCATTGACCATTTGTAAAGGCACTCTTTTTTTTCAATCTCATTTTAATGTGCAGGTGTGTCCAATTTTTTACAAAAGACATATTTTAGTTAGTAGAAATGCGAACCATGCTTACCTTTTTGTTAGAATCTTTGTTGTCTACAGAAAGGTTGCAATCCGACGTAGCATGTTCCAAATCTGCTACCAAGGATTTTGGTTCATCTCCTTGATGCAGATTAAAGAAGAAGGTTACATTTCTACAGTTTTTACATTGACACACATGGAAATAATCAATGCAGCAAACACCATTACAGGATTTTTTCATGCATGACCAATACTTAACTTCCTAATTACATTTTGTCTTTAGGTATGGTGGAGCAGCATTGATATTTTATGATGCCATGTTCTAAGAAATTAAACAAATAATTGTATATACGTTTCTGTCAGAAGTATACAGTAGAATGAATAAAAGGTTATTCTCCATTTTGTGCATTTGCTCTATAAATTTTTTCCATCTTTCAAGACAAAGTAAACGGTTTAAATTTTCTTTTTTTGTGTAACTGAACCGTTTTGAGGAGGCGGTCCTATCATGTCAAAATAGCTACAGCACACCCCGCCTCCTGGGGGTGCCTACAAAAGAACAGCTTTCGTAACCATGACAATACAAGGTAGATTATTTAATTTTATTTAACCTGCATTTAGCCAGGATAGTTCCCATTGAGTTACAAATACGATTCTCACAGGGAGAGTCCTGACCATGCCAGGTGGCAGAGAATTGCGGAATAAACAAAAGACAACACAAATGACACTCCACATAGCTGAGCGGTCTCCGTTACGCAGGTAAGCTAATACAAAGAGACAGTAAGTAAGGCATCAACTTAAAAACGTTCATTGTTGCTTTATGGTTGATTTTAAAATATTTTTTCGAAGTACTGAATGGTGAGAGTAGTTCTACATATAAGGTGGCTTTAAGTTTGATCCACATATTAGATGTTTTACAAAGTTGTGTTCTTGTCAATGGTGTGGGGTTAATGTTTTTTTTTTTACTGAAGACCTTGTCTTGTAAACAGTATTATTATTATCATTATTATTATTATTAATATTATTAAGATAGGAGATAAAGGCTATAAGGACAAAGTGTTGACTGTATTTTCATTCATGGGGTCAGCACTTCATTAACAAGCTACTGAATTACACCTGTCAATTGACATACAAATCCTATGTGACGAATGCAGCAAAGACAAAAAAATAATAATTTTAGAATTATAATTTCGGCAACTTTGAAGCCGTTTTTTTTGCTTTAATTTAGTAC
Organism: Leptonotus elevatus; assembly: GCF_054856555.1. Classification (NCBI taxonomy): domain Eukaryota; kingdom Metazoa; phylum Chordata; class Actinopteri; order Syngnathiformes; family Syngnathidae; genus Leptonotus; species Leptonotus elevatus. Next base: position 26,325,062 of record NC_141239.1, on the reverse strand, counting down.
AGCACTTTATTTTTAGTGAATTCATAGTCCATCTGCAAAGATGCATTGACATGATGGCCATCATTTTCAAACTATGAATGTGCTGTCTGGTGAGGAAAACCTCTTTCACCTTGGCTGTTGGCAGACTGGACCGATAAGTTGCTGCCACACTCTCTGCAGAACTTGTCTTTCTTCTCCAAATCCTCATTGTCACAGCTGGGACACCGCATCGTGACACTTTTCAGAGTTATGCAGAGGGTGGTGGAGGGAGACATAAAAACAATTAATAAAACCTGCAAGTAGCAATGAATAGGCCCTGACACCTGTTATCAAGGCAAATATATGTAAATCTGTAAATCTGTTATCTGGACTTTTCGCTTGGATCAATAAATACGGCTGGACGCTTCCCCTGTTTTGGCTCAGTGTTCTGATACAAAAGACACCGACATCGCGCACACACATACACAAGGACTCACAAACATACACATCCTGTTTTCAATGCCTCTATTGGTGCCCATATCTTCTCCCTGTGAAGGCCACAGATGTTGGGGAGTGCACTCCTTGAGTTGCTGCCCTGCTGTGTCATCGCAGCTCCCATTTGTTTTTTGTGTGTTTCTTACACAGTTGAGCCTGTTAACGCCGTTTTGTTGATTTGTACTTGTGCAATGACAAAGAAAACAAATTGTCTCAAACTATATCAAATGATCAACATACATTGAAAGCATGCTACCGCCATAGACTGCTTTCAAACAAAATGGGTAACCTTTCGTTCAATTTCGCGCATGGGTCCTTGAGACTCATTTCGAAAGACATGTTCCCCCAATTTCATGTCTGTGAAAGAGGTGTCGCTGGGCAAATATTGTTTACATTCCAAGGGTGTCGATGAATCCGTTTTATTAACTCATTTGCTCCCAAAAACGTATAAATATGTTCTATTTTAAATGTTGTAAGTGTCCCAAAGACATATTTATACGTTTTATGCTTTTTTTTTTCTTCTTTTTTTGAATGCTAGTGCATACAGAAGGCTTTGATGCAGCCTCTCAACTGCAAAGAACAGTTGGAGAAATGGTAGTTATTACACAAACGGCTAGCAGGTGGCAGCAGAGTATAAGAGATCAACCAGGGCCTTTTTGCAAAAAGGCTCTTTTCCCCAGTGTTTTAAACAGATTTGTGAATAATGATAAAACTTAGCTACATTCTAATTTTAATTGCTGCAAAACAAAAACAGATAGAAATATACTTTTTTTCCTGATGAAAGAAGATACTCTAATCTTTCTTTTAGTAGGTTCCATGTTTTTACAGCAATAGAACACAATATGAAAAATCTGTCAAAATCCAGTAAAACTGTCGGGAGTGAAGGGGATTGATTCAGTGAAAATGGCTGGGAGTGAATGAGTTAATTTGGGAATTCTATCCATTAAGATTTTTTTAAGCAGCTGTGTACACGTGAGAAAATCCCTTGACTTTCCAATAAAATACATCTGGACCTGGTGAGGCATGCTGTTTGACAGCAAATTTTGTCAGTAAAACGGCATAACATATGAATTCATTATGGACTATTTATACTGTTTAACATGAGTTAATTTGGCAATTTTATCCATAATTTTTTTTTAAGCAGCTTCCAAAGTTCAAAGCTGTATTCCAGAGGACGTCTACTGCTTCCACCAACAACATGACTGCGAACAGAGAGGAGCTAGTTGACAAAAGCAGTCAGTTTTGACATTTGGGCATCATAATTACTGAAATTTCTAAACAGCCTGGTGATTATTTTATATTAATAGTGACTTTAATTCCTGCTAAAACTGACATGAGCATAATCATTTTTACACTTTTTTTTAATACGACCAAAATGGAACCCCATCATTAGTACTGAAAACACATGAACATTGTCCAACACATAGTGCCCATTTATTCGTTGTAAAATCAGTGATTTATCCACATGTTGGAAGACCTTTGACCTGAGGTATGTGCTACCAAGATTTATGTATATTATGCTCCTCATCAAGCAAAGGTCCCAAGTCATGCATAGTGCAATCATGACGTCTCTGATGCGCTGGTGAAATGAAACTGAATCGCTCCTCTTTCAGCTATAACTTCAAACAATAAAGCAAAGTTTTGTTTTAATTGTATTGTTGTCAGCTCAAGTCAAGTTTTCAGAATCACAGGCACATACACACACCGGCCAGAATTGGTGAGTTTCCGGGCGTGATGAGGCCACCAACAAGGAGTTTCATTTCTTTCAGAAAATGATCAGAAACGCCATAAATGTGAAGGCATTCTGGTCCCATAAAAACAGATCCGTTTTACTTCTGTTTTTCACAATGTAAAATCAGTACACTAAAAGATTCGCTTCAAACATTGGGGGCACAAACAAGGCGATTCATCCTAACATTATTATTAGCACCGTCCACAGCTTGTATATTTTACAGATGCGCGGCTGCTGTTTTAACAGTCAGGCCGCAGCATTGTGGATACATTTGTAAGCGCCATAGTGGTACGTCGGTTAGAAGAGAGGAGCTCAGTGAAGAGCCAGGAAATGAAAATCATGGCTGTTTGTTAAATGTCATTATAAAAACACGTAAGTAACAATCACTATACGTATAGCACTTTAAAGCTGACGTCCTGTTAAGTTTCGTCACGAATAATTATGGCGCTTAAGGGGCAACATAGTGGACGACGTGCTCCTTTTTAGAAGCGCCACCGCACATGGAACTACGCAGACGAAAATCACTCGAAAACTAGACATTAAATCAAAGTTAAGTTGCATGTTGTAGTCGTTTTGAGCTCTTACCCGACTCGGTAAAGGGCGCGTCCTCTCCCCTCCCTCAGTCGCAGTGGACTAACCCGGAGTCGCGCAAGGGGCAGGTTAGAGCTGTCCTAATTGTTTCGCTTTCGTTTTCTCACAAATGAAATAGCCCACCGTACTAGCAGTTTTCGTTTTATAATAAATGCTGATTGTCGTTAAAGACGACCCTGACGATACAGTTGCCACAGTCGCGCTGCCGTTAATTCATCCTTTCATACCACCTTAAAAGCCCGCAAATGCGCTTTTTCGCCTGTAGATTGCAGCGTTTCCACAGTTTTGCATGGCTAAAGACGCTGGTTTCCTTGTTAGCTAGAGGGGGAGAAAGAAAAAAAACAGATTTAAACTCGCTCCCAACTCCCATATCCATAAAATCAAAATGGCGTGAATTCACATTTTCCACACTCTACACATCGCCAGCCTTCAAGTGAGACATATTTTGACAAATCCGATTGACAAAATTTGGAATAAATTGGGTTTAAAGTTAATTGTCAACGTAGGTGTTTTGAATACAGAGCCTCCTCGCACTTTGGGTGAAGTTGGTGACTTTGTTAGCCTCCCGTTGCCACAAAAACAAAATGGCCTTGACTTTTCCGCACATCGCCACCTTTCAAATGAGACCCGTTCTGAGCTGGCACCTGAAGGGTGCCCTATGACCCGTGTGTAATGATAACAGCAAAAAGTAACTGTTTTATTTGCCTATTATTGGTTGGTGTAATATCGCAACAACCAGACAGCAGAGGGCGCTTGTGAGACAGAACTGAAAAACGAGAGAGCGAAAATGCGTCTGCACTGTATTCATGTCTGTACATCTGTTGAGTCCAACTGAAATATATAACACCTTCTTCCTCAAGTAAAGGTTTGGTTTATTGAGAACCCACAACGAAAACAATACATCATGCACAGGTGAAAGAAAACGCTGTCTCTATATTAACATTGCAATCAGGGTTCTGTGCTTTAATTTGTAGTCTCTCAACGAGGACCTGTTTGGCCCTGCCAGGGACAACCTAGCTCCTAAGATTTTTATTTAAACATTTTTAGGCCCACTGAGTAGGTATGTGTAAGCACCGCAGGCTGGCTGTTGGCAGTGGTCACTCAACTATCGTGCAATTTGAGTAGTGTTGAAACTGCTGGATTCCGTGTTTCGCTGCATTTGCATTATTTATCTTACCACTGTGCCCCACCATGATGACATGGACTACATTTCCTAGTTGTATCCATCACTTTAACATTTCCCTATTGATCCAAGTACATGTTACAAATCTCAGATATTTCCCAAATGTGTAGTTGACAATCGGCCCTCAAAATGATCAACGGTAAGATCAATTTTTTCAAATACATATAATTATCTGAATTGTGTGTTTTTCTCTGATTCTGCCAAGCCACATTTCTTCTACTTGCTGCTTGCCAGGTTGCTTGTGACGTCACTCCAAGTCCAACCAACCAAAATGGCTCATGCTTTCTGTTACTTCCAATGCTAATTTCATGAATTTAATCAACTACAAATACCTTTTGACTGTTATAATTCTTTCCTACTATGCATTTAACAACCTATGGAGTGTTTGGTCCTTTTCAGTGATACCGACCTTGACTTGGATGAAACGTCTGGTTTATGAAGCTGAGCCGTGATTGGTTGTTATCAGAGCCGTGGAAGGAACTGTGATGTCCTTTTTAGTTGACAGCATGTAGCATAATGGATGCCACTGCCACTGAGATGACTGAACGTGTGGCTTTTACTGCCTAACTCATATTCCATAAATACAAAATTAATTCGAATGACGTGTTTAGACTAGTGGGGGCACATGCTTTCATACTGATACTTGATTTTATACTGCATTGCATTATTATTGTGAAACAAATATTGTGACTTAATTTCCCTTCAAGCAAGCTATTTTCACCTCACATTTTATCAAAGCCAACGCCTGAGCAAGGCGCCAACTGTAAGAAAAATGTTTAAGACAAAGCCCTTTTTGTGTCACGGCAGATTGCTCCTCTGCTAGATAACGATGTGCTAGCTGGAGCTCAGAAAGCTAACATTAGTTCCCGTGAGCTAATGTTTTTGACCGTTTATGTTACAAAACACCACTTCGTAACGTGTTCAGAATCTTGCTTTGAACATTATGTTACCCGTTACTGTATTTCAAACTAGATTTGTGTCAAGTTTGACAACTCACTTGTACCTCGAGCGACAGCAAAACGAGAGACTGGGTTGGGGCGGCTCTGCATGGGGAGCGTCACATTGCACTCTGGGACTTGTAGTACTTGCTGTGGGCGTGTTAATAGCACGCGTCGTGTAGCAATAGTAATAATAATGCACTTACGTCACATGAGAGCGATTACCGGATATCTATAAGAACAGAGAAAAAAGTTGAAAGGAGCACAATCGACGACGACGAGATGCCGGCTAAACTCCTGCTGTTGCCCTGCGTGGTACTCTCCGCTCTGCTGCTCTGCACTAGCCCCACCGAGGCTTGGTACAAGCAAGTGGCGGGTCCAAGCTACCACTCGGTGGGCAGGGCGTCCGGCTTGCTGTCAGGTATCCGGAGGTCACCGTACGTCCGGAGAGGAGCCGACATGGAGCCGTCAGAAAGTTTGTTTCCTGAAACGGAAGCGCTGCGTATTAGCCTGAAGACAATGGTCAGTGTTCTTTACTTTATAAGATACATAATTAATTAATATAACATAGCTTTTTTAATATACTGACTGCACACATATATATATTTTAAAGTGTGTAGAAATTAATATTTCTATGATATGGTGTAGTAGACCATCCATGCAAATATAGGCTACAGTATTCCACAAATATGAATGTTTCTCTTCTACAGCCCACATGTATAAGAGACATAGTGCCAAACCTGTTGAGTTGTGAACTCTTCTCTGGCGACAAGACATCAATCAGGTGCAAAGCGGACATCCTCCTCTCCCTGGACTCTGCTGACTGTGTGGAGGACTAAGACGTAACATGCAGCACTTTTTTTTCTTCAGATTTTTGTATGTATTTGTGTGTACATAGTTGTATAATCCTAACCAGAAATACAAACCAAATTCACTTGTTCGCCATTTGAATAAAATATAAAAACTTTCAAGTATTGTATGTTCCTGAAGTTACAAAAAAAAAAGAAGTAAAATAAGGGCTAGGTTTTAGATCGATGGACTACCGAGCAGTGATTCTTAATGTGTGGCACTTGTACCACTAGCTCTCTTGTGGTATGTGAATATCATGTTGTAAATGTGTTTCACTTTTAAGTTAAACATTTTCATTTTAAAGACTTTTTTCTTTTTTTTTACAAATATATGTGTAACATTTTATTGTAACTTTTAGTTGCAATTCAGGTCAATAGGATTGTTGAATGCCGTTTTAGTTTTTCTATATAGCACAGCAGTGTTAATGTTTAGACTGCATAATGTTTCCAGGGCTTGTAATATTTAAAGCTGCTCTATAGGAAATTGAATTGTGAATCACTACTGCCACATGTGGCCGAAAAATGAAACTACACACTCCTTTCTTCACATGCATGCTGTGCACATGACATCATCTGCAGACAGTGGGCGACAAACTCAAACCTGAATCCAGTCTGAAAACTATTTTGGGTGTACCCATTGTGAACGGCTAAGGTGTTTATCTGCTATATCTGCTAATTAGATGTTTGAGTCATAAATGGTCAAATAAAATGGCTACTGTAAAGATATTTTCGAGCAAAATCCTACATAGAGCAGATAAAAAAAAAAAAGTAAGTAATGTAACCAGTCTTGTATTTGATTAATTTAATTTATAGCCTTATGTAGAGTGTTGCCTTGAGATATGAGTAATTTGTTTTGCAATCACATCATTTTCCCATCACTGAAATTAATGGAAATGTCAATCTGTTCTAGCCCGCTGTCTTGTTTTTTTTTTTTAAGGAAAAATCTTACTCCATAATAGTGGACTTCACAAAAAGTGATATACAGGTAATTAAATGGCATGTAAAGTATGAATCCGTTTGTACACCACGCTGCAATCGTATTCATTGTGCTGCTTCTTTGTGTGCTCAACTCAGCCACTGGGAGACAGTATAATGCAGTGCAGTCATGCAGACAAACTAAAAGTAACTACTACTATTATGGTGTGTTTTTGTTGTTGAAGTGACTATGCTGTAATGGTAGTCATTTCTCATAGAGGATAAATATATGCCAAGCCGTAAACATGCCTGTCAGTATTGTTGCATTACCTGAGACAAAGCAATGTGGTTGTTTCAAATGTGTGTAATTGTTATGTTATGTGAATAACTTTTACTGGGAGTGGCATTAAACAAGTTGAACAATTGCTGCTTATTGTGAAGTGAGTTGAATTGGGTTCATGGCTACCATATGACATTCACATCAAGTTTGCTCTCAAGCAACAACAAAAAAGGGGGAAAAAAGAGATCTCTCGCTAAAAACAAGTCTGAATGAAGGCTCATATATAAGTTGCATCGCTTGTGTGTCAAGGCACCAATGTACTGTATTTTAATGGTGTTCAACAGATATGCTTTGTTTAGGTTGTACTTAGTGTTTATTTAAAAAAAAAAAAGTACATTATGCAATGTTACTCAAATTTGCACAAATACAAATTTGTAATGCTTCATCATAGTCTAGCATGAACCTATACTAACAGTAGTAGTCATAACTAAAAATACAAACCCAGCTCTAATAAAGTTGAAATGTGAAACAATACAATGATTCACAAATCATGCTCAACCTAGATTTAATTAAACAATGAACACACTCAAAGACCTATGGAGGACCAACAATGCCAAAATTAAATAAATGAATACACCATTAAATAAATAAATGTCATGAAATAATTAAATGCATCATTTATTAATTAAATATGGAATTAAATAAACCAATAATTAAATAAATGTGTCATTAATTAAATTACCTACATATATATATAATCATTTCTATATTAATTTATTTCATGTTCCTGTGTTGCAGTTTCATGAATTTATTTTATCTGTCAAACTCGCCGTCAAAGTTAGTGGGCGGGGCTGATTCACTCAAATCTTGTCTAATCGACTGCTTCGGCCTGAAGGGGTTAGAAACATGGTGGCTAAGGTGATAGATTTTTGTTGTTGTTGCTGAAATAGAGTGATCGAGGCTTGTTATTGTGCAAAACCAACATAAAAATAAAAGCGATATTTCTATTATTTCGCTAAAGTACCGTTTTGACTTGTAGGTGTCCCCATTGAAGAGTGATTTGCTTCTGAGGCGTAGTTCTCGTAATGTCCCGCCTCGACTCTCGCGAGATCTCGCAGTTCTTGTAGGGCTGTAGGTGGTCATGTCATGCTAACGGCAGCCTTGGCTCAGTAAGACTTGTTGTCCCCTCAGGAAGCAATTCCGACACAAAAGCGTGTGGCCCTGTACTTCCTTTTACCGGGTGGGGTCACATGACTACAGGAAATGCGGAAAAAGTGACTTCCATTTCAACACGTCTCAAAAAGCACCTCATGAGTGCGTAAATCTGAGTATAATGGTAACGCACCTATTGAGGTCATTAGCGCCACCCAGCCTATCGAATTGTGTTTACTAGCTACTCACACTGTATCAATTCATTATTCTGAAATGGATTTGCCTTGACTTGGCGAGCAGAGTGACCAATCAAGTGTTAGGACCTGCCCACCAAACTTTGATGGGTGAGTTAAAGAGCTGAGACAGTCTAATGTTTACCACTGTGTTACATTACCATTCGTTTAACATTCAATAAACGTTTGGGAACTGTTGAAACTAATAGTTAAAGCTTTGTAGGTGAAATGTGTTCCTATTCTTGCTAGATTTACAGCTTCAACTGTTCAACAGTCCGGGGTCTCCATTGTCATATTTTACCCATCATAATGTGTTGGCACACATTTTCAATGGGAGACAGGTCTGGACTGCAGGCAGTCTAATACCCGCACTCTTTTCCAACAAAGCCACGCGTTTGAAGCACGCGCAGAATGTGGTCCGGCACTTTTTCATTTTGCATCAGTCCATCTTAGATGAGCTTGGGCCCAGAGAAGCCGGCGGCATTTCTGGCTGTTGATAAATGGTTTTTGCTTTGCATAGTAGACTTTGAAGTACTTACGAATGTAGCATCGGACTGTATTTACTGACATTGGTTTTTTGAAATGTTCCTGAGCCCATGTGATTTCCTTTACACATTGATGTCAGTTTTTGATGCAGTGCCGCCTGAGGGATTGGAATTCATGGGCATTCAATGTTGGTTTTTGGCCTTGCAGCTTACATGCAATGACTTCTCCAAATTCTCGGAACCTTTTGATATTATGGACATATGATGAAATGTCTAAATTCCAAACTTCATTGGAATTGGGTTTGTATTTATATGAAAATTAAGATTAAAATGAGTAATTTAGTTCCATCGTCAGGAATCAAACTTACTGTCTGGTCGGTGCTGGATTTCACTTTCCTTTCTTTGGTCCTTCCTCGGGTCTCCTGACGGCCTCACGACTCTGGCTGGATTCTGAAGTGTTCGGTTCAGGTGAACGGTATGGGATTTTTTAATAGGTTTTAGGTGAACTAATGAATACACACTCACGCACATACAAAATAAAAAAATAAAATAAAAAAAGAGAGCAATGATGATGACATGTCAAATCGGTAAAATTACCAAATGAACAATACTGAGCTCTCCAGAAGAAGAAGAAAAAAGGAATCAAACTTACTGAAATCATGTGTACATGCCAAAATTAAGGATAGCAATACCTGTATTGCAACAAACATGAATCAATAAAGCCCTGTCAAGAAACATTGTGATGATTTATAAAATTTTCTAAATTTGCGACCCAATAAAAGTGGACAGTTGAGGGTGTAATCCTGCTCTAGATGCACACGGGGCTGAAGTTTAGAGATTTGCTGATGCCATTCACAATGACTTTTGAAGATGTTGGTGTATGGGGGAACAAATGCCCCAACATCATAAATAGATTTTTATTAAAAATGATTTAAAACATGTGTAGCCTAATTAAGTGATATTTAAAATACTGTTAGAGGAGCTGAGCTGTTGCAAGGTTCTGCTCCAAAATCTGCTCCACGGCAACCTGGAAAACAACCCGGACATTGGTGGTGTCTGTGGCCGTCGTGAAGTGGTGGAAGATGAGCCAATCGTCACCACCGCATGTGGAGAACATGGCGGTGATGTGGCGAGCTGCAGCGTCCACGTCTGCATCTGCTCCTGGAGGGAGGCCGAGATGCGGTAGAACCGGACAAAGTCAACAAATATGGCATGAAACCAACAGCAATATAGTTTGAGGCTTTTTTTCTTGGTCAAATTTTTTTAATATTACAAAAACCTGGCATTTGAACAGGGCTGTGTGGACTTTATACCACTTTCTTGGCAAAATTAGAAGACTCAATGGATGATAAGAAGAAAATGACAACATTACACAGGAAATATGGTTAAATCAAGCTAGTGCCATTCATTTTCCAGCTGGGTGCTGAGGGATGAAACACTATCAGTCAATGTCAAAATGTTACTTCAAACCCGTTTTAGGGTGGACACTGGCCCTGAATGTTTGCCATTGTTTTGACAACAGTATAAAAAAAAAATCAAAAATCATAATTGGGATGTTACCCAACAGCCAGCTACAGATTGACTTAATGACGGCAGTGGACGCCCAGGAATCAAGAAATGCACGGCTACTGTATATATCCATCCATCATCTACTGCTTATCGGGAGTCGGGTCGCGGGGGCAGCAGCTTTAGCAGGGAAGCCCAGACTTCCCTCTCCCAAGCCACTTCAGCCAGCTCCTCAGACGAGATCCCAAGGTGTTCCCAGGCCAGCCGAAGGACATAGTCTCTCCAGCGTGTCCTGGGTCGTCCCCGGGGCCTCATGCCCGGAACACCTCTCCAGGGAGGCGTCCAGGAGGCATCTGAACCAGATGCCCGAGCCACCTTAATTCGTTCCTCTCAACACGAAGGAGTAGCGGCTGAACATGGAGTCCCTCCCGGATAACCAAGCTTCTCACCCTATCTCTAAGGGAGAGCCCGGATACCCGCTTGTATCCGGGTTCTTGCTCTTTCGGTCACGACCCACAGCTCGTGACCATAGGTGAGGGTAGGAACGTAGATCGACCGGTAAATCTGGAGCTTTGCCTTTCGGCTCAGCTCCTATTTTACTACAATGGATCGATACAGAGTCCGCATCACTGCAGACGCTGCACCGATCCGCCTGTCGATCTCCCGCTCCAACCTACCCTCACTGAACAAGACCCCAAGATACTTGAACTCCTCCACTTGGGGCAGGATCTCATCCCCGACCCGGAGAGGGCACTCCACCTTTTTCCGACTGAGGACCATGGTCTCGGATTTGGAGGTGCTGATTTTCATCCCAACCGCTTCACACTCGGCCGCGAACCGGTCCAGTGAGAGTTGGAGATCACGGCTTGAAAAAGCCAACAGCACCACATCATCTGCAAAAAGCAGAGATGCAATGTTGATGCCACCAAACCGGACCCCCTCAACTACGCCTAAAAATTCTGTCCATAAAAGTTATGAACAGAATCGGTGACAAAGGGCAACCTTAGCGGAGTCCAACCCTCACTGGAAACAAATTCGACTTACTGCCAGCAATGTGAACCAAACTCTGACATCGGTCGTACAGGAACCGAACTGTCCGTATCAGGGGGCTCTGTACCCAGTACTCCCAAAGCACCCCCTGAGGGACACGTCAAACGCCTTCTCCAAGTCCACAAAGCACATGTGGACTACTTGGGCGAACTCCCATGAACCCTCGAGGACCCTGCCGAGGGTGTAGAGCTGGTCCACTGTTCCACGGCCCGGACCCTCCTGTATATACCATGATTGAATCTAAATGTCTGCAAAATCCGGTACCTTGAAAAGTGGAAATGTAGAATCTCAGGTGTCTTCCAGAGTGGAGTATCTTCTCTTGGAAAAGGTCAGCTTTGTTCATGAACAAAATCTGGAAGAATAACAGTGGAAAGGGTTAAACTCAAATAAAATGTTATGCAGCACAATATAATCACTATTGTTGCCAGAACACAAACACAGTTAATGTAACACCTTTATTTCTTCTTTACCTTCTTATAGTTCTACAACAGCGCATTTAGGCAACAAAGCAGTGGAATATTGAGAAAGTAACAGCAGATTTTTTTTTTTTAATAAGTTTCTTATATGTAAACATTTGCATGCAATCAGAGTAATTGCTTGCAAAAAAATATTAAAAGGTACTATATCATGGTATTTTAAGCCCTTCAACAGTTAACTATAGGCATATAAATGATTAAATCTTACCTTTGACACCATAGTGATGTAATTTTTCATGAAATATTAGGTATTTTGCTGGCTATTCTTCTAACAAGTAAAACGCCAGATTCAGTAAAACCCCGCCTCTTCCCGTGTGGTTGCCGCGCCCCTCTTCTCCGAGCCGGCTGCTGCGCATACAGCCCACAAAACTCTGGAGAGCTGCGTTCACGGTCAGCCCTTGCAGTACAACAGTGTCTTCTTTAAATGTGGAAATTGGATGGATGTTTGATTCTTCAATAAACATTTGAAACAAAACGGCTCCTTGCTGCAAGAAATTGTAGTGGAGGAGGAGAGAAAGAGAGAGAGAAAAAAAATGGGTGATACACGAACCCAGTACCTTTTGTTTACAAGGCGAGTACACCAACCACTACACTATTTGTTCAGTTAACTTCGGTGGCGCAGAAATTTTATTTGTAGTTTCCACAAGTGTCAGCCACTACGCGTCTGAACCTTTCCGGAAATTCAAGACAGACATTTGTCATTGCAAATGTGAAAGATAATTGATTGCTTTGAATTCATTTGGACAGAGTGTTTACTGATAAAGGTTACTTTCGTCACCTGCGAGCATGGTGGTCTCAGACAAAGTGTGTTTAGTCCGCATAGGTGGTGCTGGGGCGGGTCCGCACCTGATGACGTCAGAGTGAGCACCCCGCTAGTTTTCTCAGATCGGGAGGGGTTTGGTGCTTTGAGAGCAAAATGGCCTAGATTTTCCTCATAGAGGAAGCAATGGAGCAAAACACCACCTCGATGATGCTTTTGGCAAGGAATTAGCATTTTAACATGGCTAAAAGCTCCAAAAAGTTGACGTTTTACCTTTAAGTCTGTAATTTTGGTATTAAGTTGGTAGAGATAATACTGTATAACAGGAAATGGTTTGTAATATATAACTAAATCCTGGCTGTACAGTACAATATAAGCAATACAAATCATTACATTTTATTTCTATTATTCACGTCTATAGACTCCACCAATAACTATAAAAACGCCACGTGGTCACAGTATCACTTGGCAAACACCTTCCTGTTGCCTCTCGATTGCATGTTAAAATTTTGAATGAACGGTTTTACTTTCACCGTTTCACTTAAGGTTACAACCCTATGCCGCTAAGAAAAGAAAAGAAAAGAAAAACATGTCGGGGAAAAAAACAACCACAATCACTTGAGAAGGATGCATGGCAGCACTTGCCTCAATTAAACATGCAGCAAAGAGAATGACTCATTAAATAGTCCAGACAAATGTTATATGCAACAATTGTGAGCCAAACTACACATTGCAAATCACTTGCCCCACTTTGCAATGAGCCACGTCAAAACCAATCATGTCACAAATGAGAAGCTAACAAGACACTGTTGAGTGTCTGACAACGGCGCACCAGAGGAACCTCGAAAGTGGACCAACCCAAAAGTAAAAATTAAAAAATAAGTCAAATAAAACAAAAATATTTAATGTTCTATAGTATACAAGTGTAAAAACAATGATCTGATTAATATTGTATTTCTGGAATATAAATTAAGCAGAAAAGTCCTAACCTGGCAATAGTCAGATTGATTTGTGCTTCACTCGAGGGAGTTCTCCACAATTATCAGTCTGCGACCGCTCCGCGCTGATTTGCTCGGGAGAGGCGGGGCATGCTGTACAACACTTCAAGCTGATTGGACGAATCAGAATGGCGTGCACGGCTACCTAACTTTTGTTTCGACCAATCACGGCAAAGGATAAAAATGTCGTCACCGACATGCTCCTGTTGAGCTTGGCGTTGAGTTTATGTTGTCGGTTTTGCAATGTTGATAAGCGGATACAAGAGACTAATTTAGAGAGAACAGAATTAATTGCAGCGTCCACGCATTCGTCCATCGGTGTCGCCATTTTTGGTTTGTTTCTTGCCACGGCTTCGGCGCTTCTTGTTTTCGTCACAGCCACATATCCCATCTCCAAATACGATGTCGGTCTGTGATTGGTCCGAAACCATCAGTGGTTTATATCAGTGGAAATCAATGGGAGCAGTACAAGATTTATTCTCTGGAGTTCACAACTCACAAATACCACGAGAATACATCTTGCGAGAGCAAGGTTAGAAGAGTCCACCCATTTTTGTGTCCATCTCAGGGGGCGGCCATTTTGCCACTTCCTGTCGACTGAAAATGACTATACAGTGCCTAAGGGCTCAGGTAACTACCGTCACGGATCACCTATTTTCTGGGTTTGGTTGTGTGACATTCTCAAACTGAGCCCTTGGGCACAGATGTCATTTTCAGTGAACCAAAAGTGGCAAAACGGGCCACGGCATGAGATGGACTGTTTTTCTGCTTAATTCCATAAGCGCAATATTCATCGAAATACCGTTTAGACTAGTGGGGCCGCGTGGAACATATTGTAACAAACATTTTGCGTGTCTGGACGGAAGAAGAGGGTGAAGCTATAGAAACTGAGGTGGACGAGTTTGAATGAGTGATACAATTCGTTAATTTCACTGAAGACTACACGTTAATGAATACGAACGGTCGTCTATATGTACCCAGCGTTTGACTGGCAAGCAGTCAAGGATGCACCCTACCTCATGCCCAAAGTCTGCTACCTACCACGGAGGTGAGCTTGAAGATCGCGTTGGTGCAGATTGATGTGAAAAGTCCACAACTTTCCTGCAGCGGATTCTAGAGTTTCCAGGCATGGACGGTGAGGATTACACATTTGGTCAGTCGGCAACATTCACCTCATGTCAGAACATACCACGGTTGGGTCTTTAGGGAGCGACAGATCGTAGCTGCTCAGGGCCACAACGAACAGCAATACCTGGATGCCATCAAAACAACGGAGCCATTTCCTTCGGTCGCTCCGCTGGACACCGACGTCGTACAAGCTGTCAACAAGAATCATCATGAGCCCATACAGATCTCAATTTGGTACTGGAAGACTAGAAAACCTGGCCTAATTTGACTTTAGAAAAACCAGCGGCAAAGATGTTGCCCATTCGGGTGAAGCGGGACTGTGACTGACTTAAGTTGGCACCAACTTTACCAGCCCGGTGAACTTCACTTACGCTACTTGCATTTGTCTTGCCGGTGTCATCCACTAAAAGGAAAAACTTGCTCTTCTCTGGCAATGTGGCTGCGTAATCGATAGCGAAGTAGGGCCAAAGGAAAATCATCTCAAAATATGATGTGGCATTTAGCAGCACCACGGGACTTGGTGACACAGGTAATGAGTTGCCGTTAAGGTCAGAGCGTCTCCAGGTGTGTCTGTGATTGCACCGGCGCGTTTATCCGCCGAGGTCGAGCGTCACTTCCAACAAGCCGTGGAAACAATCATGAGTCTGGACGATGACATGTGACAACAGCAGACAAAGAAGGACCAGTCAGCCAGAAGAACGCACAGTTCATTGTTTTTGATACACCGCCAAGTACATGGGGGGAGGGGAGGGGGGAATTGAGAGTAAATGTGTATTAAAGTGAGACAAACTGAACAATAATGTTGGTTCAGTTCATCTTGGTGTTAAGGAAACTTTAGAGTCTTTCCCGCGTGAGCATGATTGTTCATGCACACACATGAAGCATTTTTCTGCAGCTAATTATGACGAGTTTATTATAAGTTTCGTCCACATTCAAGTTCCAATTATAGAATTTAATTTGTTAATAGGAATGAAAGTGAGCAAATGGTTGTCCAATATGAGCCCTGTGATTGGCTGGTCACACACAGTCACCCTCATCCCTAACTGAGGAAAAGTGCTATAGAATAAAGGATAGAGGGATGAAATGAGATGCAAATATCTCCAAATGTTTCAATAATATCACCATGTGCAATAAAGAAAAATTACAATCATAACGTCACGTTCAAATAGGCAGTTGTTTGCATATCACCAATGAAGTGGTTTACATTCCATGGGTCTTACCGGAATATTCTATCATGAGCGTGGAACTGTGTCTCGATGATTCCGCTGGTCCTCACTCTCACGCGGAGAACATCTTGCTCAGTGGGGGCGTAATTGGGGCCGATGATTCGACTCATATTCTCAAAGAAACTCAAGAGGGGAAGCATCACAATCACATTTTTTTAAAGAAAGGAATATGAAGACTTTTTAACTCATTCACTGCCATTAACGGCAAGAATTCATTTGAACTATTTCTATTATTAGTTGAACATTTTTTCCCACTTTTGTTAACAAGAGTATGGAAACCTAGAATTTTTTTTATTGTACATTTCGAACAGATCCAAAATTTGTGATTAATCGTGAGTGAACTGTTAAAGTCATGCGATTAATTACGATTACAATTTTAATCGCCTGATGCTCCAAATTTTTTATGTTTTCCTTTTTAATTAATTCACTCCCATTGACGGCTATAAACGTCAAAAATTCATTTGAACTATTTCTATTAGTTTAACATTTTTTCCCCACTTTTGTTAACAAGAGTATGAAAACGTATAATTTTTTTACTGTACATTTAGAACCGATATAAAATTTGTGATTAATCGTGAGTTAACTAGTGAAGTCATGCGATTAATTACAATTACAAATTCTAATCGCCTAATGCCCCTAATTTTTAATAATCTTTTAAAAAAATATATATAAAAAAAGAAGAAAAGATTATTAACAATTAGAGGCGTCAGGTGATTAAAATTAATTGTAACTAATTGCGTGACTTCACGACTTAACTCACGATTAAAACCCCCCCAAAAGATTATTCAAAATTAGGCGTCAATGGCAGTGAATTACTTAATTGCTTGTATGGGCCTGTGACGGATTTTTTCACAGACTTAGTCATTTAAATGCTCTACCGCACCGACAAGAGTATATGCATCCACCAAACTAGTTGGCAGCTACCTGGGCAAAGATCCACCATTTACTTTTTAGAAACCACTGTCACTTTAAAGTCAAAAGCGAAGCAGAGCTGAAGTGTTGTTGGTTGCGCAGATGAGTTTTAACCAAAAGCTGCATCTAATTTTTAAAGGGGAAGTCAACCCGAAACATTAATAATATGTTCTATGCAGACCCACTGGTGTAAATATGGTATTCTGGTTAATATTGCATTAGTGGAATACGAGTTAAGCAGCAAAATTCAGCCGTGTCGACTGAAGATTACATCAATGTTGCTCAGGCAGCGACCAATGACAGCTCAGCTTCAGAAAAGAGGTGAGCTGTGATTGGTCGTTGCCTGAGCAACTGCCATGTCATCTTCAGTTGACAGCAAGTGGAAAAACGGCCTCCCCCTGAGATGGATAAATGGATTTTGCGTCATAACTCCTATTCCACAAATGTAATGGGCACAAATCCACTACTTCCTGAACTCAGTTCCACTCATTAATTTCCTGTGAATTCATTGATTTCAATGTGAAGAACGGGCTAAGAACGGTGAAAAAGGGAGCTTGAGATTTACATCCCAATTCCAAGCTTATCAAGATACCGCAATGAAAATGGCACATCACATCCTTGTTTCCTCTCATGTGGATTGAGTATAAAGGAGGGATCACATGAAATAACCGTGGGATTTTCTCATGCTTTCACATATCGTTAGCCTAATAGCATCATTGCACAAGTCTTTTTTTGAACGTTTTTGGAAAGGGGGGAAATTGAAAAAGAGTCCAGTTATATCAAATCATCCTTTGTGGATTTATTTATTATTGTTAGTATGGTCAAAAATGACTTGGACAATTGTGATATTGAGCTAAAGATATACAAATGAATATTTGTTGCAATATATAAAAGTTCTATAGAGGGGCTCCTCTGTGTCATGTATGCCTGCAAACTGAATTTGATTATGAATTGGAACCAAGCCACAGTACTCACTAGAGGGCAGAGTCATTGAGCTCAAACTCGTAACCTCTGGCTGCAGCCGCTCTCACCCCCTGGTCGGCCCAAAGCGCACAGAAAGCATGAGCCACAAAGGGAAGAAGCTCCTGGTCGTCACCCAAACACTCGCTACGTGACAGGATGGCACGGGCGTGAATCTGAAGCGAAAGAAGCGGTTCAAGAGGAGTTCACTTATTTCTGATCAGTGAGCAGATGGGAAGATACACCAGATAAAAGGCTGACATCTGGTGTTTAAAGAAGGGCAATGCAAGCAACGCCCATTCAACTTTGAAGAGTCCATTTTGTTTCATTTAACAACATACATCAAAGTCCACACCTTGTTCTTTTTGCTCGCCAGGTTTATCCTCAGCATCCCCATTCCTCGAAGGACAAACTTCATGGAATTGAGGAGGTTGTCCATAATTGCAGGCTTCCACAGTGCAGAAGGATAGTATTTTAAAGAAGAAAAAAAGAAAAAGAAACAACAAATTGATTCTCACACCCCAGAAAATACAAACTTCTTATAAATCTTACGCTTTTGATTTTTCTTATCCAGCCCATTTGATAGTCAAAGTAGGCTTCGTGTGGCCCCTTGATGTCAATGAAACAGACGCACCTTAAAGCTGATGAGTTCTTGTTTGGAGAAGCCATGACTGTGAATGATCTTGATCTGCTTAATCAGAGTGCTCTTTCCACTCTCGGCAGCTCCTAATACACAAGAAAGCACAGTTTCTCTCTTTAAATAAAAAACAATAAAAATAATAATCCAGTTTCGACATTTCAACGAACATCACACCTTCAGGCTTACCCAGCATGAGGATTTTGACCACGTTCTTCTCATTCCAGGCCTGCTCAGAGAGGTGTTGCTCTATTTTGGAGCTCCGCAGTTTGGCCTTTTTGCCTTCCCCAGTGACATCTTGGTGAAGGCACATTTCCATGCACGTCTGAGGAGCCATTAATTTGTTTTTTATAACACGGATGAGTGCTGTCTAGTAATGAAGTCAAGGGGGGAAAAAACTGCAAACAGAGGTCATATTTCTGCTACTAAACTTATCAAATGTCAACATTTGTAGTCACTTTGAATCATTTAACTCGATTTTTATATGAGTGGTATAATCAATGTCTGCTTGGAGTCGAATTATTTAATTTGTACTTGGAGTTAAAATCGTTAGTCATTTTGGTCATTCTGTATTGGAGTTATATTGATTAATTTGATGTCAATTAGGTTGAAGTTACGCTTAAACATTGCCATACGGGAGTGATTTAAGTGGTTTATGACGAAGTCTTGGCAGCCATTTTGTTGCTCCGAAATAGATTGAAAATGAAAATAGAAATAAATAACGACGTAATTGACGAAATTGGGTACCTGCAACGGAGCTGGTAGTATATTCGCACAGCAAAACATGGCTTTCACTGGCTTCGAGTGCCCCGGTCGTCGTTCCGTTCAACCATTAACTTATCAATTTAAAAACCACAACGCAGTCCCAGGATGTAGGTTTTGGTCTCGTACCGATGACGTAACACGTACTTAGGTTTAAATGGAGGCAGGTGTGCGAGACGGTAATTGATTGTTATGTTGCAAAAACAAGCCACTAAAATTAGATTTTATATATATATATATAGGCTATTTATGTTTTAATTTAACTGTTTTGACTGATCTAAGTATATATTTTTATATATTCATATTTACAGTATTCAAATTCATACTGTGACGTGACCGGAACCTGCTGTGTGACATAAATAAATAAAAAATATTTTTTAAAAGATTATCACTGAAGTTTTACTTTTTCTGTCCCTCTTTCATTTCTTTTATAAAGAGTGAAATAAGGAAATACAATGAAAAAATAAAGTGTGGGTGCTTGAACATCCACATACCTGCAGGTGCAAAGTCTAAGTGATAAAAGAGAAACCTTTCATTTGCGCCAACATCTAACAAAGTTATAAACACCAGTTGTTGCTTTTTGAAATCATGTTATTATACATTATATAGGCCTACTGCAGTCCAGTTTGCACATTATTTGTATGACATGTTATGGCCTATACGTCCCAAACTGACATACAGGCGTTATATTATTATTAATAATAAATACACATGAACCATTTAAATAAATACTGTATATGTACATGCACTGGCCGGCCACAACATTATGAACACTCAACTCAATGTAATTTTGCGTTATGCTGAACATTGAGCTTGTAATGTGTGAATGTGTATATTATGTGATTTTTTTTAAACTTATTTGTATTGATTATATAATTTCAGTATATTCTATACGTCTTTTAAATATAATTGTTTTATTAAAAATGTATTTGACTGTCGTTGATGTTTTTCAATGATTATTATGAGTGTCAGTGTCATGCTAATATTGGATCTCATTGAGTCGTCATAATGTTGCAGCTGCTCACTGTACATTTATACACACATTAATCATCAAGAGGTGGAGAGTTCAAATATATGACCAAAAATATAGTATTCACTCCCAAATGATGAACACTCCTGTTATGTTACTTTCTCACTAGCAGCGATGATGTTCCTGCGTCAATTTGACCTGAGAATGTTTACCTATACCAAAGTGTTAGAAAAAAAAAATCCCAATAAACATTGTATTTCAGTAGTCACTCAATTTCAAGAATAAGTTTCCACTTGTGAAATGACAGCGGGAAAAGTGAGGATGATGAAAAACCCACGTCCCCCACAAAGTGTGACAAAAAAATGAGGGGGAAACCTTAGAAGTTGTGAAAGTGTGGGTGTCCAAAGATGTACATGCGCCCAGGATCGAGAGACTGTGTAGAATCTGATGTTGAAACCTTTCATCAGTGTTGATGTTTGCACGCCCACATTTCCCACAAGTGTGATGAAAAGTGCTGGTGTGGAAACATTTCACCAGGGAAAACCTGTGGAATCGGAAAATGTTTGGGTGTTGAAATTCCCACATTAGCTCAGAGGGTGATAAAAAAGTGTGGGTGTTGAAACATTCTACCAAGTGTGTGTTTTACAACAACCACATCCCCAACAGGTGTGACGAAAAATGTGGGTATTGAAACTTTTCACCGGCTAAATTGTAGGTCTTTTGGGTGTGACCAAAAGTGTGGGTGATGGAACCTTCCACTGGTCACTAAGGGTATTTCAACACCAACATCCCCCACAAGTGTCACCAAAGTGTGGGTGTTTCAACTCCCACATCCTCCATGGGTGTGACGAAAAGTGTAATTGTTGAAGCCTTTCACCGGCTAAATGGAGGTGGCTTTGTGTGCGACCAAAAGTGTGTGTTAAAAGCTACCACTGCTCAAGTGAGGGTATTTCAACGCTAACATTCCCCGCGAGTGTGACCAAAAGTGTCGATTTGGAAGTCATTGGGGGACTTCAATATTCACGTGTGCTGTTCTGAAAAACCATAAAGTTGAGTGGAGTACTGTTTATCCGCGTCCGTCACCTCCTCTTCTTGCCCCATGCGCTGATTCGCTAGCTAACAGCCAATCACAGTGATCAAATGCCCCCGACGCCCGATTCAACATGTCGAATATTCTGGAAACGCCCCTCCGACGTATTCCAACTCGACCAGATTTCACGACAGCAATGCACACACTGATCAGACGGCCCAATGCCGTCCGACTCCCGACGTCGGATTGGTGTATCTAGGCCTTAAGAATGTCGGTGTTGAAAGCTTTCATATGTAGTTCAACACCATCATCCCTCAGCAGCGTGACAAAAAGTCTGGGTGTTAAAAGACCCACATCCAGCAGAGGTATGTGGCTCCTGGATCCACGCGAAAGCTTTTCAGGAAAAAAAATAATATATATATGACATTTGTTTTGCTTGTCCATACAGACAAGACAAACCGAACACAGGTTTCCCGGATGAAAACATGGCCACCATGGTGTGCTAGGATAAATAGCTTTTGGGTTCATTGAGTGTCCAGCAGCACAAGGACAGCGTTCTGTCACTGGTCCGCTACTTGGTGTCGCTGCATGGCCTGAATCACGGCAATCTCTGTCGTCTCTTTCCTCTGGTTCCGGTCTTGAAAAAGCAACCTGAATCCCCAAAATGAAAAAAAAACGGTCATGTTTTCATCTTTATATGTGAAGGGCAGCTGGTAGATTACCTGTTTTTGGTTATCCTCTGCACAATGGCGTCCGTGGTGAGGCTGTTCCCGCTGTCAACATTGCGCAGGATTCCTTGCTTTCTGGGCACCTGGAATTGAAAGAGGGAGTGTGTGTGTGTGGGGGGGGGGGGGGGGGGGGTAGCATCATTGTTGAAAGAGAAATTTCATGTAAAAAATAAAATAAAAAATTATGCAGAAAGATACCAGCTGTTACATGTGATGCGATGATTAGATGATAGTCTTCAGACTTGGTGAAGCAGCATGCGCCTCATTGTACAAGTTTCTTTGTTTGTTTTGAAAGCTCTGTTACATGTACAAGTAAATGTTAGAAATTAGATGCTACGCTGTGCTATGCCAGATGTCGAATCGGTAGGATTACCGAATGAACAATACTGAGCTCAAAATTATTTTTTTTTAAATAAAATAAAAATTAGATGCTACAACAGACACATCTCGATTGTGAGTTTTTTTTTTTTTTATCTTATTTTTGGATCTCGGTTCTTTTAATTAAAATCAAATCTGATGTTCATTTTCTTCTCGTTTTCAATTGTGTTCTGCTTTACTATTTTTAAAAATCTGAATAATGCATTAAAAATGTTTTTTGCAGTAATAATCCAAATATGTTAAAGTTAAAGTACCACTGATTGTCACACCCACCTAAGTGGGGCAAAATTTGTTCTCTGCATTTGACCCATCAGGTCAGCAGGGGCCGCGCTTGGGAATCATTTGGTGATCTAACCCCCCAATTCCAACCCGTGATGCTGAGTGTCAAGCAGGGTGGCAATGGGTCCCATTTTTATAATCGTTGGTATGACCCGGCTAGGGATTGAACCCACAACCTCCCAGTCTCAGGGCAGACACTCTACCACAAGGCCACTGTAGTATCCATTTCTGCATATTTTTGCTTTGTCTTCCCAAAAAATAAATAAATAAATCTGTTTACTCATTTCATTAATTTAAAAAGCTGAATCATTAATTTTCACTTTGTATATTGGATTTTCAACTCTCAAGTGTAAATAAATGTAAATAAAAAGATATGAAGAATCCCATTTTGTTTTTGTTTTTTTTAATTAAAATTTTGATATTTAGGAAGAAAGCAAATATATTTATATATATATTTAATAAAAAATAGATTCTGCAATATATAGCGATATTACAGCGCGCAATTCTCGAATCGATTCAATATGCGGCCGAATAGATTTTTAAAATATTTTTTTAATGGAAATATTCAACAAAACACCCATAAAAATTCAAACGGACGCTTACGGCATATGGGTCAGATCCGTCCTTGTTGGGGTAGATTTGTGTCTTCCCGTGGCATACGAGGTCCACCTGCAGAAGACGCCGTGAAGTTGCTTACTTTTCAGGTGTTAAAAGAACAAGGATGACTGCAGACCTCTCTCACGCTTACTTTCAAATGATCCAGCAAATCTTTGGTGACTGCAAATGGTGCGCCGATCACCACCTCGGAGACGTACTGCAACCAAAACGAAAGCCTTTTAAATGAGGTCAAGGCGGCAACGACTCGGGAAAGGGTGGCGAGCGATCATGCGAACGTACCCGGCAAGCCAGGACGCTTAGAGTTCTCTCATGGACGTTCATGATGGGGTAGTTCTTCCCTTTGTAGCGGTTCACTTCCTTAAAAAAAATAGCATGAATCATCTCATATGCGGCGAACGTTTATGGACAAGTTATGCTAAGATCCACAAGGATTTTACATCTTGCCACGTAGTCAGCTATTACTTCTAATGAGAGTTGCTGAAATGCTAACGGTTGGTTAGCTCACATAACAGCGAGATAGCAACACGATTGCAAAAAGGCGTTAAGCAAGATTGATAAGGATTTTACCCAAAGTGCTCGTAATAAACACTCACTTGGTCAAAGTGCAGCCCCACAATGATGTATGGCTTGTCTGACATCTTATGCACTGCCCGCACGAAGTCCACGTGGCCAATGTCTGACAGGTGTCAAGGAGACAAGAGGTCAAGTGCCATTGATTGTAGCTCTAACCGGAGAGAAAAAGATACGGAACAGGTCGAAGGCCCCGGCCACATAGATAATTGTGTCGCCAGGCTGCGGCTCCTGGCCCGAAGCGAACTGGATGATCTTCTGGGAAGTCTGAAGGAACTGAGACACCCCCGTCCAGGGACTGTGGCTCTTCTGACCATTGGAATCCTGTAATCCAAACACAAACTGAAAAAAACTGAAACAGAAAAAAGAAACACTTGTTTGTTTTAATCACTGACATGAAGTCAGACTAAATCCTGTTTTAGGTCAATTAGGAAAACCAAAACTTTTTGCAACATGCCAGAATAATGATACGATTTAAAAAAAAAAAAAAAAAAATCTTTGTAGTCAGAAGTTTACCATAGATACATTTCATTAGTATTTGCTACCATTGCCTTTAAACTGTATGACTTGGGTGACATATTTTGGGTATCCGTGCACAATAGTTGGCAGGAATTTGGGCGCATTCCTCCTGACAGATGCTGGATTTAAGCTGAGTTAAATTTTCAATAGAACTGATATCTGGCCTTTGTGATGGCCATTCCAATACATTTACTTGATCCTTAAGGGACTTCGTAACCAGTCTGACTGTATGAATCAGATCATTGACCATTTGGAAGACCCAACTTTAACTTCCCGGCTCATATCTTGAGATGCTGCTTCGGTATTTCCACATAATGTTGCCGGCTATTTTGTGTAGTGCAAAACAACCACACGTGATAATACCGTGCCTGTATTTCTAACAGATCCGTTTTAGCTTGGTCACACCACAGGACATGTCATTGTCTCAGTGTGCATTTGCAAACTGTTATGTGAGTGTGTGTGTGTGTGTGTGTGTGTGTGTGGGTGTGTGTGTGTGTGTGTGTGTGTGTGTGTGTGTGTGTGTGTGTGTTGGGAGGGCTAGCTACCAAACAAACGTAATACGACATTGGGCGTAAACGTATTTACTTGCTTTGTAGTATGATTTCTCTCTGAACGTTCTGAATTTCTGTTTCATTCCTTTTTTGTAGGCCTTAGCTGATATCAACAACCAATTCCACACAAATCCACAAATGGTTGTTACAGGAATAGGAGCAGGCGGGGGAATTGATCATTCCTGGAAGAAGCCCTTGGTTATAAAGTTAAAGTTGCAATATGGAACTTTTTTTCACAAAAATAACTTTACAATAAGCTTTTTATTTGACTATTTATAGTAGATGAACACCTTAGCTGTTCACAATGGGTACTCCTGCAAGCCTCTGGCCAATAGTTTTCAGACTGGATTCGGGTTAGAATTTCTTGCGCCCTGTCAGTGACATAATGTGCGTGGTGTGTATGTGAAGAACGCTATGTGCAGTTTCATTTTTCGTCAGCAGGTGGCAGTAGCGATTCAAAATGGAATATTCTACGTTCAGTAGCTTTAAGTCTTTTTTTTATTAGATTTTTTTAGAAAAGCTCTTCTGGCTAACATGATGATGATGATGATGATGATGATTATGGTACGACTACCAACCTTTCCAAAGTTGTCTGTGTGCTGCTGGTAGTCAGAAGCATCCTGCGCCAGGTGAGATGACACGGTCAAATTCGCACTGTGACGTGAATGGCGTCAATGAGAAAAGGACTCACTATGTTGCTGTGATGTGCTTTAGTCATGAGGAGCATCCTGCCGACCAGGTCAGTGGTTGAAACTCCCTGTGTTCTCTTGCATTCTCTGGAAGAAGCCATGTGACCAAATGGAAATAATCCTTGTTTATTTCAGTTGCAAACTGTTGATCAATTGAAGAGAAGCGAGTCGTACCTGTAGCGTCCCGACTCTTTGACTTCCTCGTACGTGTCCTTGCCGTCCACTGTCAGCGTTAAATCGTCTGCAAGACCAGACGGCAAATGACGCTTTGGAATTTTTTGTTGCCGTTTCGAGACACCAAGTGAGACGGACGCGTACCGCCGTGCACGCAGAAGTCGCAATTGTACTTGTCGAGGGTCTCCAAGGCGGTGACGTAGGGCGCTCCCTCCACCACCTCGTCCACCCATTTGATGGCCCGCACCATCTTGTAGCGCTCTTCCTGAGTGAAAACCGGCGGGCCCTTGTGCTTCGAGATCTCACCTGGGAAAATCAACCAATGGGGAAAAAATGATAGTGGCAAATTTTGTGGAAATCTGTTACCTTTGTTAACTAAAACGGGACGTTCTCGTCATTGTTTTAGTTTGTGTTTCAAAGTTGCCGACAGCCTCTTGGATGCCTCTCCCAGTTTTCTTCTCATCCTGTCATTCATTGTGAAGGGATGCACTGTTCAGTTCTAATGTCACGATTGTGCTATATTTTCCGCACTTGATGATAAAATGTCTTCACTTTGTTCCAGCGTATATTTAATGCCTCTGAAATTCTTTTGTACCCTTCACCTGACTGACACCTTTGAACGTTGAGATCCTTCTGATGCCTTTGAAAGCTCTCTGTGCACCATAGCTTGGGCCTACAATGCGGCTGTCAGGAAAAGCCTGCTAGAACATCTGAACTTTACTAGGGTTAATCAGGGGTACTTTAAATGGCGGCGGGTGTGTGCTGACTCTAATTCAACATGAGTTTGAATGTGATTGGTTACTTTTGAACACAGCCACATTCAGTTTTAAGAAGGGTGTGCACGCTTGTGCAACCACATAATGTTGTCGCCAGGTTTTTGTTTTTATATCTCTTGAATAGATTTTTGTTTTCTAATTTAGTTGTATAGGTTGTAGATCAAGTTGATGATGGAAAGAGCTTAAAATGATTTAGCTTGGTCTTATTGTTTCATATCACAAAAAAAAAGGCATTTGAACAGGGGTGTGCAGACTATTTATATACGCTGCTCCTTGTTCCTTGCTTGTTTTTATCTCTTTGACCGCCATAAACGTTATAAAACGTTTAGCATAAACGTTATAAAACGTTTAGCATAAACCTAGGGACGGGCGCCGAGGACGTTGAAAGACTATGTTTGTTTTTTGTTTTTTTGAAAACGGGTGCAGGAAAGCCTTGGGCAGCTGTGCTGAAAGTATCAGGCAGATCTGATTAGTAAAAGACTCGTTTTGGCCCCTAGAGGGCAGCGATGACTCTCTTTGCACAAGGTTGGATGGGCCGCCCACCGTGGGCGTCAGTAGAAGACGTGAGGCGGAGCTAGAGTGTTGAGGAGACAATGGCTGATCAATCCACAATGGCTTGACCAAGCAACCGGTTGCAAGCAGCTCACGCTTGAGCATTTTTTTCAAAGACGGAAAGCATCAATCAATACTAAAAAGCGCATTGATGTCGACGATGATGATGACTCCGAGCTTGACGCCAAAGTTGGAAGCCTTGACGCGACTGTTATGATTACGTAGTAAGCCTCACCGGCTAAGCGCGGCTAGCGCTGCTGAGGCCGGAAAACGCGCACAATTGCCGACCGGGTACTTCTACACAATCGGACATTCTATCGGGCGATGGAGAGTTGGCATCGACCAATGCAGATTGATGATGATGGTGAATCCTGAGGTTGACGCCACAGTTGGAAGCCTTGACGCGACTGTTATGATCACGTAGTAAGCCTCACCGGCTAGCGCGGCTACCGCTGCTAACGCCGGAGCTTTCACATGCGGACATTTTGTCGGACAATGAAGAGTACCCCGAGTCCAATGCATATTCATCGGAGGAGCGGGTACAGTCTGATCACGGAGAAGACACTGTTTCTGGACTACGATGCCACCATGAATGGAGTGGATAAAATGGATCAAAACATCTCTTACAACCCGGTGTAGCAACTGAAGGACACGAGGAAGCGAGACGTAACGAAACCGTAGCATGATCCTGATATTAGACTTGATGGCAACACACACTGCAGTATATACTTGCTATTCCCCGGAAAAAACGGCCTGCAAGAAAGTGGAGCACACGAAGAGGCAATCTGTTGTGCAAATGCTGTTGCGTCTTCTTGCACGCAGGAGAGTGTTACAAAAAGAAAAACTGTCGTTGAAACATCCACATATTTGTAAATAGCACCACAGTTGCACACATTTGTAAATAGTTTGCCAAATTGTTGTCAAATTGTTACACTGTTGAATGTAAATAAACGTATTTTGCTATCAAAAAACACTTTTTCATTCTTGGTGGTAGTGTTTTATAGAAGTAAAGCACTATTTAGGTGTTTGTGGCATCATTCATGGACAAAAAGAAGTGTAAAATTCACTAGAATGCATGAAATAATATCGTTTCACTAAAAGCTTGATTTCTCCGTATTTTGGTCCAAAACAGGCGAAATTGGGTCAAACTAGCCATTTTCTATTGTTGATTACTAAAGAACGGAATAAGGTAAAACAAATTTTATTTCATATTTCTGATGAAAGATGAAAGTCCAATCTTTCATTTGGTAGTACGTGTGTTTCCATAGTCCAAACAGAACATTTTCTGTGCACCTTGAAAGATCAGTCAAAATGCTTAAATCGGCTGGCACTGACGGCATCCCTTTTCTGAAAACGTCTGGCAGTCAAAGAGTTATTGTTTACCGGTATCTCTCGGTTGTTGCTTGTACGATGCTTTGTTTTGTTTTTATTTTTAGACGGACTGCTTTTATTTTCATGTAGTTTATTACTGACTGTCACTTCTTACTTCAATTCAATGTTTATGGTTAGCGGGAATTTCTAATAGACACAAAACCACACATTCATCTTTGATGAAATCAAATCCAAATCAATTTCCACACAGCCTTGAAATAGTGCGGCGCAGGAACAGAATTAGTGAGTTTACATTAGAGCATGGCTTTGTTCAATGTCTTTATTGTAATTGGGTAGAAATTGTCTCTCAATGGATTTATTTGTCTTTTCTTTCGCTGAATCGAGTTCAAAGGGGGACAGAAAGGGTGGGTAGCGTCCTTAACAATGTTTGCTTTCTTTACACAGTGGGACGTGTGCATTTCTCCCAGGGAAGGGAGAGGGCAGCCTTCTTTCAACCAAGACTTGTTGAAAACCTTTTTGTGCGTTTTCCCCCCCAGTAAACCTAACTACCAAACGTCTTTTCTCACAAAACAAAATTTGTTTTAAGTAAATGAAGTGGTTCTTCTTTACCCCTCACCAACTTTTGGTTAGGTTACTGCATAAACCTCCTAATGGACAAACGCCCGTCCCTCACGGCTAAACCACAACAGGTTGGCATATTATAATCTTAAAATATGAATAAAAAAAAAAGGTGATAACTGAGCCTTACTGTCTGTGTGCACGCCCACAATGAGGTAATCTCCCATGGCCTTGGCCTGCCGCAGCTGGTTGGAATGACCGTAGTGGACCATATCATAGCTGAAAGACAACATAAAACAGACAGAAAAGAATCATAAGGGAGTTTCCTCATGTGGAATGTGCTTTGATACCACTGTCAGGGTTTATGTGCAATTTTAGGCGTCTACACAGGCCGGTTCAAATGTAAAGGTTTTTCTGATACATCTACCAGAATATATTGAATAATATTCACTTTACATTGTTTCCTATTACTTTGACTTTACATTGCGTGAATATGTACACTTACATATATTTCCCATAATATTAATTTTTTTATACTGTATACGGTATATTAAATTTGATACACCAAATTTGAATAAACTCGCTTATACAGTATTGACTTATTGATGTTTGTCGTTTTGATAAGGTTGACCATTAAAACAAATTTGGTATAATTTTTTTTTACCCATTCAAATAGGTTTTGCTTTCTGATTTTCTTTTATATAAGTTTGTAAAAGCAGTCATGATTGATTTTATGAAAGTTTAGACCATTCTAAAATACATTGTAAAATTAGCTTTTTAGTTTTTTTTTTAAATGAAGTGATTTTTAACGTCATTTCTTTTTTTTTTTTTTTATAAAATCAACGTGTGGATTCTCATACCAAAATACAATGGATACCTAATTTATAACTTCTTTAAAATTCTGGTTGACGTATCAAACATTGACATAACCAATCCTCCTTGGTGGAGGTAATAGTTGAAAGTTGCCTAGATTTCATCAGCACAATAGCAAACAATTCATGGTATGGTTTTCGGTCGGCCTCAACAGATGACAACGTGGAGGCGGACTTTACCCATCCTTGCTGATGCTTCAGTGACACAGCTGACCAATCAGAGTGAAGCAAGGTGGTGTTGGGGGGGTTGAAGCATCCACAACAGCGACAACACATAGTGTGATTGTGCTGCGCTCTCCTTGGAATGCTGCTGACAGAGATTCCAACAACGCGGCTTAATGACGCCATATGGGCCGAGAGCTCATGTTGACGTCGGCACTCTTTGACGCTCTCAGCCTGCCGGTTATAAGAGTTCAGGCATTCCAAACATTTGGAAACATTCCGGGGGGCCGAGCCCGTGTCCAAAGCCGCGTGCGCATTACCGGAATTCTACGGGGAGAAAAGCGTTGTAATCCAGGGCCCGAAAATGAAAAACATCCTTTTTGTTGCTGCACCACAGTAGGAAAAGTATGATGATATCCATTGAGTTGCTGATGAGCTGGAGCCTATTCCAGTTGACTTTGGGCCAGAGGACTGGTCGCAGTCAGTCTCAAGACATATGTAGATTAAAAAATAAAATAAAACGCAATTTAAAAAAAAACTCACATTGACACCTATGGACAATTTAGTCTTCAGTGTACCTAACATGTAAGTTTTGGGAATGTGGAAGGGATTTGAGATTCAAACCCAGAACCCAGAAGACTGACTGGCAACCAGTCCAGGGTGGACACCACCTCTCACCCAAAGTCAGCCGAGATGGGCTCCATGTCACCCGCCACCCTAATGAGGACAAACACAATTTACATTACATGTCTTGCAGATTTGTCTGTTTTAATTAAGCAGCAGTTATCATCACTTTACATTTGGAATGTCCAGATATGACTTAAAATATTGCTCTTGTTGTTAATGTATACATTAACGTGACTGTTACTATAGCTACTGTACAAAAGGTAAACTAGGGCCTGGCCGATTAACCGGCCGTTCACATTAATCAGCTGGTATTAGCTCTTTTAAAATGTTTGATTTCCATATTAACACATTACATCTGCATGTAATTCATTTATGGGACAAAAAAAGTTACTATATTGATTATGTATCATTTTATACAACAATATTTTCATATACCAATTGATCCACCGAAACGCGCCGATTAAGTGATTATCGGAATTGTCTTCTCTCAAATATCGACTCCCTATCAGTCGGGCTCCACTAAGAACTGTAATACTGTGCTACTTTTCTATTAGATATTGCTTTGGCACCATATTAGGGCGATTCAGAAGAAATACAAAATCAGCAACTTTTTTCGAATAAGGATGAGAAGGGAAAAAAGAGGCAAGGGGGGGGCACTGTCATGTAGTTTGCATTGTAAATACGGAGTCTCTAATAATTGAATTTTAATATTTCTCATTTATCTCCAGGAGAGGGACAGATCATTAGGAACAGCTCTCACTTTATCACAATGGGCAACAACCTAATAGAGTGGCCCAATGGATAAACTGCAGCAGGCCCCAAGACCCCACCACCCCAACTACTTATCTCACCCCCAGACAATATTAGTATATTACAGACAAATATACTCACCATCCATCACACCACACGCGGACCCTTCGCCTCCTCTTCTCGGGGCTGCCCGCCGGAGCTCCGGGTGTCGAGCCGGAGACCGCATCCTTGCTCACCTGGTGTGGGGGGAGCCGGTGGTGGTGATGGTGGTGGTGCCCGTTTTTGAGCATGCTTGAAAGCCCCGGCCTTTATACGACTGCTGCCTCCAGTTTGGTCGAAGCCGTGGGGGGGTCGTGACTCGTGACGGTGGACTAGTAGACACAGATCGTGGACTCGTGGAACAGCGGCGAGCGGTTACGCTGCGTCAACGCCGCCTCTTTCCAACGCCCGCTTTGAGTCAAGTCGCGGGAGAAAATGGACAGGAAATACCCAACTAGCTATAAAGATGTCATTTTACATTTCTAACGGTGATTGTTTTGTTTTGAAAGGGCAATAACCGGAAAAGCTGGGTTTTAAGCAAGTAGTCTTGATGCCGGTGGGAATCACGTGACGAGCTCGTGTTACATAATGACGCGAGCTCTGTGCTGATCACATGACCGGCTATTTTACCCTGGCTACCTTTTGGGCACGTGCAACGGACATTTTAGCTTCGATTTGAACCATTTTTAAAAGTAATTAAAATTAATATGTTAACAATATCAATATCTAAATGTATATATAATTTCATAAATTGGATAATGCCAAACAGTGGAGCTAAACCAAGGGCCCTTCAATATTGTGAGTAAACAGTAATATGTAGTTATATAGTACAATAACAAAACAGTAATAATTATGTCAATACACTCAAAAATAGAACGGATAAAATATAATAACTTGAAACCATAACATGAAGGAAGGGGGGGAGTGGGAACTTGGACCGTAGGAGTTACACTTTAATGCCAGTAGAAGGCGGCAAAGATCCATTAAGATGTCTTGTAAGGCGCTCAGTGAGAAGCGCTGTTTGAAGTGAACACCGTACCGAACCTTTATTGATA
The DNA here is from genome assembly GCF_054856555.1 of Leptonotus elevatus. Taxonomy (NCBI): domain Eukaryota; kingdom Metazoa; phylum Chordata; class Actinopteri; order Syngnathiformes; family Syngnathidae; genus Leptonotus; species Leptonotus elevatus. The sequence goes on along the minus strand of NC_141239.1, from coordinate 26,292,608 downwards.
ACAAATCATTTCACACATTTACGACTATTTTACTATATTACTATACTTAGTTTTTCTTAGAAAAACGGGTAAACGTCACTCTGAGGAGAGCAGATGGGGCTTTATAGATGATGCAAGCTGGCTAACATCTAAAATATGAAGAAACCAAAATAATACATTTTATCACACTCAAAAACGATTCTTACCGCTTGGGAAATCCTCACTACAAAGCATTGGGGTCTTGGTTAGTCCCCATTTCGAACCACCCGGTCCCATTCTTTCACTGCTTTTAGGTCCATGGGAAAACATGAAATGACAGTTTAGTTTCCATCATGTTAACTTGAAACATCCAACCGCACAACAACTTTTAGGCATATTGTTTAGGTCATTTCTGTGACTTTGTTTGCAAGTCACAGGCAAAAGCAATACAATGTTTGTTTAAACCATTGCGGAAATATCAGAAATACTCAATGATCTGAATTGTCCATGCCTGTACTCCTTATATTTCAGAATCAAACGTGTAGGCTACTCTCTTGGTCTTACCTTGTCAAAATATGCTCGTAAATTTTTTCAACTTCTGTTTAGTCGGTCGGCTTGGCTTGCTAGCGAGAGCAAGACTTATTGCTGATGCTAAGCTAGCCAAAGTATATTGCTAATGAAATCTGGAAAATCAGCATGCAGTAGACAGACTGTCTATCTATAAAAAATTTTTAGAACAGCATTGAAATGGAGGAAGGTTAACCAAGGGAGTTATGACGGCAACAGATTTGCTGAAGCAATATATTTGACATCCCTCGCCTTATAGGATAATTTTATTTATTTTAGTCTGCGACATCATCTTGTGCCAGCCTAAACCACCACAGTTTTAAACCATCATAACTATTGCCCTTTGAATCTGTCTTAGCATGCCGTGCTAAGTTACGAGCTAAATGAATATGTGCGCCTTGTCAGGATGAATGGTGCCGTGGGGACAAGGGGTTCTGGAGGGGGCCCTCGAGAAGTGGGCCAGGCAGACACCTGGTGGCAGGAAGTGGGTGAATATGAACGATGTGGTCCTACATGGCCCGCAGCTCTCACCTTAACCCAGTCTATCGCATCAATCAACTTCTCACAGTCCAGCTGTCCCTTCTCGAGGAGGGGGCAAAGGGGAGTCAGTACCCTCTTTTTCTGGTACTGGTCATCCAGGACCATTTCTTATCATCTACCATCTATCTCTATGGATGATTTAGCAAGTCAAGATTCAGACTACACCCACGGAGGGGTGGTGGGGGTGGGGCATGCTTGTCCCAGCCCCATGGGGATGCGCACAGATGACTAACTCGCCACGCACCTAATCTAGGACAAGCACACCTAGACATCCTTCATGACTCTCGCATTTTCATCGCCAGAAACACGTCCACGGAGGTTAGCCGAAGTGGGTCGCCCGGCGGCTTTTTTTGGATCATGGAAGGGAGAAGGGAAAAAAATGATGCCATGGAAAATGATGCCGCCATCCTAAAAATCCGCCTGACCGCAATCCAAGTGGGTCATCAAGTATGACATGCAACACAGTGAAATTATTTTTTCCTCAAACATTTTATTGATCTTATAGAAAATAAAGGAAGCTGTATCAACAAACATACAATATATACATCAATAACTTAAGACACCTCACATTTAAATCCACATTGTATATATCAATACATACGGGACTTATCTACAGATTGCAAAATGGTACAATAATAATTTAATTTATAAATAGTTACAATTCACTGTTCTCATACAAAGTACTGCTGCATTTTATTACAACCCATACAGAAAAAAAAATACTTGTCACATTTGTATTACTCACTTTTTTTAAGCTTCAAAACACAGGGGCGGCATGGAGAAAATACATAATTGCACAGTCGATTGTGTACAAAGTTTACAAAAAAAGAAGCACATGTGCTATTTATTCTCTCCAATTATTATAACCATTTTTTTAAACTGCAAAATTAAAATAAAAGCTTATTAGACCGTACAAAATTTTTTTGCAACATGAAACAAAAATAGAAAATATTGTGGCAGGTGTTACTGACGTGGTGTAGCAGCACAGGAATCTCGCTTATACAAATGCACAAAACACGAACAAATGCACAAAAATACACAATAATGACAAAAAGATATTGCAAGTGGCCCTTCAGACATTTTCGACAGTCTATTGCAGTGACTCTCAAAGTGTGGCTCCATCTAGTGGTATGAGAAAGAATAGCGGCTTAGTACAGTTCAGTTATATTTATTTAACGTTGAAGTTCAACTCTTTTTGCGATAAATTTTTAATAACTCTTGGTAATTAAATGTTTCTTTAGGTTTACGTTTATAATTAGAAAGCACCAGCTGTGGACCAGAAAAACGACGGCATGAAATAATACTAGCGGTATGGTGCCTTGAGATAAGAGCGCCTTGATTTGGCGTCAGCAAACTTTGCAACATACCGGCCACTATCGAATCACATTGTTTTCCTTGCAGTGGAAAGACAAAATCAGTTGGTGGCGGTAATGAGCCAGTGGATAGGGCTGCATTTTCCATGTTTGCAGGTTATGTGGAGAAACATGTTCTTACCAAGTGCTTTCACACGTCTTTACTTTTCAGTGAAATAGTTGATTAGGAGAAAACACATTTTTGATCCCTTTTCAAATAAAATTACTTTTTTTTGCCTTTATTGGAACAGGATTTTTTTTCCCACCACAAACTTTTTTCTTGTAATTTTTTTGTAAATTATAATTTTCTTTAAAATCACAGCTTTTTTTGTGTGCAAATTTTTCTCTCTCATAACATTACAACGTTATTCTTAGTATCATGTTAAATTACTCTTTCACTTAAATTAATTTTTTTTTCCTTTTATCGTAGCCATACTTTTTTTCTTCCTTAAACTTGATTTTTTCTTCTTGTTAAATTACGGCATTCAATATTTTGTTATCTTCCTTTTACGATCTTTTAACGTAAAATTACACACTTCTTAGCCGTTACTGTTGCAATTTTTTTTTCTTCAGAAGTTTTCCCCCCTTGACAATAATAGTTTTTTTTCCTTAAATATTACTAATGCGTAAACACTGTATTTTTTGGGGGAAGGATTAACTGCAAGTCCATTTATTTAATGGGGGTTAAAATGATTTCAGATACAAAGCGTTTTAAAATGCAAGCGTGGTCACGGAACAAATTAAACTTCTATCTCAAGGCACCACTGTACTATTACTGCTAATAATTAAAACAAACACTACACTGCAGATGGTTAGGTAGCTCTTGGACCTTGGCATCACTTTAGTGCACTCAGGATGCCAAATTTGAGGGCAACCACATAAATAACACAGGGAAAGGGGGGAGGAGCACAAAAAAACAGCCGTTATTACAACACAATATGGTCACGTCAACAATATTGATTTAAGACTCCATTCACACCTTTCCACTGAGTTGCATATTAAGGGTCACTTTTTTCACCCCTCACCCCGCATTACCAACACGGACTGTGGCTACATACTGTTCACCTGCATACACCCTCATGGTCGCTTCATTAGGTACACCTACATAGTTCAATACTGTATCCAAAAAGATGTCAAAATGTCATCAAAATTCCCGTCAAAAGCAATAACATTTCAGGAAATATAGTTTTCTTCCTCCATACAAAAAAAATACTGAATTTTTGTGTAAAATAAACAAATACATTTTTTTATTTTATTATATGAGTTTAGAGGGGGGAAAGCCATTGAATAAGGAAATTGCTAAAGGGGGTGGGGTTTGGTGGAAAATAGAAAAAAAAAAAACTGAAAATAACAAAAATGTCATATGAAAAAAAGTCAAATAATAAAAAAAAAAAAAGGGTTTTAAAAAAATAATTTGTGGGGGAATATTACAATGAAAAAGCCTTAACTTGATAAAAGATTAAAATTGTATTTGTTTTTTAAAAGGACGCCGGAATATTACAAGAAAAACAAACACTTTTTTGGATTGGAATTGTTTGTTCTAATTCTTATCCTTAATTACAACTTCATCCTCCAGGTAATAGCTGCACAATTTTTCCACTGACCTTAGATTTCACCCACCATACAGCTTGTTTGGCTTTTGCAGGTGTACCTAATTCTGTGTCTGTTGAGTATATATGCAATATATCTATATACACACACACTGTGTGTGTGTGTGTGGGGGGGGGTGAGTTTATGTGAGAGAGATAAAGCGAGGCAGCATCTGTATAGACAATTGCGGTGACACTCTGAACACAGTTTGAAAATACTTGACACACGCACACGTAAAAAGGTGGACTTCACAACACGACCACAGTAATAGACGCATCGACATCAACAGCGGGCTACATCCGATACACACTTGTGTATTGTTATTGTTAGTTTCCCCACTCAATAGACGGCAATCAACACCTCGCTTGACCAGCATGAGACGAGGTGTGCAAATTCTTGAGAGGAACTGATTGTAACTCTACATGGTCGTGCCGTGGATTGGAGCCCTTTACCATAAGCTTATTATTATGAAAATGCTGAAAAACAAACACAAAATAAAATAAAGAGCTGCCTCGTTGCTTCTCTTCACGTTTGTTTTTGTGTTCTCCTTTAAAATGAAACTGTTTTGTCCTGAGCAAAACAAGCGTAGTACACACAAACCCTCAGCCAAAAAATAAATAAATAAATAACCTGAACAGAACAGAAAAATACACGCAGCCTTTCATTTGAGTGGCTCCAGTTATCATTATGTCATAATAAAATGACATTGAAAAAGTTGATCACTCTTTAACTCATTCACTGCCATTGACGACTATAGACGTCAAAAATTCAAATGAACTATTTCTATTAGTTTAAATTTTTTTTCATTTCATTAATTTTTTTTAATGAAAACCTAGATTTTTTATTGTACATTCATAACAGATATAAAATTATCATGCGATTAATTACGATTAAACGGCCCTTATTTTTAATTTTTTTTTTTAATTAGGCCCGTCAGGCGATTACATTTTTTAATTGTAATTAATCACATGACTTCACTTGTTAACTAACAATGAATCAAAAATGTTATATGTGTTCTAATTTTACAATTTTTCCCTAGGTTTTAATACTCTTGTTAGCAAAAGTGGAAAAAAAATGTTAAACTAATAGAAATAGTTAAAATGAATTTTTGACGTCTATAGCCGTCAATGGCAGTGAATGAGTTAATGTAGGCCCATTACAATCTGGAATAGGGTTGCAAAATTACAGAAAGTTTCTATCCTGAAAATGTGTAGGTTAGGGCCAGCGATTCTTAAAGTGTCGTACACAAAATAATTATTCAAACATTATAAATGCATAAGCGCAGTGCAACAGTGGCTTAAAATAATGTTGAAAATTGGATATTAACAGGAACGAACAGGGTATTCGCAATAACAGTGGGTTTTAAGTATGATTGAAAATACAATATTACAGAATAATCCGGATATTTTTTTTTCTTCAAGAGAAGTGTCGTAATATTCTAATTATCCTTGACAACTTCAAGATACAGTATTTCATGGTTGAAATTAAAACATTGCGGAACAATCTGATAATTCTGGGAGAATGAAGAACCGTGTATCCGTGTCAGGTTTTGAAGCTCCACTCCACTATATTTTACTGAACCATAAAAACATGGTGTGATTGTCAAGGAAGAAGCGGAAAGTGGGAGAGAAAAAGGAGAGCATGTGGATATTTTGGAGGGTTTAGCAATGAGCAAGTGCCTTATTCACTGACTGCACCGATGCATTTTGCGACAGAGACAAACTATCAATATAGTTGCAAAAAACTAAATTGGAATTTCTCCAACCAATTGAATAGCTCCATAAATTCTTGGTTAAGCATCTCAAAAGAAAATTTCCAGAAAAGTTTTAGAATATGGAAATTGTCCATCCTTTTGCAACCCTAATCTGGAATAATGGAACCTCTCCTATTAGTAAGCAAGTGTGGATACTGAGAAGGAAAAAAATGGGTACCTTTAACCAATGCTGTCCAGTGAAGCCGTACATGCATTTTTCATTGGACAGCGACGGACTGCAGCATCACTCTCAATTTCAGGGGGCAAAAAAAAAGAAGAAAAAAAGAAGCTACCCCCCCCCCCCCACCCCCACCCCGAATCATGATGTGGCTTTGGACCTAAATATCACAAAAGAGGAGGAAGAAGAAGCGAGAGGAGGAAACCACAGATGCCACAACGACAAGCTGACCTTGTTTACACCACCTAAGTTTAGCTCTACAGACTGACTGGCTTCAAAAATAGCACGGCATTGACATCTATACAGTGAACGACACTGCCAAAACTTGTCACTTAAAGAACACGTCACATCACGCGCTACCTCACAGTACGCGCCTAGAGTCACTAGAAAAAAGCTATCAGACTTCAATAGTAAGCCACTTTTGGTACAATTGCAAAAGAAAAGGGGGGTAGGGGAGTCACATTTTTTTCCTACACATTTTTTTCCACCTTTCTATAAACAACAGAAGGTATTCTACCTGGTAATAAAAAAAACATTTAGAAGGAGTGGGGGAGCCACCAAAAGCCAGTATTATACAAGAATGTCATTTTGTTAGCCTATTAGCATAATTGGCGTTAACACTGTACTTGGTTTTCTTGGTGTCCGCCGCAAGGCAGCGGCATAAGGACAACACCATCCTGGTGTAAGCTTGCTCATATTTGGAAGTGCTTGCGTTAGCAACTAACCAAGAGTCAACAGGGATGCTGATTGGCCTATTGCTCTTAGCAGTCTAAAATCACTCTGCCAAACACTCACCACACGAGTTGGATTTAAAAAATGTTTTTTCTTGTTTTCTGAAAATGTTAAAAAATGAGTTAGGCAATTGCGCGATTAGGCTAATGGTTTGTGGGTTCAATATTTTGGGGGCTTTTGAGGTTCCCCCACCCCTGCTGTAATTCACATTGAGACGAAAGAGCTCCACATCTTAACCATCAAAACAGTAAAGCTTGTGTGATTATTATTTTTTTTTAAATATCTGACAGCCCTGTAAACAAAAACAACCTAAACTCCACCAAATTGTCTCTAGGAGTAGATTAAATGGTAACAACATTCAAGGTTTGCATCCCAATCTTTTTTTTCTTTTCTTTTCATTGTGTTTTCAGTGCATACACATATTATTGCATCTACGGGTCATATCGTCAATGAATAGTTCTGTTAAATGCTGTCGCGGGGCAATGAGCAGAAAACAATGTTCAGATTTGAGGCGCATTAATTGACTCGTGATCCTTGAGTAGTTTCTTGAAAGGGGGAAAAGTGACTTTTTGATTGATTGTATACAAATGTTGTAGTCAGAGTGCCTGGCCTGACCACCCATCAAAGGTAAAATTAAACCAAGTCTTTTTTTTTTCCTTTTTTTTTTTAAATATCTGCCTATCTACAGAGGTGCCTTAAGATACGAGCTGAATTCTTTCCATGACCATGCTTGTAAATAAAAAAAACACTCATATGTCCATGTTGTTTCCCATTGAAATGAATAGACAAAGCATTAATTCATTATAGCCCCCCCCAAAAATAACCAAACATTTTTGTTTTTAATAAGAAGAATAGCATTTGACTCTATAATAGTGTACTCTAGAAAAACAGACTAACAACTTAATTAAATGGAATGTAAAAAATTAAATGCTGCAATTCAATTAATTTTGCCTTTTGGTGTGCGTGCCTTGGCCATTGGGAGGCAATATACGAGTAATTTAGACACAAAATTAAAAAGAATCATACTTCTACTATTTAAGTAATTGACTGATCTGTAAGATGCTGTTAATATTAGTATTTTTTCATAGAAGATAAAGAATACATATATGATCTGTCTACATGCTCCACCATTTGTATTTAAATATCCAAAGTTCTAAACCCGCAGCTATCGATGGTAACTATTAGAATGTCAAAGGTGTTTTCCATTATGCTAGCATTAAGCTACACAGACTCTTTTTAAGGCAAAGCTACTGCTAACCTCGTGTAATTGTTTAGCATGACAATAAAGCCCAATTGGGAGTGGCATTAAACAGTTTGAAGCCTCTTTTTTGATTAATTGTTCAGTAGTCGCCACATTGCTGCTTATTGTGAAGTGAATTGAAATGGCTCGTATCTCGAAATAGTCTGTAGTTGAGTCACTTGTATGTCAAGGCACCACTGTGTATGTAAAATGTGTCTGTAAGCCAGAAGTTCACGGGTCCGCACACTAATTGACAAATGTATGCACTGCACTTTATGAAATGCTGCATCTGAGTGAAAATGATTGTGTTTTTCCGGGCAGTCAGTTATCCTGACACTCTGGGCTCTGCTTGTGCAGGTAGAAGCTGCTTGCCTCGTCGTACCCTCACAGCAGGCTAATTTCAGAAATAGGTTGTGTGTACTGTAAAGTGTGCTATGATTCTTGATCCTTGGGGTATTTCCACTAAAGCATGTCACAGACATGTTATTAAGACACCTGGGAAATGTTTTAAATAGTGAACAAAAATGCATAATGTCTCTTCCAATATACTCAAGTCAGTCAGTGCATAATAACAATTGCATGGGTTTGAATGCTTCACGTCTAGATGTAGAGAAACTAAAGATTTTTTAGGATTGTACTGGCTAAGAAGTGCTAAAAGACAAATATAGCGATCCGGGTTTCACAAACAAATATAGCTGCACCAGTTGTCCGAAAACAATATTGCCATTGGAATGCCATATGTTACAATGCACTGACTATTTTTGGTCTTTCCGCTACTACGACCTAGCCTCCGTTTTGGATTTGACGATGGTGATTACGCTGGTGGCGGCCACTTTACCGGGGATGAAGGGCCCGATGACCGAGGCCATGGGCCCGCGGGCCGAGGTGACGGGGTTGCGCGCCACAGTCCTGGCGAAGCTCTGCAGCGCCTCGTACTTGGAGCGCAGTGCGTCCAGCTCCACCTTCATGCTGGCGTTCTCCGTGGCCAGCTTGTCCACTTCCTGTTGCAGCTGCACCTTCTGCTTCTCCAGCTCCTCCTTCTGCGTGACGCGTTTCACCCGGCAGCTGGCGGCGTAGCCCCGGTTCTTTAGCGTGCGCCGCCGCTGCTTCAGCTGAAGGATCTCATCCTTGGTCAGGCCGCGTAGGTGCTGGTTCAGCTCGCGCACAGACATGCTCACCAGCTCGTCGTCCGTCAGGCTGGTGCCATTTTCGCCAGGCTCTCGCTTCACCTGAGGCATAGCGGAGTTTATCACTGTGGGGACAATAAAACTATCCTGCTAATTGAGGGATTCATGGGGGGGTGCATGCAGGATTAAAAGTGTGATGGCGAGCCACCCCCTATAACACATGAAAGATTCCCCTTCCACTAGACCGAGTTGTTGAACCCCATTTCCCCCGCACCCACCCAAAAGATTAACAATACTTTGTACCAGCAAAACCACCTCAAGAACCTGCACTAGTGGGTCCAGCAGAGGAGGACTGTTATGCTGCTTGGAGAAAAAAAAGCTGTCTGGTACCTTTAAGGCCTTGTTGCCCTTGTTTGGAGTCGTCATGCCCCGAGAGCTGCGTCCACCTGTGCTGCTGGCTAGTCTGTGAAAAGAAACACATTTAAAGAAACACACCTCCGTATGTGCTTAAATGGCCCCAAAACGTTACAATCCAAAGTGATGATTGGGCACATTTAGATCAGGTGTCAATAATGTGGCGCCTGCGGGCGCTGACATGTTCTTAAAAGCCCAAAAATCACCTAGAGCCGGCCCTGTATCACACAGTTGACACGGCCTCCCACCATCATTTCAGTGCCAGTATCTGATTTGGAGTTTAAAACAAGTGCTTTCAGCTAAACAAGTTGAAAAAAGTGAGCGTTAGCTAATAAACTGACACCTCATTACGACATTGCAGATTTGTCTCATATTAGCGTTGCCCAGTCTCCGTTATGGCTTTGCTACTTCACCTCAGAAAACGGAAAACTGCTGGTTTGATTTCATCCCCCGCAGAACACTGTTGTGACAGTTGCTTTCAACACAAGGTAATGTACAAGTGAGTGTCAAACGTGGAAAAGTGCCAGGTCATCAGTGAAAAGTATGGTTTGGGATTAGTGATAGACTGATGTTTTTTTCAGGGCCGATATTCATTTGCAGGAAGAGAAAATATTAGTGTCCTTTTTTGTTTTTGTTTTTTTAATTAACTTTGTTGAAATGCCATTAACTTTTCAAATTTTTTACACTTTGAAAGGTTTTTCTTTTAATTTTAAATATACAAAGAATAGACAGCTTTGTTTAAAAATGATAAAAATTAAATGGAGCGTTTGTTACTGTAGATAAAATTTTCAAAAAATTCTACATATTTGATTAATTTTAACAAAATGTATACTTTTTTTTAAATTCCCTGTGTCAGCATAATCTTTTATAAAGTGGAAAATGAAATATTATATAAATGAAAAGTTCCCTGTATCTCACTGAGCAACAAATGCATGCAAAATTGCGAATGTAGCAAATTTGGGGTTTGTGTCAGGGTTCATAAAAGGTTTCACAAGATCTTCACAGACAGTGAAAACTTGTCTGAACATGTTCAAAATGTATTTGCAACAAGTAAAAACTGTAAACATCTTACACATCCTGATGAAAACCCAAAATTTGTTACATTTGCAAGCATTCACTACTCAGTGAGATGCCAGCTTTATCAGCCTTCAGTTTCGTAAAAAGGCCGATGCCGATATTTGTCACAATGCCCAATATCGGCACCGATAATTGGCCCGGATAATCAGTCTATCCCTACTTGAGATAATAATTTTAAGACAAACAGGAGGTTGGGTGTCCCCCACTTTGTTTGCACTGATCCACATGCACACGCACGAACACACACTTACAGCTGCGTGGCCCTCTAGGTGCTTTACACTACATCCCACTAAATGCTGCATCAGCGACCCAGGCGTCTACCGCTGTGAGCCCAGCAAGCACATTGCCTCCGTAAACTGATTTATGCCTGGTGGCATGTTTGCAACTAAGCAGACAAACAAATGCATGTCAAAGAGGGCGAAAAAAGGGGGTCTTGTTTTTTTTTTTTTTTTTAAGAATTACAAAACAACAAAAGGAATCCCCAAAGACAGGGGACACATGCTTGTGGATTAGTCATTCTGTGCAGGCATGAACCTTAGCGAGTGAAGGACGCACACACACATAAAAAAAACACCAAGACTGCCCGCCTATTTCCATGGCAACAAAAGAAAGGCTGCTACAGGTGGGCTGCTTGGCAGAGCCAAACAGACAGAGAGAGAGAGAGAGAGAGAGAGAGAGAGAGAGAGAGAGAGAGAGAGAGAGAGAGAGAGAGACAGACGCTTGTTAAAAATGACCTGAATACAACACCATCACACAGGCTGGGGACATAACAGGAGGTCGCGCTGTGACTTGCATTCCTGATGCCGTCGACTTGGAAAAAAGTCCTCTGGCTCCTCCTCATAAAAATGCAATGTTGCCCATATAAAAAAAAGCCTTCCACATTCTGCAGGGGGATAGCTGCAACTATCACTCAATGGCCTTTGTGGCGACTCATTTCCAGTAAGCATTTGGACCGCAGACGAAAATCATAATGGGATAATGGTCTGCCTGACGAGGCACAGACAATGGACAAATAGATGGAAAAGTACTCCGCTAATGTCAACTGGAAACAAATCTGACTTTGTCACATCAGGGAGGTGTTTTGTGTTAGCGCAGTGTTGCAAGATAACATTGCAGGTGGCCATATCTTAGAATGCGAAGAGCCCGCTCGTGTGTACAAGGATAGTGGCCAGGCTGCGAGCCTTCAGCACGATGACACGAGTGTGGCAGCACAGCCAGAGCCCAGCTGCTCCCTTCCACTGCCAGACAAGCAGAATCCCACTCATTCACATATTGTTGCTGGAATCATTACATCTCCAAAAAAACACTACACTGGGGTGGGCGGCATTTTGTTTGAGTTGCCAGATACCGAATTGTTGAAATTGGTATATTGCTAAGGCTATCATATAAGTTTGCACACAAACAACACGACACCACCCACAAAATCATGTTCAATCGCTAATTTAAAACATTACCAATACCAATGTTGTCATAAGTGATTACTATGAGACGATTCATAAGATCCACATCTGTCCCCAGTTTGTACAAGGGTCCATAAAAATTATGAAAATGTTTCACATCTTATCAACATTTATCCGTATCTAGTGGTTGTATTAAAAAAAAAAGAAGAGAGGCATATTAACATTAGAACATATTTAAAGCTACTGAACGTAGAATATTCCATTTCGAATCGCTACTGCTACCTGCTGATGAAAAATTAAACTGCACATAACGTTCTTCAAATATACACCACGCACATTACGTCACATCCGCTGACAGGGCGCCGGAAATTCTAACCCGAATCCAGTCTGAAAACTATTGGCCAGAGGCATGCAGGAGTACCCATTGTGAACAGCTAAGGTGTTCATCTACTAATTAGAAGGCATTTCAGTCATAAATGGTCAAATAAAAAGCTTATTGTAAAGTTATTTTGGGGAAAAAAGTTCCTTATTGCAGCTTTAACTCTTTGACCGCCATAAACGTTATAAAACGTTTAGTATAAACCTACGGAAGGGCGCCGAGGACGTTAAAAGACGTTCACTATGTTTTTTTTGTTTTTTTTTGGAAACGGGTGGATGAAAGCCTTGGGCAGCTGTGCTGAAAGTATCAGGCACATCTAGTTAGTATAATGACTCGTTTTGGCCCCTAGATGGCAGCGATGACTCTTTGCACAAGGTTGGGTGGCCCGCCCACCGTGGGCGTCAGTAGAAGACGTGAGGCGGAGCTAGAGTGTTGAGGAGACAATGGCTGATGATGCAACCGGTTGCAAGCAGCTCACGCTTGAGCATTTTTTTCAAAAACGGAAAGCATCGATCAATACTAAAAAGCGCATTGATGTCGACGATGATGATGACTCCGAGCTTGACGCCAAAGTTGGAAGCCTTGACGCGACCGTTATGATCACGTAGTAATCCTCACCGGCTAGCGCGGCTAGCGCTGCTAACGCCGGAAAACGCGCAGCACAACCGACCGGGTATTCGATCGGGCGAAGGAGAGTTGTCGAAAAGCATCGACCAATGCACATTGATGATGATGATGAATCCCGAGGTTGACGCCACAGTTGGACGCCACAGTTGGACGCGGCCTTTATTCTCACGTCATAAAGCATCACCGGCTAGCGCTGCTAACGCCGGAGCTGCACATGCGGACTTTCGGTCGGACAATGAAGAGTACCCCGAGTCCAATGCATATTCATCGGAGGAGCGGGTACAGTCTGAAGACACTGGTTCTGGACTACGATGCCACCATGAATGGAGTGGATAAGATGGATCAGAACATCTCTTACCACCCGGTATAGCAACTGAAGGACATGAGGAAGCCAGACGTAACACCACCGTAATGTAACCGTAACAAATATCTTGATATTAGACTTTATGGCAACACACACTGCAGTATATACTTGCTATTCCCCGGAAAAAACGGCCTGCAAGAAAGTGTAGCTTCTGCACGCGAAGAGGCAATCGCAGTGAAACTAATCTGTTGTGCAAATCATGTTGCGTCTCCTTGCACGCAGGGGAGTGTTTCACAAAAAGAAAAACTATCGTTGAAACATCCACATAATTGTAAATAGCACCACAGTTGCACACATTTGTAGATAGTTTGCCAAATTGTTGTCAAATTGTTACACTGTTGAATGTAAATAAACGTATTTTGCTATCAAAAAACACTTTTTCATTCTTGGTGGTAGTGTTTTATAGAAGTAAAGCACTATTTAGGTGTTTGTGGCATCATTCATGGACAAAAAGAAGTGTAAAATTCACTAGAGTGCATGAAATAATATCGTTTCACTAAAAGCTTGATTTCTCCGTATTTTGGTCCAAAACAAGCGAAATCGGATGAAACTAACCAGTTTCTATTGTTGATTACTAAAGAACGGAATAAGGTAGAAACAAACTTTTTTTTCTGATGAAAGATGAAAGTTCAATCTTTCATTTGGTAGTATGTGTGTTTCCATAGTCCAAACAGAACATTTTCTGTGGACCTTGAAAGATCAGTCAAAATGCTTAAATCGGCTGGCACTGACAGCATCCCTTTTCTGAAAACGTCTGGCAGTCAAAGAGTTAATGTCTAATGTTACGTATTTGTCCATCCACATTTATGTAGTTAATATTAGAGTTTTTTTTCTCCATCATCCATGATCCACCAATGCCCAGATGAGTACAAAGCGCATGTATGTATGTATCTTCCCTTCACTGTGGAGTGTTCGGGTTGAACACTCCACAGTTTTTTGGGGGTGGGGGAGGTGGAGTGGTTGAGGGTGACGTAATGCCCGTCTTCACGGACATTTAGTGTTAGCACACAATTGATATGGAAACTGGAGGGGGGAAAAAAAGAGATAGATCAGCTCACCTGTTTTTTTTATATTGGTCATGTAACATTAACTGAGCCATGATTGGTTAACTATTTCTGGAGCACGCGCGATGTAATTTTCAAATCGACAGCAAGTGGCAAAATGTGTTTTTAAAAGTATTAATTGTACATGAAAAATAATGAAAGTTATCACAATTATAGAAAATGGCTAAAGTAATATTTATATTATTCACTCTGATTAACAAAGGCTACAAGCAAATCGAAGGAACGGATATTATGCAGAAGAGCAGATAAAAATGCTTTTAAGGATGATTTTGGGGTGGCATATTATACACAGGTGCGTGATAATCATTGGATTTTATGGCATCAGTGATTAAAATGGCACAGACACGCCATTGGCTCCATGCACATCAAAGTCTGCGCTCCCGGTGACCAGACAAAAAGCCATAAATACTTAATCGACTCAAATGACTGATTACATCATCTCAAAAAATTCTTATTCAAAGTTTTTAAGAGCCATGAGTAATGAAATGATAAATGGATGAGAAGAGATGAGTCAGCGTAGAAGAAGAGCTGCATAGAGCAGCGTAGAAGAAGAGCAGCGCAATGTAGGCTATGAAAGTGTGCTCGAAGCAGCCTTCGCTTAAAGCGCCTGTCTCCATGGAAACAAAGGTCACATTTGAAGGCTAGAAGGCTGCGGGAATTTGGACACCGGCATACAGTCGAGGCGCACTGAAAGTTGCGTCATGTGGCAGAGAAATTTGCCTTTGGGGGACGGCAGGACACAGCCTACAAATTTGGACAAAGCCAAAGACTTGTTTGTGAAGGCAAGGCAGTAGGATTGGGAGTCCTTGGACATCTCACATTCTCATTCTGATTCAGATTATAAAACGATTATTGATGCATTTTTAAATTATGTATATTGATGCACTTTTTTACTACACACATTTCTATTTGACAACCAGAAAAAAGAATCCCCCGCACACTGACAGAACTTCACTCAGTGAGTTTATTTGAGGAAAACAACGCGTTGAGCGTCATCAGGTTCACCTCAAATCTCTTGCGGTGAGTGAAGTTCTGTCAATGTGCGGGGGATTCTTTTTTCTGGTTGTCATACACGAGCTCCTGCTGCCCACCAGCACCTGACCATTGGCGGCTGTGCATAGACACTTCTCCATTGATTGACATATTTCTATTTGTCTCACTAAGCATGAATCATTTGGTGCAATGGACAAAAAACAACAACTCACGGTTCGGATTGGATTTGAGTTACAGATCGCATCTATCGATGATCTAGGAGTTTTTGGGAGTTCGAAACAGCTTTATGGATATCACCGCAAGGTAGGCGGCTGTCATCCGTGTTTTTTTTTTTGTCTGCGCCGCGTGTCCGAGAGATGGGTAGAGCAGCACTTCTTAGTTACGCATTATTTTGAACGTTCTGTATTACCTTAATTAACATTTTAATAATAAAAATATGTACGTCTGTGGATTGATTCAGATTTATCCACATTGCAATGCATCTAAGAGTCAAAACATTTTCCCACACCTAATATTCAGCACCTTCAGTAAAGTCTCTCCCCACCGCCTGACGCTGGCTGCTTTATGGTCGTTTATGAAGATTCACCAGTGAGTGACCGACAGCATTTCCGTTTTCGCTCCCTCACACCTGGCTGGACTCAACAAAACTCAGCGTGGCTATTTATGACCGGCACTTCCTGCGTTCAGACAAAGCCACACACACCGGCAACAAATACAGTACACAATAAATTGGAGGTAGCCTATACTGTATGTAATTGCGTCACGAGAATAGCTCAACTTGTGTTTGGTATGACTGCCGTATATCTTGTATCCTCGTTTAGCAAAACTTTTGTGCGTCAACAACGTACCTATTTTTGTGTTAGTTCAAACAACACACCTGCCTGCTGGTTGCATCTGTCATTTGCTGAATGTGCGTAGCCATAAGTTCCACGGAATTTCTGCCAATTGATGAAAGCTTTTGATGTAATTATGGAAACACTCACGGTCATGGTCTTCATTAATTAAAATTAAAGAACACACATACTGTAACTAGTTTTTTATTCATTTAAATAAAATGGTTTTCGGACACTGATCAAGAGAATCACAAAACTACACAAACGCTATTTGTGATTGACTGGTCGAGGATGCGGAGGCAAGGCTTTCCGCTCACAGTACATGTGAAAAGGCTGAAAATAGATTAGCTTTCATGCTTACACATACACGATAGCAGCAAAGAATGTCCCAGAGTGAACGAGATTGTGTTTGCTGTAATTAAATGTCTTATTTCTGAAAATCCGATCAATGACAACATTGATCAATCGGCAAATTATGACAATTATGAAAATGCAAGCTCCAGCCAATCAGATCAGTGTAAAGTCGACTATTTTCCCCCATTATTGTCGTTAAAAAAAAGCACCCAGAATTTCAATCTTGATGAAACACAATGGCACGCGGCTCATCATAGCGTGAGGAAGAGGTAACGTTTTTTGACAGTGATGTCCCAAAAAAGTTCATGAAGAGTTTGCAGCACCTCTGTATACGGGTGCCATCCCACCTTTGTTAGAGTGCTGATATTACCACTAATGCACAAAACTGCCAGGTCGACAAAGACCGAAGACAGAAAGAATGCAACTACTAAGTTCACAATTGAGGACATGGAGCCCACCGCTTGGAGCCCAGGGGTCATGCAGAAAGGGACATTTTTTTGTAGGCGCTTGCTGAATTTTTATGAATCGCCTGGAAGAATGCTGACAAATCAGCGCTGATTGCCGGTAGAGGAGAGACGTATCACACCCACAGGAGATAAAAAACGCTGAGTGTGGCCACCCAGGTAAAAAGAAAGGAGGGGATGCGATGGAGAAGAAGGCGGAGAAGGCGCGCATGGCGGAGGGGAAAGCGCATGCTCGACACATTTTGGAGAAGCTTGGGAAGAATGGGCAGAGGAAAGAAAAAGCACTGATCTCAGCAAGGATCTCGCACACACACGCACACACACATCAAAAGTGCCAATTAGGAAGTGGTATTGAAGTGACAGGACGAGACAACCTTCAAAAATGTACGGACAGCTCACGCAGGAAGGTTGAAGCTCAAGGGAGAAAGGAGGCGCTCTGGTGGGATATGAGAGGTCCGGCCTTGAGCAAGTGTGATGCTTTAATGATCTCATCCCAGTCACGGGATCTCCACAAAGATGACCGCCATTAGCTGGGGACCCTTTGTTGTCAAGCGTTGCACCGTGTGATGAATATTTATCCCCTTCAAGTCTTTCTTCAAGTTGGGGGGTGGGATAAAGATGTTCTGGAGGTGATTCTTCAAGGATACAAGCAAGGGGGTCTTTCATCAACACTTGTCTCGAAATGGCGGTGGTGCTGGGATGTTATGAGGAGGGGGCGGTGGATTTCTGAAGGTGTCATGCATGGCCGCTCAGGGGGGCAACAGGGGGGAGCCATCGCCACTTTGACAGCAGTCTTAACAAGATTATAGGGAGCAAAAGAAACAGGAATCTACATCTCATACCCAGATTACGACGCGGCTTGTCTTGTGAATGCTAAGCATGAGCTGCAAGGAGGGGCTCGCATATCATCATCATTCCGCGCAGAGGCGAGAGCGTTAAGGAATTGGGCTTGTCACCAT
This sequence comes from Leptonotus elevatus, assembly GCF_054856555.1. Classification (NCBI taxonomy): domain Eukaryota; kingdom Metazoa; phylum Chordata; class Actinopteri; order Syngnathiformes; family Syngnathidae; genus Leptonotus; species Leptonotus elevatus. The sequence goes on along the minus strand of NC_141239.1, from coordinate 26,274,643 downwards.
CGATTCCTGAAAAGCACGAGTCGAGAGCGCTCGCTTGGCTGGCTAATGAAGTGAAAGACAAAACGAGCAAACAGCGGTGGGGCATGCTGATCAAACAACAGCTCGGATCAACAGCTGGAAAACAAACATGATGTGCCACAAGCCAGTTCTGGCCAAAAGTAGACTATGATAAATCAATTAAAATATGGAATTTATTGTTTATGAATCAATCTCGCGGCTGGGAGAAAACCAACTGAAGACCATAAGAGCACGCACGTGGCGACGGAGGCAAGGAAAAACTCCATCTACAGAAGAAAACTGAACAGAATCCAGGCCCAGTTGGGTTAAGAAGCAAAGAGAGTAGAGGGATAGGGCAGACAGACAAAACAGGATAGAGAGGTTGAGCGACGAGGAATGGGAGAACAATGGGCACCACAACAGCCACGATGTCAAGATCAAAGATGAACAGAAAAAGACCTCCACCTCACATGGGTTGACATTAAACAGTTAACTGTCCAGCCCATTTGTACTCTTGTCGCAAACCAAAACAGCAGCACGTAAACAGTCATTCAGATAAACATGGAGATCTACTCATGTTGTGAAACGAGGGGTAGAATTTGGGTTTTGGTTTAAGGGTTAGGTGTTCAGTTAATGGTTACAATTAAGGTTAAGGTATTTACTTCAAAATGCATTTTCTACCCCTTAAATATCATAACGAGACCACACAAGTTGTATTCCCTCCATTCATATGCAGCGTCTCAAACAACAGATCTGGCTATTCAGATCCTTATCGTGCCTCGTTTCCGCCGAATGCAATTATTGGGCATGTTGCAGGGCGTTTAGCAGCAAATTAAAAATGAGATGCCTCTGATAGCTCTGGTAGATAAAGAGAGGGAGAGAAAGAGAAAGAGAGAGAGAGACAAGAGAAAGGTGTGCTTTGCAAAAGGGGAGGGAAGCTATTAACTACTAACTATTCAGAGCGTGAAATAAGGGTGACAGAAAGAGGCAGGGGGGAAATCATTCAACTTCCAGAGGCACTCTGAAAGAAACACTCGGGAAGTGCAGGGGGAAACACTACAGACACTTCTGTATAGCTCAAATATTATAGGACTGGAATTATTAAAGCAGAACAAATAGTTTGATGCAGTGTGAGAAATGTCGGCAAAATAAATCTTTATAAAAGTATTTATGAGTTTCAATACTTATTGTGAGTGTTTGCGAACGTAGCAAATGTTTTTTTTTGTCAGTGTTTGTTCATGGTTGCAAAGACGTTTGCAAACAGTTTTAATGGTTGCAAACAGTTTACCTTGTCACCAAGAAATTTTGAACGACCAGTTTGCAACTTTTTGCAAGCTTCAACGAACACTGACAAAAAACAACATTTGTTATATGCCCTTTAGGGATGGGAATAACAAATATTTCTGGAGTCGATTATTCTAGCGATTATCCTAAGTATTATTGAACAAAAATTGATTTTGTACTATAAATAATACAATACAAAATGTTCATGTGAGGTGCAGGTATTATTTTTGTCCACTCGGGGTCACCATCTTCACATTTTACACTACTGTGACTTTAAATGTGTGTGATTTTAAAAGGCAGAGCCTGGCAGCTGCCCTGGTGAGTCGCAGCTAGTTGTTAAGTGGCTAACCAAAAAATGATCACTTCGAAGCTTTGAGGCTGGAGACAGGACTTCTACTTCATTTGTAATTAAATTATTCGAAAACAAAGAATCAAATTGATGTCGCTAAGAGTCCTATCAGACAAAAAGGAATGGAGCAAAAGAGGAAGTAGAAACTGACCAAAATAAAACGAGGCAATGATGCTAACTAAGCAAGGTTTATCACTAGTGAGAAGCCGTTAATAGATCTCTGGCAAGCACAAGTATAAGAAAGATAACGTAGCAGTCGACAGTCACTCTGCGACGACGTTTTATATGCCGTCAATATTTGGGTCAGGGTCAAAATTCCAGTTTCTGAAAAATTTGTAATACCCCATAACAAAGTTGCTCCTGTATATAAGGTAATTGTAATCAGTTGGGATATACCCGGGTCAACCGCAAGTAAACCGTGAGTACAACACACCAGTCACAGAAGACTGAGTTTACACGTGGATGCTGGATGAAATGAGCTGTATTGAGGTGCTCAGACAGCTTGTGTGGTTCGTGGTATATTGTCAGGACAATTGTATTCCCGCTCCATCGACTGGACTCTTCAAAAACAAGCAATAAGCAATCTGCTGCTCGGCGACTCTTGATCTGTGCCATTTATCCTCTGAAATGAAGGTTGGAATCGGGGAGTTATTGCCACCTGCTGCATAATGTCACACAGGGGGAAACACTTGTGATGAGACTCATTTATCAGCACTGATACTGGGCCACTGGCATCTGTAGCCTACATTTAGTTTGCCAAAGAGGGCTGCAACGAATGATCGTCTCCAACACAGATTACTCTATTAATTGTAGTGTTACTAAAAATATTTAAAAAAATAAACAATAAAAATCATAGGATTGCAGTTTCTATAGACCACTGTTTGCGGGAGATGCAGTAGTTTCATTAATGAGATATATTATGGAAAACTTTATTTGCTTGTATTCAAATACGGTAGTTGTGTCTCTGGAGTGCCTGCCCATCCATTCAAGCGTGAAATTAGACAACCAAGTACAGCTATTGTTGAAACTGTGTCTGTGAGAAATCCATTCTGATTTTGCCGAATTGTGATGTAAAAGTGGGACTAATTTACATAATCAAGTACTGCCAACATAAAAGATTTTCTCCGTCCATGGCCTTGAAGCGAGGCTGGGCAAGATTTGTAATTTCCAAGAAACGGTCCAACTACTCCAGGAATGGGCAACTTAAATGCCTCGGGGGCACAATTTTCTTCACCACTGCTACTCGTAGGCCACAAACGACCACAGAATTCCTATCCAGATGTGTGACAAAAAAATGCCATTTTAGATATGGACAAAATATGTGCATATGTGCAAAAGATGCGCTCTAAATATATTTAATCTTTCATGAATCGTAATCATTTCTTACCTATCTGAATGCATGTTTAAAATATCCCCCAACTCAAAAACAAAAGGTTTGAAGCAAACTAAAAAAGTAACCAAATAGTGATTTTTTTTTAACAATGCAAAGTAGGGATGTGCCCAAAAAAATTGATTCTCATAAGAATTGCGTATTTAGTATGATTCAGAATCAATTTTAGATGTCCAAAAATAGATTTTATTTAAATTATTTTATACTGTTTTGCCTTTGTCTGTGTGAGCGCTGTTCATGTTGTACCCGGTTTGGCCACTGAGAGCAAGTGTGGTTCCACGCGGTCTAATACACTGTTAAGTTGTAGCCACATTAGAGAGTAGAAGGAAAAAGTCACAATCAAGTTATTCCAATAAAAGTTGGGTTTTTTTCCCAGCGTGTAGCCGTTCTTTTGAGTGATAAAAGTGCTCCGAGTAGCGCGCTAATTAGCATTAGCGAGTCAGACTAGAGTAGATCATTACAATTCCTTGCGCATCTATAGATTGAAGCAAAAATCATTGTCAATAAAATCATTTTGAATCAAAAATCTTTCTTAATCGAAAATCGATTCAGAATTGAATCACAGACCCAAAAATCGGAATCGAATCGTGAGACATTCAAAGATTCCCACCCCTTGTGCAAAGGGTTCTCTTGCATAAAAATGACAATTTCAAAACAGCACAAAACTGCTGAACAGCAAACCAACATTAAGTGCAATAATTTGTGCATTTGTACACAAAAATCAACTCACTCATAATTTTTATATTATTGAGGAACTGTTTCTATTGCGTATCATCCCAAATCCTCCCCAAAAAACATTAGGCCTACTCATCAAGACCCTGTGTAAGATTGACTAAGCCATGTCTGCCATCTAGTGTTGAATGGTGATATTACAACTTAAAACAAGCATATTAGCAAGCCGTCAATGCATGTGACGAATCATGGAACATTCAAGTCTGAAATATGTTTTTTTTTTTTTAAGTGACTCATCACCCTTAAGGGATGACACAAGTCTGTGTCTGTGATAATGTGTCACTTATTCAAAGGGCCTCTGGTTTGACTGGGTCACATTCGCCGACGTTTATCTGCAAAATGATGTTGTTTTCCCCCCTAGCTCATCAGCTGCTGCTTCTGTTTGCCATCAGAAGCTGCTCTGTAGTGTAAGCAGGCGGACCAGACTTCATCGGCCCACCTCCATATGTGGCTGGAGTTCTCCATTAAACAAGAGTACAGCTTGGGATACTCTGGGCCATTGCACTGGTAAAGGAAAAGGGGGGTATGCAGGCGCCCGCTCAATAGCAGAAAAAAACAAATTAGTGCTGCATGCATATGCCAGTTGTGGTGACCTTAGAGCAGGGGTACTCGTTCTTCCGAGGGCTGGGAACTGCAGGTTTTAGAGGTTTCTCTCCTCCAACACAGCTGATTCCAATTAACAGAATCGTTAACAGTCTTATGCAGAGCTTACTTTTGAGATGAACATACAGTGCTGCTCAAAAGTTTGCGAACCCTGCAGGCATGGTCAGACTTTTTGTATATAATATTAAAATAACCTTATTAAATGTTTAATCATACCCAAATCTACGATGCTGACATTGAAAATAATGGACTTGAACAAAAAGAATGATAACATTGTCATTCATTCTTGAACAAAAGTTGTTAGTTTAAGAAAAACTCGGATTTCATGGGTGCAAAAGTATGTGAACCTCTCACTTAATTGGACATTGCACCTCCTTTTGCAATGATAATGATCTTTTACATCTACTTTGGGGGAATTTTTGCCACTCTTCATTGCAAAATGCAGCCAGTTGAGAGGTTGGATGGGCATCTAGCATAAACTGCCCGCTTCAGGTCTCGCCACAGTATTTTGAAAGAATTTAAATCAGGATTTTGACTGGGCACATCCAGAACATGAATCTTGTTGTTCTTAAGCCATTCCTTGATTGTATTGATGGAATGCTTTGGATTATTGGATTATGTTGCATGATCCATCTTCTACCAGGCAGTAACTTCACAAAGACGGTTTCAGGTTATGTTCCAGGATTTCACAATATTCCGCTGAATTCATGATTTTCTGGATTATGTGGAGTTGTCCAGGTCGTGAGGATGGAAAGCCAGCCCAGAATTTAACATTCTCACCCCCATGCTTCACACTAAAGGTGAAGGTTCTTTTGCTGGTATGCAGTGTTGACTTTTCATCATACATGACTGTTTTAGTTGTGACCAAACAGTTCAATTTTGGACTTATCTGTCCACAGAAGGGACTTCCAAAAAGCTTCAGGTTTGTCCGGGTACTCGCTGGCAAAGTTCAGATGGGCAGCTTTGATTTTATTTTTTTTTGTGAGCAGAGGCTTTTACCTTAGCAAGCCTTCCATGAAAGCCTTGTGGATTGACTTTTCTTCTGATTGTTGAAGCATGCACGTGTCCCAGATGCAGCAAAAGAGGTCTGCAAATCCCTTGATGTGATGTTCGAGTTGGCTTTTTATCTGAATTATAATTTTTCTTGTGGTTCTTGCTGATATTTTAGAAGGCTGTCCACTTCTAGGCAGGATTGTTGTAATTTTCAGTGTTCTCTAGTTGCAGATGATCTGCTTCACAATAGAATGATGAAGCTCAATTTTTTTTAGAGGACTTTATAGCTTTCCCCAGACAGATATGCTGTCACTGCCCACTTCCTGAGGTCCCCTGAGATTTCTCTTCCTCTCAGCATGACTGGCCTGTATGGGTTCACCTGGGGAAGGCTAAAGTGAAGTGGTTTCAGTCAGTGATGCGCAATTTCTTTGCTAAACCTCTCATTTCATTGGTCCATTTCAGTGGTTAGTTTAGCTACCAATTCGTCCTACCTGATCCTACGTTTTAAGCAATGCAGCGCAGGGTTCACTTACTTTTGCACCTACATGAATTGACCAAAAACTCTTTTTAATTAAGTTTTGACTACACAATTGATTAAAAAAAGAACATATATATATAAAATGTTTCAGATTGAACAACAAATCAGGTTGAAACAATTGGAAAGTCCAAATTGCTCAAGAGGTTTACAAACTTTTGAGTAGCAATAATCACGTGTGGTGGAAAAGGAAAAAAATCCAAAACCTGCAGGACTTCGGCCCTCCTCAAGGACTGAGCCACATTACAGCAGTTTTTATGTTATTCAAAGTAAAAAATAAAAAATAAAAGAAGCTTTTTTTCCTCAAGGACTAAAGACACTGACTAGCCGTCAAAGCAAATATTTTTTGTTAGTAATGTTAGTTAGTTGTGTGCAGTGGCACACTCAATCAAATAGAGTAGAACCTCTGTCTAGGGTTAGAGGCTAGAGCTATCAAATATTTTTTTTAGAAACAAGTATTCTACCTATTATCCCATCGCATAATCGAGTAGTAGGATACAAATTATGAATACAATTTTCATTTTGTTTATTTGAGGTGCCCCGTCATGCTCTATTCATTTTTCATTTTGTTTATTTGAGGTCCCCCGTCATGCTCTATCTGTTTGTGACTTAATGTGTGTGGCTTCCAAAGGGAGGGCCTGGCCTTGGGCCTCATTTATAAAGTGTGCGTAAAGCGTGTGTACAAACATTCCCACGGCAAGTATGGGATCTATCACTTTGTAATTGTAATTGTACGTGAGGACGTGTGGAAATCTGATCGTGTGAACTCACAAAACATTTTGACACACAACGGCTATACAAATACACACAAACAGGCTGAATTTAAACGTGTTTCCCAAAACATAGTTGGAGCGAGAGATTATTTGTACCCACATTTTAATGAAAGCACCATCACAAAACAAATTTTGCTACGTGAACAGTAAATGATTTCATTCAATCAATGCACAAATAATCTGCGATCTACGTGGGCTGGAGGAATTAACGAACAATTCATTCATTCTACAAAATAGCTCTGCGGGTGGGCGCCTCCAATAATAAGTGCAGACAGCCTGGCTACATGTATACAGCAGTGAGGTCACATCTCCCCAGCTTGCAATACGGGTGCTCAAGTAACTTGCTCGTCCCCCCCCAGTTTAAAGGGGAAGTCAATTTTCTTCACAATAATATGTTGTATGGGCCCCCACTTGCCTAAACACAGCATTCTCTGTGCGCAAGGGGAATACGAGTTAAGCAACAAAATCCACCTTTTGGTCATTTTGCCAATTGCTGTCGACTGAAAATGACATCGCAGTTACTTTAACCTCAGGCCAATCAAGGCGCACCGGTTTTCTGAAGCTGACTCTCCCATCTTGTTAGTTATTTTCTTGTATTAGGAACACTTGCATTAGTTGTTCCAAACAGTGCAATTCATTCTTTACCCTCTGTGCGCTGATTTCTGATTTCTTAAAAGGAAACCTGCTACCATATAGAGTCAATTGGAGGCGTTTGTCAATGCAAATGAGGCTAGATGTGCCCAAGCATAGCTGTTTAAAACGGGTGGGATTTATCAACACTAATCAATTACTGGTAGGGATGGCAGAGTACAGATACCAGGCATCTGTAGTGGGCCGATTACCCAGCCTTATTTCAAGGTATCAGTACTTGCAACAGGAACCAGAAATTAGAAAATTTACATTAATTTCATGCAATTTTAAGGAAAAATACTAAATTGGGATATATAGATATAGATATGTCATTGTTTTTTTTTGGGGGGGGGGGGGATTTTGTGTATAAATAGTACTAGTGGTATTGGTACCGGTGACTACGCAAGTGCCAAGTACTTGTACTGGTGTCGGTCTGAAAAAAAGTTGTCAGTACGTTTGATATGTATGGGTTTGTTTGTACTTAAGCACATACTAAATTTCAGTCGTGTGAATGAATTTAGAACCTGCTCTTGGCACTCTGATGAATGAGAGCCTCCTGGTAAGTGACGTTTACGTCAGTGAATAAGAGTATAGTTGGCTGTTTTTAGCTTAAGTTAGCCAGTCTGCAGCGTGTGGGCATCGGTTAGTGATGGCAAAACGAAGCCTCATGAGGCTTCCAACCATTTCAGCCAATTGTTTCGAGCAAGGGTTCATTTCTTGAATGACTAATGTGCACACAAAACCACCTGGTGGCCAGGTGGATAATGACAGGCAGCTGTATCTTAACCACATAATGTGTGATGCATAGATGACCTTTGATTTACCTACCATAAATTTTGTCAACAAACATTAGGTGACTGCGTATGCAGTTCCCATTTTATTGGACAACAAAGACATCATAGGCAAGATCATGGACATGAAACACAAATGTTGTTGCATCAACAATCAGGTTTTTCTGATTTTATTAATGAGTGTCTACTTTTCCTCATGTGAAGCTAAAAAAAAGCTACAACCACTAGGAATGAGGTGTGCCTAAAGGCTATGGGAGATTCTTATTTGTTACTATCTGCTGACTAAATATATAAAAAAGTAATGATAAACATGTATATAATTTCAAAGAGGTGGTGTAAGGGTGTCCCACAGGAACCATTCCACCCACAGGAGGACTCGTCATGACTCTTTTCTTCAGTGAGACAGAAGCCCCCTGCCGTCTTCCCACATTCGTTAAAATGCAAAATTATAAATAAAAAAACGCTGCCACTTATTTTTGTCACGATGAGCTTCTCTTTCATGTGTCTCTCTACTGATCATTTTTCAGCATATTTTAAAATCAAGTGATAATATTAAGGCGAGCCAAGTTCATGATCAAACGACATCATTTGTAATGTTAAAATAATAAAGTCAGATTTTCTGAGAAATAAATCGTAATACAAAAACAATTTACAAATACACTTTACGAATGCAATTTACAAATATTTACGAGAATAAAGAGAGAATACCTTTCAGTAGTTACAATACTCTATAGGGTTCTTGCAGGAATCACTAAGTTAAATTTGAGACCTTTTTGAGACCTTTTCAGACCATTATGAGAACATTTTTAGACCAACATTCAAGTCATAGCAAGCTGGCGCTTTCCGGCTTTCGCGTGTGACTCGAGTGCCTTCACATCCAAAGTCTCCAACTTTTTTGTTTTTGTTTGCATACTTTACAACGAGCCAAGTGCCTATCGCCTGCTACCTCTTCAAACCAGCTGGAAAACTCGGTACTTTCAAGCCAATTCTTGTTAAACTGACTGACTTAAACTGGGTTTTGATTTGCTTCACTTATCGCAGCCACTTCCACTACGGCAAAACTCCTCTCAGAATTTTTTTTTTCAACATTGTAATCAAGTGGCCGAAACTGTACTATAATGCTTTTGCTAATGCAGGGTTCTACGTTAAGCCTTTTCGGATGGTGGCCCTGCCAGAACCAGCACTGGCCATGTATATAGCTAGCTAGCCTTGGACCGATCATCAGAATGTGGTAAAAAAAATTTTTAAATCAATACTATTAACCCATTTGCTCCCAAAAACGTACAAATGCGTTCTATTTTAAATGTTTTAAGTGTCCCAAAGAAGTGTTTATACGTGTGTATGTTTTTTTATGCTACAGCATACAGAAGGCTTTGATGCAGCCTCTCAACTGCAAAGAACAGTTGAAGAAATGGTAGTTATTACACAAACGGCCAGCGGGTGGCAGCAGAGCATAGGAAAGGAACCAGGACCATGTTGAAAAAAAACCCTCAATTGCTCAGAATTCTAAGTAGATTTGTGAATAATGATTAAACTTAGCTATATTATAATTCTAATTGCTGCAAAACGGAAACAGATAGAAATATACTTGTTTACCTGATGAAAGAAGAGACTTTAATCTTTCTTTTGGTAGGTTTCATGTTTTTATAGCAATACAACACAATATTCTGTGGGCCTTACACAATCAGTCAAAATCCAGTAAAACAGCTGGGAGTGAAGGGGATTGTTTTAGTGAAAATGGCTGGGAGTGAATAGTTAACTCTTTGACTGCCATAAACGTTATAAAACGTTTAGCATAAACCTAGGGAAGGGCGCCGAGGACGTTAAAAGACGTCCCCTATGTTTGTTTTTTTTTTTTTTCAAAAACGGGTGCAGGAAAGCCTTGGGCAGCTGTGCTGAAAGTATCAGGCATATCTGAATAGTAAAAGACTCGTTTTGGCCCCTAGAGGGCAGCGATGACTCTCTTTGCACAAGGTTGAATGGGCCGCCCACCGTGGGCGTCAGTAGAAGACGTGAGGCGGAGCTAGAGTGTTGAGGAGACAATGGCTGATCCAAGCCACAATGGCTTGACCAAGCAACCGGTTACAAGCAGCTCACGCTTGAGCATTTTTTTCAAAGACGGAAAGCATCAATCAATACTAAAAAGCGCATTGATGTCGACGATGATGATGACTCCGAGCTTGACGCCAAAGTTGGAAGCTTTGACGTGACTGTTATGAACACGTAGTAAGCCTCACCGGCTAAGCGCGGCTAGCGCGGCTAGCGCTGCTAAGGCCGGAAAACGCGCACAATAGCCGGCCGGGTACTTCTACACAATCGGACATTCGATCGGGCGATGGAGAGTTGGCATCGACCAATGCAGATTGATGATGATGATGATGATGACTCCGAGCTTGACGCCAAAGTTGGAAGCCTTGACGTGTTTACGATCACGTAGTAAGCCTCACCGGCTAAGCGCGGCTAGCGCTGCTAAGGCCGGAAAACGCGCATAATAGCCGGCCGGGTACTTCTGCACAAGCGGACATTCGATCGGACGATGGAGAGTAGTCGAAAAGCATCGACCAATGCACATTGATGATGATGATGATGGTCACTCCCGAGGTTGACGCCGGAGTTGGAAGCATTGACGCGGCCGTTATTCTCTCGTCATAAAGCCTCACCGGCTAGCGCTGCTAACGCCGGAAAACGCGGAGCTGCACAAGCGGACATTCGATCGGACAATGAAGAGTACCCCGAGTCCAATGCATATTCATCGGAGGAGCGGGTACAGTCTGATCACGGAGAAGACACTGTTTCTGGACTACGATGCCACCATGAATGGAGTGGATAAAATGGATCAGAACATCTACCACTCGGTATAGCAACCGAAGGACATGAGGAAGCCACAACGTAACATCACCGTAACGTAACCGTAGCATGATCCTGATATTAGACTTTATGGCAACACACACTGCAGTATATACTTGCTATTCCCCGGAAAAAACGGCCTGCAAGAAAGTGGAGCTTTTGCACGCGAAGAGGCAATCTGTTGTGCAAATGCTGTTGCGTCTCTTTGCACGCAGGAGAGTGTTACAAAAAGAAAAACTGTCGTTGAAACATCCACATATTTGTAAATAGCACCACAGTTGCACACATTTGTAAATAGTTTGCCAAATTGTTGTCAAATTGTTACACTGTTGAATGTAAATAAACGTATTTTGCTATCAAAAAACACTTTTTCATTCTTGGTGGTAGTGTTTTATAGAAGTAAAGCACTATTTAGGTGTTTGTGGCATCATTCATGGACAAAAAGAAGTGTCAAATTCACTAGAATGCATGAAATAATATCGTTTCACTAAAAGCTTGATTTCTCCGTATTTTGGTCCAAAACAGGCGAAATTGGGTGAAACTAACCATTTTCTATTGTTGATTACTAAAGAACGGAATAAGGTAGAAACAAACTTTTTTTTTCTGATGAAAGATGAAAGTCCAATCTTTCATTTGGTAGTATGTGTGTTTCCATAGTCCAAACAGAACATTTTCTGTGGACCTTGAAAGATCAGTCAAAATGCTTAAATCGGCTGGCACTGACGGCATCCCTTTTCTGAAAACGTCTGGCAGTCAAAGAGTTAATATGTCCCCATGTGTGTATTTTTTATTTTTTATTTATTTATTTTACAAAGGACTCCCCAATCTCGAGTGTCAAAAATCGCTTGCTTTCTTTGATTTTCAGTTTTTGAGGATGACGACAACACAGCACATCCCCAGAACTCGTCACTTCATCACCGCAAGCTCGACACCACTTGGCAAAAAAAAAGAAAAAAGATTGCTATAGTAATAAGAGAAAAAATAAGAGAATAAATAATTTAATGCTTCCAAATAAGAGATAAAGTAATACACAATTAATAAAACATAACTCTAAAACATTGTATACTAAAATGTTGATTTCTTCACATTTATTGATCAAATTTCTAGGGCCATTTGTAGTTTTACCGGTGTCCAGACACCCTGTACAATACACAACAAAATGAATCAAAAAAAATTTATACGGAAATAAAATAAAATAAAATAAAAATATCTAGTGGCCATAAAAGTCACATTCAAAATATGTGGTTCTACAAGATTTTTTCAAGGCAAGTGCAAAAAAATGTAATTCAATACAACAGCGTGCCTAAGAGTTGCTCCCATTAAACCGGTTTCCACACAAACTGTAGTGTCTCCGCCTGAACACTTGGTGGCACACTGTGTCGCACCCACATAATGATGTACTTCATAGACAGCCGAATAACCTTAACAGCTGTCATGTGCTAACTTTGAATTGAAGCTGTTAATAAAATTAATAAAGACAAATACAAGACTAATTGCTGAGAATGCTGCACAGATCATCAAACTCAATGTCAGCTATAGGCACAGACAGCGACCCCCCCCCCCCCAATTTAAAACTATTTGTGGTGATCAAAGGCTTTTATCTGCTAAGCTTAAGCTAGATGCTATGCTAACCGCTACGAACTACCCGCCCACCCGAACTACATTGACGACAATGTAAATGCACTCCCGCGAATGCCCCCCTTTGCTTTTGGGTTAGGTGTGGACGGTTTTCAGCTATCAGACAGTCGAAACAATAACGTAACAGGCACAATTTGTTTTTGTTTTCCTACAGCCAGTTCTCTGCATAGACGGAGCGGATATAAGAATTTAAGACTTGGGTTTGGGTAAACTAAATTTTAGACCTTGTATGAAAATATTGTTGTTTTTTAAGACATTTAAGGCCTAAAATTAAGTTTCTGAATTTTAGACTTTTTAATTTTTGTTTAAATTACATACTCACAACAAATCAAGCAATTCAATAAAAACTGTCAATCAGGTACAACTCCTCTCCCGGCCACAGTTCGAGAGAAATGGCTGAAGGGACAAAGGAATGCTTGTACTTGTTGCTTTTAATCCTTGGAAATTTAAACCGAGATCCAGACGGCAACATCTCAAACTCAAGATATAAAGGACGAGAGTCATCCGAAAGAACGACATTGGTTTTCCTCGATACCTGCCTGTTGAACAAATCTGTAAGTGAGCTTTGATGAACTCTCAATATTTTACTACTTGTATTAGTTATTTTGCTCAGTCCATTTTTTGATTTGGTTTTAATGTTGCCAAACCAGCATAGAAGAGATAATTCTAGTCAACACACATTCAATGTATGATTTATAAAATCAAATCAAGGACTTATCGATCTGGAACTTGGAAAGTTTCCTCAGACAGGACAGTCGTTGCTGGCCCTTTTTTTAAAGATTGTCTGAGTGGCAAGTAAAATTTAACTTATTGTCCAATATTGTCCCAATATATTTATAGCTCTCAAAAGTGTTTACTGTCTGGCCTTTAATAATGGTTTATTATATGTTTAATATTATTAAGTTTAAAGTTCAAGTGGTGTATAAAATTGATGGAACAGTGCGGACACCTCATGTATTATTTTAGAGCTAACATCGGCTCTACAGTTCATACTTGTTTGTCGTCAAACATCTCAGACATTCTTTCATTTTTACTTCCTGTAGCTGTCCCGACCGACACTGATGAACACACCGAGTCTCATTCAAGTTCGAAGCGCAAAGTCATCAAAGACACTGGGAGTTGAAAGAATCAGTGGCGGGCATATCGCAACACTTAGTAATTCACTCTTGCAAGAGGTTTCATCACCGCCCCGATGCAAGGGATGAAAAAATTATAATTTATTGATCTTGCTTCCACATGTTCCCATTTTCCAGCGACAGCTTAAGCAGCACTTTTATGGACAAATCTCAGGTTTGTGTTCCTTCCTGGAGGCTATTAATTGTCCTGAATAGGCGTAACCGCTCCCGAGGCGCAACTCCGTGTCGGCCATACATAAGGCATTATGGTGCCAAGTCTTGCTAGGGGTTTCGTCAAGCCCTCCATCCAATCCTCTCCTTCAGCAACTGGACTGCAGGGCTGGGCAATTTGGCCTTAAGATAAAAACTCTTAATATTTATATTTTGACAAAAACCTGATATCTGATTTTGTGTGTGTATGAATGGGTGAATGTGAGGATTAAATTATAAAAAGCAGTCCATTTACCATAATCAACTTTTTTTTCCACCCTTTGTTTATAGAAAACTCAAATGACAATGACATCATTCAAATGTAGTTTTGCTATTTTCCCCCTCCTGGGATTTACTTTATTTTTCCTGATCTCAAACAAGGATTCAATCTAAAAATACAAATAAGACACACATTTATTCTTACTTAAAATACACAATTTTGTTAGTCACAATGCCTATTGCCTATTATCGTTAGCCCAATAGCATAATTACCCAAGTCATGTTTGATTTATTCTCACCATAGCAATAAAAAATAAAAAAGCCTAGTGCTTGCTCTTTTATCCCTTCATGTCTCTAGAGGGGCTGGAAAAGTCGCTATATTAGAATAGCTAAATCACTTACAATTGGCAATACTGATTCTGCTTTTGTCATCAAGCTCCTCTCTGTTCGCAGCTATGCTGTTAGTTAAAGCAGTGCACATCAGCAAAGACCAGCTTCTAACTATGGAAGGCTAAAAACCAAGACTAAAAAAAAACTGAATTAATTGATCAAATCAAAATCTTACGTTCTTTACTGTCGTAATAACCAAGACATTTCTGAGCCGTTTTCCAAAAGCAAAACACCTCTGCTCAACTCAATCAGTCTCCTCTTCAGGTTCGAGCCCTCATCTATTCTCGTTACCTGGAAGGCGGCAACTGGAAGCTTTATTGCAAAGCCGAGCACCTGTCTTCTAAAACGCATTTAAATGCACGGCACACATACACACACACGATGATGAAATAAGTCGGCTCGGCGAGCAAGAACAGGGAGGGAAACTTCAATCTGCCTATAAATGCTCAACAGTTTCCAAGGTGACTTTAAAAGAGAAACGGTAGCGGATAATTCATTACCTGGCCTCCATGCAGGCTAATGGGCTGAAAATGTCATCCCGCCAGTCGCGAGGGGGAAACAAGAGCATCTGCCCCATCAAAATAAGAGAAATGGACTGTTAAATTGTGTCAAATGCTGTCACCAGAGAGCTTGCTCTTGCCTGGATTAGAATACCACAAAATAATCCTAAAAACGAAGGAACATTGTGGCGGGAATAAAATGATAACGTTTACGGGGAAACAAATAGGTAATATAACTGTAAATTGTTGTAAAAACGTTTGCTATTTGTCAAGAAAAAAAAAGTCAGAAAATTATGAGAATGAACATTTTTGCAGTGGGGAAAGTCATACTATTATGTAAAAAAAAGTTGTAGAGCGAGAGTATAAAGCATTTACCCCTCTCAAGAAAAGAATTATGTAATATTGCAAGAATAGTTATTTAATTGTAACATAACAGTTTCTCTTCTTTTAAAATGTCAACATTTTTTAATTAATTATTACTTTTTTCTTGTATTACAAAGACAATTTGGTGTCACAGAAGGAAGGAAGGAAATAGGGACGCGCGATAACTTTTTTCCCCACTGATACTAATAACCGATAACTTTCTGCTGCTCCACACATATACATTTTTCTTGTGAGCTGTTGTTGCAGCTTAAATTAATAAAGGGTCATTGATGGACAAGTTTGTCTGATGATGCCCATTTTATGAATTATCAGGTGGTACGATCAAATTGAAATAACCAATTTGGGACTTTTATTTTAAAATACATTTATAGACAGGAGTTTGTATCATCCACAAAACAGTCAAGAACCCATGGGAGCAGCTATCAGGTTTGTATAGTCTCACAACTATGCAAACAAAAAGTTACCCTTTAACAATTGGCACGTGTTGGTCATATTTGGACATATGGCCTGAAAAATATATATTTTCACTTTAATTTTAATTGTGTGGCTAGCTAGTTTATTTTGTTTAGATGGCTAATTGTTAGCCTCATAACTTTGATTTGAGAAGAAAATATTATGTGGTGCGACCATTATAGAAAGTGTTCCATGATAGATGCATGTCTTAAATTATAGATGCCCTGAATTGTAGATAATAGTGAAATTGTAGATAACAGTGAATAATTATAAAGAATAACTATCTTATGTGCTTTTATAATAAATTAACTGTGGTGGGTCTGGTAAAATCCTTATCCGTGAATGACCCTAAAACATTTCAATCCCGCTTCTTACTAATGGTGTAACAGGTCGGAGGATGACATAAAAAAAAGTGATCAAAGTGAGGCGATGAGTAATCTTGTCCCAATTTCCCCGAATGCAGCAAAACTTTAAGTGTGTTTGAGGCGGCTTTCAACAAAAATAGGTAGACATTAATGACGTAATTTCCCCCAAAAAATCATTCCGATAACAATTGGTCCGACAATCATCGTGCATACCTAGAAAAGATGAATACATCTGGTCTGAGGGAAAGGAAGTCAAAGAATAAGTCAGAAAGGAAGGACAGAAGGTAGGTACAAAGGAAGAGGCAGAAGAGTAGGTTTCTGCAAAGGAAGGAAGGACGTACAGAAGGAACAAATGAAGGAGCTCAGGAAGGAAGGAGGCAAACTAGGAACAAAGGAAGGAAAGCAGAAAAGTGGGTTGAAATGAAGGCATGCACTAGGCAGGATAGAAGGATGCATGAATAAAAAACAGGTCAGAAGTAAGGCAGGGAAGAAGGATGGAAAGTAGGAAACAGAAAGATGGGTTTCAGCAAAGGACAGATGGAAGTAAGGATGCTTGAATGAAAAGCAACTCCAAGTGAAGGAAGGAGGTCAGGAAGAAAGAAAGAAAGAAGGGAGGTCAGGAAGGAAAATATGGGGGCAGGGGTAGGCTGGAAATGTAATAAAATGCAAAAACATGAAGTGCATACCTACTTTTGGCCCACCCTGTATATTGCTTAGCATGCATTTTCTAAATGGATGTGACAGCTTGACACCTATTTGGCACTTCGGTCTGAAGGCTTGAAGACAAAGACACACATGCGTTGGGTGATGCTCATCACTTGATGCTCATCTCGAGCCACCTCGGCCGAAAGACCCCCTTTATCCTGTCTCCAAGCGGTCCTTTGTGATGATTCAGCATATTGAAATAGTAATAATAACGATGCTACACACAAAAGACGTCTGCTTTTGCTTCGCCGTCTTGCAATTCGGCGGTATGCGACAGCAGATTCGTCACCAAAAAAGGATGATCCAGATACTGTATATTATTTGTATTTGATTTAAAACCAAATTCCAAAAAGAGGTGGTTTTGGTTTAGATATAATATAGCGTTGGTGGGGAAAATAAAGACAACCAACCTGGTTTGGCTTTGTGAATGTTCAGCTTCGGATTGCTCGCTCCCCCTTTGACGGCGAGATGATGAAGCAGCAGCAGGTTCGCATGTGTTGACGCTAGCCAAACACTTTGGACATTCCACGACCCCTTCCACGCGTCAAAGTGTCAAACAATCCCCCCGCCTACTAATAAACAAGCGGGACACAAGGGAAGGAGACTCCCCCACGCCCTCGTTTACATTTGGCAACTAACCAGCGCTTCCTACTATCACGTCTCTCCCGGTGCCAATGTACCCGTGGAAAAAAAAATACATTTTTCTACAAACGATTAGCTCTCGTTTCGCTTTTACAAGATACAACACATGGCGCTTCCGCTTTCAAAATTATACAACCCTACAAGGAAGAACGTCTGTTCAGGCTTTGCTACCAGACAAGCGTTTTCTCTTATTTTGAAAGTCAAACAATGCTGTAAAATCTTGCTACCGTGACGCCGCTGAGATCGGTGGCTAGCAGGTTGTCAAAAAACAAAACAAACACACACACACGCACATACTCGTGCGCGCGAGCACGCACACGCAACACGAACAACGACAAACCCACATGACTGACGAAGAACGTTTCCTTCGAAGCGGGGAGATCTTGCATTTGAAATGTCCGCGGCCGCCGTTTGTGGTTTGGAAGAGGGAAAAAGACACGTTTCTTGTTGTTTCTTGTTTGTACCTGGCCGTACGTCATCAAGTTTGGTCACGTGACTTCATTCATAAACCGCTCAAAAAAAGAAACAATCCCGTAATAATGATAGCGTTGGCCAACTTTTGTGCTCTAAGGTCACATTATTATTATATTATTTTAAATGGGACGGATCGGCCAAGTCATAGGCCCATTTTTTTTCTAATATGTGTGTAAAGAAAGTAAATAATTCTGTAATTTTAATTGTTATTATTTCTAATTAATTTAGTTATAATTAACTAACAATCATTCAATAAAGCAATACAATTAAATAAACGTATTTTTTATATTTATTTACAATAAGCAAATTATTTATTAAGATAAATTATTAACCAATGAAACATTAACCAGTAAATTTTTTAACTAATTTTAGGGCATAAAGGGAATCATTAAAGGTGCATTGTGCTATTTAAAAAGGTAATATTAAAGTATTTTCTACATCATGCATGCACCACCAATGTCCAGATGAGTAAGAAGAGCCCTGACTGTTTTACTCTAACTGCATCTATCAGCTTTTATAGAGTGTGCTGACCCTCACACTCCACATTTTCTTTAGGGAGGGGCGGAGTTTTTCTTTCCTCATTTGAAGTCATGTCTTCAAATGAGGAAATGAGGTCAACTGTGGCTGTGTCTTTAAAATCGTGTACATACTCACATGCTGCACGTTATGCTTTGGGCCAGAGGTTGCAGTCCCAAGTAAAAAAGTAACAAACTGCACAAAGACCCTTTAATGCAACAAATACTGCAGGCGTACAATATTGATAATGAAAATGTTCAGGAGTTAAAGAATGGAGGGAGAGGTCAGGAAGGAAAATGTTCTTGAAAATTATTTTATTTATAATTAATAAACCAATAATGATACATTAAGCTAAGTGGTTATTTTACTGCTAAGATGATCAACTGTGCCACAAATCACACATTAAATAGCCCACATTTTGATTTGCTGTATGAAACAAATAAAGACGTCAGTGAAACCAGACAAAATATAAGGGACACTTTACAGTTGAAACTTTGCAAGAATTGTGTTTGTATCATAAGGAGTAATAATGATGGGATATGTAGCAGTATCAATAGTTTAAAAAGTGCAAATTACCGGTATTATGCAGAAAACCCATCATAGCGGAGTAGTGGTTATTATCATGTCTGCTACACTTCTGTTATTCTTGGTTCCAATCTCAGCTCCAGCTTTCCTGCACGCCAGTTAGCATGTTCTCCCTGTGCTTATGTGGGTTTACTCAAGGTCCTCCAACGCTCCAAAAACATGATGTTTGGTTCAGTGAAGACTCTAAATTGTCAATCGAAGTGAATGTGAATGGTTGTCTGTCCGTATGTGCCCTATGATAGGCTGGCTGGCTGTCAGTCCAAGGTGTACCATGCCTCTCGCCCAAAGTCAGCTGGGATTGGCTGCAGTCCACATTCGGCAAATTAAAAACGCAAAGTTGATTAGCACATCTGTCTCACAGTTATGAGATTCTGGGTCAGATTTCGCCTTTCATGACCATTTGAAAAATATTATATACATATATATGTATAAATATATATATATATATATATACTGTATTGCATAAATACTTGTTACCCAACCCTTATTTCAATGCAAAGTATTACATAGTGTAAACGTGTACTTTGCTTCCATTTAAAAATAAAAGGATAAAACAGTCATGCGAAAATAGGTGTTATTCCTCTTAGTTCTTGATCAATTATTTTTTCTTGGATTGAAGATGCTGATCCCACGTGATGGCATGCCCACGGCCTCCACGGTCACTCCTGGCTGTTGCATCACTTTGTCTAGGGTTGTCTTCTTGATAGCAGCCGGTGAAATCCTCTCCTGGTCTGCCAATGACTGCAGTTCCCTTAAAAAAATAAAAAATACAAATAAAAAGTGCAGGTAATGCTTTAAGTATAACTTTAGCACAAATAACTGTCACACTAGTATAAAATTAAATGATCCGATAATGTATGTGAAACACAACTCGCACATACCTTTCCATCACAAGTGACATATGGCTGTTAAATAATATTTTTGTGTTGATCAGGGGCAGATATAATATGTTTTACTTCTTTCTGTCCGATTTCATTTCTTTTTTTTAAAGAATGAAATACAATTTTTGAATTGAACTAGCAAGCTGCTAACGCGAGAAGACAACAGTCTACATCTTTACAGAGCACTCCTTGTCAAAGAACAGAAGATCAAAAGGATAGACAGAAAGATAAAAAGGAAGTAGAAATCAACCAAAATTTGAAGAATATAAAGTTGGCGGCTAGTTTAAGAAGATATCGTAGCCGTCGTCTACATTAACTCAAGGCTCTTTCTTGCCAAACATCACAAATAAATGGACAACAGATCAAGGACCTTTTTTCAGAAAAAAAGTTAGATGAGGGTCTCACCAAGTTAACATGAATGGGAACAAAAACAGGAAGTTCAAGCTTACCACAATTAACCCAGTAACAGCACAAAACATGACTTTATTGAAACAAAACTATTACTCGATGATTATGACGCTGAAACAACAACAAAGATTGTGGCTAGAGTGAGAAGCTAACTCCTTTGTTGACAAAAAGCGAGTTGAAAGTCCAACAAAGTCCAAAACAGGAAGCAGAAACTTACCAAAGTAGCCTGGTAACCACTAAACATGTCTTCCGCTTATCAATTACAACACTGAGACATGAGCCGATAAAACGTAGCAGTTTACAAGCGCCGTGCAAATAATTGAAATTTGAAATTTAACCCTGATTTCGATTTTGTCTTCTCACGATCTTTAAAACATTACAATCAAAGAAAGACGATGAATTGTGGGTTTTGTTGCGGTTACCTGGTCCGAACACAGGAGGCCTCGACCGCGTTGATGAGGAGGCTGCGGAAGCCGCCGCTCTCCATGACGTGGAGGGCGTGGATGGTGGCGCCTCCCGGTGAGCACACGTTGTCCTTGAGCTGCCCGGGATGCTGCTCCGAGTCTAGTAACATCCGAGCGGCGCCCTTTCAAAGCCACAAAAGAAATACGATTAAGATCGTATCCGGTAAGTGCTAATAGTAGGGGTGTCGATCTGTATCACGATTCGATTCGATACCAATTAATCCCAATACGAATCTATAAATCAACGATTGTGATTTTTTTTTTACTCAAATTTAAAAAATACTTATCAGTAAACTTGTACATTGACACTGTAAGATTTGTATGAAAATGTACTTCAGGCTTATAACTGTGAGGCACTGTATTTAACAAACAGGTTGCAATCTGTTTCATGTTTGTACAGCATTGAAATAAAATTTTAAGGCTTAATGTTCCATTAATATAACATTCTTTCATGCTTAAAGTGTAAACCCTAACCCTAATTAAGACATTTTGTTGAATATTTCCATCATAAATTGATCTTTAAAAATCAATTTGGCTTCATATTGAATCGATACGAGAATCGGGCGCTGTAATATTGTGATATATTGCCGAATCAATTTTATTTAACACCCCTAGCTAATAGTGTAATTTACTTCTTTTTTTTTTGCTTTATTCTGGGAGAGTGTCTGGAAAGAAGAAAGTCTCTATACGGGGCATTTGTTTGTTCAAAGGCATGGCATGGTGTCAAGGTGTACATTTTTCAGGTAAATACTCATCATTTTTGTTTCTATAAACTATTGAAACACATCTCCCAAATTAGAATAGAAATATTGTCATTTAGTTGCAGAAAAAAAAAGGTAGTGATTTATCAACGCCTTTCCCCCCAGAGCTTTACAAACATATTGTAAACATGTAAACACACTTCACGTAAACACAATGAAAACATGCATTCGTCCATTCACATTCACAAATATGATCCCAACATTTTCCTGTCTTTTAACACACAATATAAACGGTATTTTCACATAAATACAATGTAAACACTGGTCTGTGCATTCACACATACAATGTAAACACATCTTGCACTTCAAATAAACACACTGATGGTAAAGTGTATTCTTTCGCTACAGTAGTCAATAGTAAGCTTTCCAAGTCTGTAGTGACTGCTGAGTCAAGTGTGACACGTAGTGGTAAAGGTCAGTATCACAGTTTGTGTTTGATAGTTGTGTGAACTTGGATTTCTATTTACACAAATGACACGTGTGGTCGGAGGTGCTAAGAAACGAGTGATACACTACATGTGTCCACTGCATTTTCATTCAGGCATAATAGTGTACAAGGTCTGGCGTTCATACCAGCAGGGCTTGAGCGCCGAGGCGTACAGCGAGTCTCCTAGGCAGGCCCATCTTCACGCCGCCATCGGCGAGGGCGTCCACAGCAGTGAAAGCCTGCAAGACCATCATCAGTCTTTAAGTGAAACAATTTGAGGTCCTGTCCATTTCACATATACCGAACAAAGAAGCTGAATACCGGTCTCTCTGTTGATGTAACACACATTTTGTAAATCTGTCCCTTCACGTGAACACAATGGAAACACTTTTGAACAGCTACTGTCCATCCAACTAATGTAAACATCTATGTATCTATTCACACAAAATGTAAACACCCATCTTTCCATTCACAGACATGTTAACATCTGTCACATGATGTTAATATCTGCAAGTCACTTCACACGCATGATGTAAAAAAAATAAAAAATAAAAAAATATATATTTTTTTGTCCATTCAGTTCAAATACACACATACTCTATTCACATATTAAGTGGGCATCTGTCCGTAATATAAACACGTCTGCCAGTTCAAACACTCTCATCTGTCAATTTGCGTGTACACATAACATGGATGTCTATCAGTCAAATTAAAAGTAAAAAACAAAACAAAACATTTTTGTTAGAAAAACAAAACAAAACTGAGAGAACTTAAAAAAAAAAACACGATAACTGAATTTACATTATATGTTTAGCTATAGCTAAAGCTATAACTATAATTACAGCACAAATGGCCTTCGTTTTCACCTTTTTTCATACATGAGCATTCAGGGTTTATTTTAAATGTATTTATTAAAAAAATTACTGCATGACCATATGGAAAAAGACTCAATATATAAAAAACTAAAATTAATACTAAACTAATAAACGCCTCAAAACGTGCGCTGGTATTATAGGCACAGCACTTTCGTGGTTTAGATCTTATCTCTCAGAGAGAACGCACTGTGTAATCCACGGAAATGTGACCCCTGAATTAGGGCTGTGCAATTAATCGAAATTCAACTGCAACTTCAATTATTACAATCCACAATTACAAAATCTCCATAATCGTAAAAATGATTATTAATACTAATTTTGAGTTGTTTAAATGTATACATTTGCAACATTTTTATTTTAAAATAACAAATGTAATATATTTTGTTTCATCCAATTTACAAACATAATTTTTGTGTTTCTAAATTTTTTATTTGTCTTACATTTTTTTACGTTTAAAATGTTCTTGTTTTCTACCAAAAAATAACTGATCGCCCAATGATTTCAATTATAACCAATATAATCAGGATTAATATTTTCTTCATAATCGAGCAGCCCTACTCTGAGTATTAAAATGCCACCTGTGGAATCCTGCATGGATCAGTATCCAGCACACTATTGTTTAGCATCCACATGCTTACGCTTGATGCTAATACCAGTATTGTAAATATAACAGTGTTTACTGCTATGCTGATGATATTTGCCATTAGAACTAACAAACGTGACAATAAAAGTTGCAGTTTTGTTTTATGGTGGGTGGATGGGTGGGGGGTCCTGTACTGACTGCTTTTCTGAGTACCCAGATACCTCTGCCCCCCAATAAAGCAAAACTGCACCTTTCAGAGTGGCCTTTTATTGTGGACAGTCTAAGGCACACCTGTGCACTAATCATGGTGTCTAATCAGCATTTTAGATTAGGTGTGATGGATTATCTCGGCAAAGGAGAGGAAGAAAAAAACTGTCCGTCATTCAAAGACATACATGCAAACGCATTTGTCTGCCCGTGCACAGATATGCAATGTAAAAATCAAGCCGCAGCCTAAGTTATGTGACTCACGTAAGCAGGCCCGCTTCCACTCAGGCCTGTAACAGCATCAATGAGGTCCTCCTCCACTTCAGTGCAGTAACCCACACTGGCCATCAGCTGCTCTAGTAGCTTTCCATCCTCCACCTCTGCATGGGTACCCGTGGCGTACACAGTAGCCCCTTCCCGCACAACCACAGGCGTGTTGGTCATGCAACGCATTACCTTCGGAGCGGCGCGATACTGCAGCAGCTTCTGCAAAGACATACACTGGTTACGATTCTGTAGTATGTATTGTGTGACTGTGTGTCTGGCGACCAATCCAGGGTGCCCACTTGCCTGTCACCCTAGGTCAACTTAAAAAGGCTTCAGCTCACCCGCGAGCCAACAGTAATAAAGACCGGCACTATAGGAAATGGTTGAATATCTCCTTTGAAGCAGCACACTGACTCGCCTTCTCGATGGAGCTGATGGTGACGCCGGCAGCACAGGAAACGATAAGGTGACGATCTTCGATGCTTGGTCCAATCTCGTCCAGCACGAAGGGAATGATGTGGGGCTTCACTGCCAGGAACAGGACGTCGCTCTTGTTCACCGTCTCTTTGTTGCTCGTTGTGAAATACACCCCTAATTTCTGTATGTAAATTGTCACTGATTTACCAGGTGCATTAAGAAAGACAGATCTGTTTAAAACGTTTACCCACCCGGAGTCCCTGGACAGTGGGGAGATCTGTGTCTGGGGAGCTGGCTGTGATTCTGTGGGCGGCGATCACACCTGAACATAACCACAGATCAGTTCACGTGAAGACACAATCGACAACTTGAATAAATCAACGTTGAAAACTAAACATACCTGCCGCTGTTAAGCCTCGCACCAGTGCATAAGCCACTTGGCCCGCTCCTATGAAGCCCACACTCATCTTACCTGCCAATGGACACAAATTTAAATAAGCAGGTGAATTTTTATTTTGGGATGATGTTACAATGGGTTAGGGTTAAACAGTGCAGTGAACCTCTATTGGCAAATTTGGCAGTGGTGTAAATTAAAGGCTGACCACCTGGTCCCAGAATTTCAAAAACTTAAATCCAGATTAAACTGATCCAGGTTTCCAAATTCCAATTTCCTGATCCATGGATCAGGATTTTCTATCCCGGTGTTTCAAAACTTTGCTGGCTTGGATCAGAATAATCCTGAATCCTGATCCTCTAAAATTGAGATTTCCGACTTCCGGTTTGGCTATGAGTGAGTGAGGACGTGCGTGTCTGTAGCTCCTGCAGCTAAATTGACGAAATGACGCAAATCATCAAAGTGAGACTTTTTTCTGCAAAATACCAATAGGTGGTCACCTACTTTTGCTGAGAAAATGTCACCGAAAAAGACGAATGCAAAGCAGACAGCGCCAGAAACAGCGGGCCCTGCTGAAACCTTGAGGGAAATTGACAATGCTGGTCTTGGTGCTAGCAATGCTAACGGAGAGCAACTACGAGGTAACCAACAAGTGCTGTCTGCGCTTGCTTCGTTGGACGCCAGACTGACCCAGATTAAGATGGACATTTGCGACACTTTGCGAGGTGAAATAGCTGCACTGAGGGCCGAAAATGAGGTGGCCGTATCGTCTTTAAGGCGGGAGATCGAACAACATAACGAGCAACTAAAAGACATGGCGGAGTCGGCCACAAACAGATCAAGCAAAAAAAGAAAAGTAACGCAGCTAACGGGACAGGTGGAACAACTATCTGAGAAATGTATAGATCTGGAAGGTCGTTCAAAGAGGCAGAATATACGGATAGTTGGAGTGCCAGAAGGCAAAGAAGATGGACAGCGTGTGAGGGACTCTGTGGCGCAACTTTTGCGTGACTTGATGGATTTGGAGGAAACACCCTTGTTGGACCGAGCGCATAGGGCATTACGAGTGCGACCAGCTGACGATGCCCCACCACGACATTTAATTGCGAGACTCCACTACTTTTTTTTTCTTTCTTTTTCTTTTCTTCTGGAGAGCTCAGTATTGTTCATTCGGTAATTTTACCTTTTCCCTGTAAATGTACTTGAATGACTTGTTTGTGAAGTTGGTATTTATTGCTTCTAATAAAAATATTTGACAATTTTTTTTTTTTAATAAATTTGAGATTTCCAAATCCATCCTGCTCCTCGGATCACCCCGCCCCCAGGATCACAGACTGGGTAGGGTACACAAAGTGTGTTCTGTAGACCTCAAGGCTTTGTTTGATAAATCAATATACCAAATGCAAACGGGGCGGACATTTTGCCTTGCTCTCCAATGACAAACGACATCACAGTTGCTCAGGGCAAACGCAATATTAATCTGAATGTTCTTTTTCGCTGTTTGGATTTTTATTTTTATTTTTGACATTTGTGGAATTTTGAATTTTTCTGTTCAATTAAAAAAACACAATGAGGTTTCATTTACAGTATTAAGAGTATTGAATTCCGGGAAATGCATGAGATACTTATTTACTGATGAGTATATGTGATACTAATACATGGATACTTTCTAATCCTACCCTGAGGTGGGATTAATTTAATGCTATTTTTCAGGTTCAAATTGATCCCGATTTGGGACTGGAGTTCTGAAATACTCGCGACACAGGCTCAAATCTAGATTAAAGGAAGGATTTGATTTTTTTGAAATACCCAATTTTGGTTTGATCTAATCCTGGTGGATTGTGTGTACTGTATACTGGTAATATGTACAGTGCTGGTAATGACTCACACATACTTACAGTAGCATACCTCAACCAATCATATCGTTGAATTCTGAGCCACATTACTAGTGGAGATGCGGCGTGTTTGAGTCCGGCAAAAAACAAAAACGAACCACAAGTTTATAAATGTAAATTTATAAGAGCTAATTTAATTACGGTTGAATATTAACATGAGTTAAAGTACAGTAACAGTACAGAATGAAAAATAGCCAGACTCGGAGGCATGATCATAGTTTTCATGACATCAAACTATGTGAAGCCTAATATATTTACATTACAAGTAAGCCATACACCTTCTACATAAGTATCCGATGATCTCTTATCATAAGTAAACATACTTCCACTTGTATCTGTGTCGCGTAGTTGCTCAAACGTTGAAGAGTAGACAATATTGATGTAGTTTTGATCTAAGCGAATCTAAGCTTGACGTGACGCCGGCAGCATATTATCGAACACCGAAATACATTTAAACAAAAAGAGAAAAACTTACGGACATAAAGACGAAATACTCCAAGAAATACTAGTTTCCCCGTCGCTCTCGCCCTGTTGTGAAATGTACCTGAGGGAGAAACATTTGACAGACGGATGCAAGAGCCAATGACCGCGCACGCTTTGTCAATGTGAAAACTAAGCAACAAATAATGTCGCCGTAAATTACAATTTAAGGGCGGGCTATTTTAAAGTCAGAAACGGTTGCATCAGTTTGTGCCGCAGGGGAGAAAACCAGAAGGAGATGCCAGCTACGGCAGCTAGTTGGTGCGATGCTAACATCTGCTGGCGGAAGGTGTAAATGACACACTGTATTGCGGGAACAATCCTCCTTGGCAAATATGTAAGTTAATAAATACTGTTGTATTTTTTTCTGAATGAATAATTAAAGGAGGAGCTAACAAACCCGTCTATGAAGAAAGATCAATGTTGCTATTTAATGGCAAAGAGCTACTTAAAATGGCCGCAAAGTATTTTTTAGTATTAGTATTTATTTGTCATTTCCACATCAATATTCTGGGTGGCAAATACAAAAAGAACAAACAAAAGCATTTGTACTGTATGTTATCTGACGAAGATAGGGGGGGGGGGGGGGGGCGTGAAATGATTAATAACCTTCTTTACCACCACTCCTGTAGTTTGAATGTGTGAAGTCTCCGTTGGAAAGAATGTTACACGAGGAAATTCCTTGAAAGGAAGATGGATGCCATTTACATTTAAACAGGTAAGTTGATTAAAAAATAGAAGTGTTTGAAATTCAGACTTACATGGTGTGGTGTCTTGCATGATGAATCAATTAATTTACTTTGCTGTTGCTCAGAATTAAATGTAGACACTATCATGCTATCGAGGTGGCCATAACTAGCAGGCTAGCCAATATGTTTTGCATTTTGCATAATTTATGCAGACAACCCAGCCAAACATTTTATACATGCCTGTGAGAAAATGTTTTCCACAAATTCATTAATGAAAGTTTGGTTCCCAGTATGTCCTAGGTGAAGTCGCTTGTCGTTGTTGGGTCATTAACTATACAACCCAAAGTGGAATTTATTGCAATATAGAGTCTGGCTGATTTATGCAATATGAACAAACATCAATTGCATCATTTAAATAATGTGCGATTGTGGGTGTGAATGGTTGTTTGTCTTTGTGTGGCTGGCGACCAGTTCAGGGGTGTACAACGCCCATTCACAGCTGAGATAAGCTCCAGCTGGCCCATGACCCTTGTGAAGATAAGTGGTTCAGAAAATGGATGGATGAATGGATAATACATTTACTATAATAGCAATCATTCATTCCAGTTTAGTTTTGTTTGTTTGTTTGTTTGTTTGTGTTACAATTAATTAATTTAACAGCTTGTTAACTGACTTTCACTTTTGTACGGCAGTACATTCAATGCAGGTCTTAAGGAACAGCTAATTCAAAATCCCAACAAATCATGTAGGGTATATTTAGGTTCTTGGTCAACGTTGTTGATCTGCCAGGCAAAATGTTTGAAAAACAACTCTCCAGTAATTCATTGGTATTCAAAAATATCCAACTGAGGAAGAAATGGTTATATAAATATCCAAATTAATACTGTACACAATCTATTGCATTTAGAAATACATACAACAGATCAAACATTTGTTTTTGTTTTTATTTGTTCATTTTTCCTTTCGGAGACAAGTTGAGACAAGTTATAACATTAATTTTTTCACATACAATTACACCCGAAAAGAAAAAGGGCTGACGGGATGAAGCCGAAGCCTATTAATTCCTGTCCCCACAATACAATAGGACGCAGATAATCAAAATGATAATTCGTCAAATATCTAATTATCACGTTGTTGATTGATACAAAAAGTTCATCTTTCCAATAGTCTTTGTTGATCAAAACGTTGATTTGTTCTCTTGTTAGTAAGTTTGTTTCTTGTTGATCAGTTCATGTGTTCACTCACATTCAGTGGATACGTGATTCTATTTGAACATGATTTTATACAGAAACATGATTCTATATGAATATTTAACAGGTTTACAGCAAAATGGCCGGGGAGCCAAACATAAAAGGCTTTGTGCAGTGCAAACTGTCTGTTGAATATATGCGTACCCATATGACATGTGCTTTTAACCATGACATACATAATGCATATATCTATTTGTTCAGACTAAGACGGAATGGCCTATTGTAATCATTAGCAAGAAAACAGCTAAGTTGGGTGCACACATACCTATTTTTAACATGATTTTTACAATCTGAGAGACCCCACATGCCGGGAAAAAATGGCATTTGTACTTCCTACAGTTTGGTGTACTTGAGATGACCAAGTCATTGTGTAATGTCAGTTGTAATATTATACTGACCTGTGAGAGGCAGCATGCAGCTGCTGGAAAATACAAAGATGTGGAGTATTAGTACAAAAACAGAAGAAGGCTCGGCGAGCATATACTATACAAGCACTCAGCAGAACCAGCGTGAGGGTCAGGCCACTTCTTGACTGGCTGTTATTTCAGTTCATGCCATAATTAGGAATTGTGTGGCTCCGCCCAACTCCGTGTTGACTATGCAAGACGATTTCCGACCCTTAATATTGAACAGGTTTGCCATTTACGATTGTCAGGCAGACCGTCAGATCAGGGAAGAAATCTTTCAGATACATCAGATAACGGGGCCTTTGCTTGCAAGATAGGGAACATTTTCAAATGTGGCCCGATTGTTCGTATGTGTGTACTTTGGTTTTTGTCGGTGGGCATAGTCAGCAGATCACAGGCTAGGAAGCCCCTGCAGTTTTTGCTGAAGGTTTTAAGGTTCAATGCCTTGTCCCGCTGAGCTAAGTCTTTATTAAAAGAGTGATCCTACCAAGTTATTGACACGGACATTCACACAGCAGCATTGGTGACGAAGCGAATCCTCTGTGAGTAGACCAGGTCAACAAAGTAAAGAATGAGGTTGACGTTGGTAAACACAGTTACCACCAATTTGCTGTCCCAAGGGCATTCTCCACGTGGGCAGACCTCCGGGCGAGTCGTCAATCCGTACTTCTTATCAAAGCTGAAGATCGGCCATACCAGTGCGGTGCTGAGGTAGAGGATCACAGCCATGAAGGTGTAGATGACTACAAACCGATCAAAGGGGAACCGCAGGGAAGACGTCCTTCCAGATATTGTCAGTATGACCACAAGCACAGTGATTGTGAAGCACAGGCTGTACACTGCCACACAGTACTCAGTGGCTATGTAGTTTTCATACCCACTGTAATTGTCCAGTGCTCCAAAAATTATGCAGGCCACAAATCCTTGGACCACCTTGAGTAGACCAGACACAGTTGCCATGTACCCCACCACAGCGCCCGGTTTGGCACGAGTTATGAAAACTTCAGTGGCATAAGGGAAGACGCAGACACTGGAGATGACGGTCACAGCAATGCGGTAGGCTTGCACCTCACAGCCCTTGTTAGGGCAGTCCATATCCAGTAAGTAGACGGGGTACACCACGGAGGCAGTGATGTACATGAGTGTTGCCAGCATGGCGAAAGCCACCGTTAAGTTCTCCCATGAGATTGGCATGCAGACGTGGAGTCGCGTGATGTCCAGGCTGAATACCACCAGCGTGACAGCAAAACAGAAACACCACACAAACATGCAGAAGTACCCATAGGTGGCGCTGTAGCCCGCACTGTGCGACACAAGGGCGATGATGGTGGAGCCTAAGAGCAGCTGACACATTCGGGCTGCACCTAAAGGTGACAACACAGCTTCTTTGTTGAGGTAGTGTCCACCATGAGCATCCATCGTGTATGAAAGTTGTCCCCTGGTAACAGCTGTCCAAATTCTTATGGAAACACTCTCAGTCCTGTTCTTGGTTGCTTTTTATAGGTCCTTAATTACAAGGGTCTGTACTTTGTTTCTCCCAGAGCTGGCATTACGGCTTCACTCTTAAGAAGCCGTTACAGCAGATTATATTACTTTAAGTAAGTAGAGTAAAATGAAAATAATTTACCTTAGATTAGTATTTATCTTTGCTGTACTTGTCTTTAAGCAATAAAACACCAACGTCAGTCCTGTTACGAAAATGCAGTCAAAAACTGTTGAGATTTGTTGAAGTCTGTCCATCAAAATTTTTCTTTGCTTGCTCTCATAAGTAGTGCTCCGGTGCATGACAAGGTTATTCCCGTTCCGTAAGCCTTCTTCATGTCATACCATTGAGTCGGTGATCCAACAATAGCCGTCAGTGATCAACAGGTGCAGTTGTTTGTCTTTCTGTCAGTCAAATTCCTTGGTGTTTTGTAGCCATCCATCGAAAAACTCTGCAAATTTGGTCATCCTCCCTTGTCCCCGTTTGTCTTTCGTCTGACCGCGTGTCGTGGTAGATTGCTCAGGATGGCTGTTTAAATGAAATTTGCAGCCATGCCCAGGGTTACAGGCCCCTGGCTAATGCTATAAATAGGGGCTCTATATTCCACGGCAGTGTGGGAGGCTACATGTGGCACGCAGTAGGGGAGTCGTCTTTCTTGGGAGGCTGAGTCAGAGCTTCTGCCATAAGAAACTGGCATTTATACACCGTGTAATGACAGGGGGGAAGGCTGAGACGCCCATTAGAGACAGCAATTACACATGATCCAACGGGAAAATTATACAGAAGCAGTGGTAGATTTGATCTAGGAAGTGAACATGAATTGGTAGTTACCGAAAATACTTGTGATGTCTGTAATCTGGAGTGTTGCTTTACATTGTGTATTAGCGATTCGTGTGAAAAAATTGCTCTCATTACTACTTTTTTCAGGAATATGTATAATATGTCTGTGTGATGTCACCTTCAGATTAATCACTGGGATAAATACATTTTGGCAGTTTATCCTCTCATTGGACGCGCACGGACTACCGACGTCACTTCCGTGAAACTGACATAGGCCTTGTTTAGACTGCCATCCCAAATCCGATTTTAGCCCATCCAGATTGAAAGTGGATGTCTCTTAGTCGCTCTGCTACCTCGGATTGTTGCTGCAATTGAGGAAGGTCGGAAATCAGAATTATCCCAGTTGACTTTTCCCAGTTCCAACCTGAAAGCGTTGAAGGCGAAAGTAAACAACCTAAATGTCAGAGAGTGATTAAACCCCCCCCCCCCCCTTTATTTTGGTCCTCAAAACACATTTTGACCTCCAACAAACTTTTCGCAATTTTGTTTAATTTATGTATTTATCATTTTTATTAAACATTTCATACAGTTCAGTAGTTCACCGTATAATTTCATCCAGGGAGTTAGCGGCATACTGTCACGTACGTTGTGTTACGTGAAGTAATGTCTTTTAGTTTTACACACAAGTAAATTGTGTTTTACCATTTACAGTATGTGTTTTCCACACGGGTCGCCATTGTAGAGTGATGTCATTAAGTCGGTCGGTGAAGTCGGGGTCCTTTTCTTTTCCGACTTAGTAAGTGGATTTCCGAGTTCAAGGGGGCGTTCCTGTATACACACCTCCTGGTTTGAAGTCGGAAAAGTCCGACTTCCCACTTTCCTCGAATGCAGCATTACATATGCAAGTCCATGTCTGCCTCCTACAGTCTCGTACACGTCTTATTAGTGAGTTGGAGTTGGAATAGTAGTGTTTAGGAACATCTTTATGTTGATTTTCAGGTTTGTGATTTATTAGCATAGCATTTGGGTAGCATAGCTTGTCGTAGTATCGAAATTATTTAGATCGTAGTTTTCACTGCTGCTGTCAATCACAGCCAGACTATGCCCAATTGAGTGGCAAGAGTCTGGTTGAGGGGTGAGTTATACTTTAAAAGAGGACACATATCATTTACCAACTCATTACACTCTTGTCTGAGCAAACTCTTTGTATTTGATAATTAACTTGACAACTGTGATTTGCTAGCATGCTAACTGCTAACACACAGCACTATAGCTCTAATATATATTCATAGCATATATTCATGTATGCTGATGATCTCGTACTTTTTAGCCCATAAAGTGCTGGGTTGCAACAGATGTTGACGATGTGCTCCCACAATGGCATAAATCATGATATTATAAATAATGCTAAAAAGAGTCATGTAATGATGGTTAAAAGCGTTGTGGATAATAAAAATTTTTTTCCAACATTTTATTTATTGAACAGCCCCCTTGATGTATGTGTGGAAACCAAATATCTCGATCATATCATATCTGAGGATCGAATGGATGACAAAGATATCTCTCGCCAGCGCCGTAAAATATACTTAAGGGCTAATTTGTTGATTAGAAAGTTATCTATGTTCAGATCTTATATTACACCATTCTATACTGCTTAGCTGTGGACTAACTACAAGAAGTCAAGTTTACGAAGGCTTAAAGTTGCCTACAATGATGCAATGAGGCTCCTTCTTCGAGTTCCTAGATGGCATAGTGCCAACATTTCATGCACTGTTAAGGCAGTTAATGTTTAGTTTTATTTGTTGACGAGACAGGTCAGAGAATTGCATAATAGAAGCCTTGGTCAACCCAATGAAAAGCTGTTATAGATTTACCTCTAAGGTTAGATTGCTTTGGTGCACTACTTTGTGTAAATTTGCATAGTTTAGTATAGTTTTAATCTTTATTGTCCTTTTTGTCTGTGTATGTTTTTATTTTTATTTTGTATGGACCTGTGTCTGCAATAAAGAATGACTTGAACAGTTTGGAGGACCAAGACATTTATCTAGTGTGATAACTGCGATAGTCACCCCAAACAAGCACACCAATGTTTACGTTTTTTTTTTTTTTAAAGATACATGGAAGAGGACCTCAGGAAACACGTTAAATTAAAATACCTGTGTTATTCATGACCAAGGTGATTTTATTAATCGTCATAGCTAGCTAACATACAAGCACAATGGCACAAACATCTCATTAGGAACAGTTTTAGTTTGCCTAAAACTAACTCTCAAGCTAATAGCCTAACTCGGAAGAGCTTGTTCCTGTATTCTGCACTTGCTGAGCCCGTGGATTTTACACTTGAAGTCCTTTGTGAATTTTATTTATTTATTGCATCCTGTCTTGATGGAAATGCATGCCGGATTTCATGTGAATCAGTCACACTTATTTTGTCATTTATTATTTTAAGGTTGTCAGACCGGGTAAAAAAAGAAAAGAAAAAGTATGCTAATTCATGCAATAGGTATGTGAGGAGGATCGTCCAAAAAAATAACAGGAGAACACTATTTTTTTTTTCTTTGTATGTATGTATTGTGTCTTTTCTTTTGGGTTTAATATAAAGACATGCAGTCAACACTGAGGGGAAAACAGCCATGTATTTACAATTTTACAAAGAATTTCTTCTCTGCGAAAAAATAGCACTTATAAATATGATTTACATAACAAAATAAATATGTAAATAACCAATGTAGTTCGAGTTTCTCCTGTTAAAAATGTTACAGAATAAAATTACAATTAGTAATACCATTCCTTCTGTGGTTGGTGTGAGGAAATATGTTCTTGGAGAGACACCAGTACATACAGCATTGCCATTATATTAAAACGTTTATCTCTATTATGAAATATAAGTATGGAGTTGACAATGTGAACACCTGAAAAACCTATACAAATACTATATTCATAAAAAAAAAAAAAAACCCACACACACAATATTTGTCTCCCTTTAGATCACAGGTCTCAAACTCCGGTCCTCAAAGGCTGCAGTCGTGCCTGTTTTAGAGGTTTCCCTCTTCCAACACACCTGATTCAAATGACCAGCTTATCAGCAAGCTCTGCAGAA
The DNA here is from genome assembly GCF_054856555.1 of Leptonotus elevatus. Classification (NCBI taxonomy): domain Eukaryota; kingdom Metazoa; phylum Chordata; class Actinopteri; order Syngnathiformes; family Syngnathidae; genus Leptonotus; species Leptonotus elevatus. The sequence goes on along the minus strand of NC_141239.1, from coordinate 26,239,755 downwards.
ACCCGATAACGATCTAAGCATTTGATTTAGGTGTGTTGGAGGAGGGAAAACACTAAAACATGCAGGCCTGCGGCCCTCGAGGACCAGAATTTGAAACCTATGCTTCGATGCTCATTGCATTGATCTGAGGACTAACTAGACATGAGCCTGAAAACAATATGTTCTTTGGGCCTTGAGTGGTCCGCTTTTGGTGATGCAAGAGGTACACTTGACTTCAAATTAAATGGCACTGTGGTGTGTGTGTGTGTGTGTGTGTGTGTGTGTGTGTGTGTGTGTAGTTCATCATGATGCCCCTAAACGCCTCCAGGTGTACTAAGTAACAGTGTGTGTAGTTCAGTTCAGTCTATGGGGAAGGATACTGATGTCAAACGATCATTGATCCCTTAAACTGTATTACATATTTGAGTAGTTATCTTTACAGCATGTGGCACCAGCACTTGTGACCAGTTGTTAGTTGTTAGGGAGGGATTATGGGACAAGTATATCAGATTTCCTTAACTCGTGGCCATCTCTGTAATTGACGCCTTGGACTCAGTTGGTTGCATGTTGGATCATCCACTTCAGATGCTGGTGTAAACCCTCATTTCAACTAACTAAAAATGCCTCAGAAGTACAGTGGAATTTAAGTATGGATTTTTAGCCCATATGGTAAATGAGTTCTGAGTTCATTACGTTCATATGCACTCATGCCACAATATGCGTCCATCTGGGTAGCATATTACTTCCTGCTTGGTTAGTTGGTCTTTGCTGAATTTCCCTATAAGGGTCTCCCTCACTACTTTGCAGTTACTCTATTGCGGATTCACTCTATCGCAGATTTTTATTTGTGTCCATTTATGCTGATATTTTTGTCCTTTTTTTGGTAATATTTGAGTAAATAAAAAACTGCTCTTTATTTCAATCAACACAATCTATTAATTTTTTTTAATTATAGAATATTTAGTAAATTAAGAAATATATACCATGATAAATAAAATAAAAATGTTGACATTTTCTCCTTTTAGCTAATTATTTTTTTAGCAAGTTAGTGTCCCATCACTGGTGAGCTATTTTTAGATCAGTCCACAGTTGTTACTCTTACAAACTGGCACCTACACAGTAAGGCCAATGTGTGTGTCTCTAAATAAACAAGTTAATTGAAAGCAATTAACTTCAATGAGGCTCCTTTACGCAACTCTGCAAGAAGAGCTCATTAAGGTGGCAAACTGAATTAGTGGTTATTGAAGGTTTTTGTTGTTGTCGTTTGTTTTGTAACGACCTCTATGGAAATTCACCTATCACGTTTGGGCATGGAATGTAACACCCACAAAAAGTGAGGGAACATTATGGTTTAATACTATTAAAAAAATGCATTTAGACAAATAAATGCATAATAGACTCCTTCCCCATCTGCGTTAGGGTATATACCCCCGCCCCCCCCCCCCCCCACCATCACGATATGCGAAAATATGGTAATCTGTTATCTGTTTTTGTTTGTTTGTTTGTTTTTGTTCTTGAGGTACAACAGTAAACAGGATGTCATAAGGGGGAAGACTAAGGTAGAGAGAGTGGTTGGAGGTATCAGGTATGGACACTGGCCAGAGAGACCAGCCACAACCCTACTTGGGCTTTAGCTTGAAGATACTGTTAAGTGTGTTTTTGTTTGTTTGAGTCTGTTTAGCTGCCACTACTAAGCATGCCCAAAAGTTTGTTGGGGTCCATGCCCTGTTGCTGGGCCATCTTCTGCACGTCAAAGCCCATGTGCATAAGGAACTGAATGACGTTCATTTCTTGGCCCGTGAACTGGTCTCGGATGGTGGGACAGGTAGGGTTGCAGTGTGGCCATGGGCAGCTGTCTATTAAATGCACAGGGCAGCCTTTGGGCGGGGCTTTGTTGTTCCTGTTATCATGGAGGCTGCGGTCCCAGCAATGCAGTGCCCGGGGCAAGGAAGTGCCTTTGACCTGCACGTCAGTCCAGTAGCTGGAAGATGACACAAGAGGGCGCTGTTAACTCACAAGCCAGCCCACGAAACTACACACTGTAGCACTTTAAACTCACTTTCTTGTGATGACTTCATGTGAGAGGCATGCTGGGGCAAACATAGCTCTAAAATGGAAGACAGTTTTCATCAGGCAAAATGTGGAAATCCTACAACTTCATTCTCCTTTTTACGAAAATACATAAGGCAAACTTACGGTACATCTTTTAGGGTGTTCCTCAGCTCAATACCCAAATTTTGGATGTAACGCCACTGGCCTTCCTGAACTGGCTGTCCTGTCAATTGAATGTTGTCAACTGTCAACTGGGCCTCGTCAAACAGCCACTGGACCACAAAGACTGGGCCTAGAATTTGGCATAAAAGGACCAAATTTAAACCAAACTGATCATGTACTGTGTGCTTTTGTGATTAAGTGAATGTGGTTTATGTGGTGCTGAAACGTACTTTTTATGGACGGAAAGACTCGGTAGCCAAAAAAACAATTCCATTCCTCTCCTTCATGGGCTTGTTTGCATTTCTCAGGTACCACTCCTCCCCAGTACCTGGTTATAACGTCAAATACATAGATCAGTGGCCTTTTCACAAGAGCCAAGTGTGGCATTGGTCTACATGACCCAGCAGGTGGTGCACTTGCATAACAAAAAACAAAGGTGAGTTTATTACACCCTGAATAGGTACCAATTCATACAATATAAAAGGCTACGGATGAACTCATAATCCTAGTGTGTGTCTCTCCGAATTTGACACGGTTGCTAGCCTTTGATGCTAAATTATGCAGTTGCCAAGGAAGCTACATATTGGACTTTTTTGTTCGTATAGAAAATGCCAATCTTGACTTTTAGGGTGTTTTATGATTGTGCCCATGGAGGTCTGCCTCCTAATGTGTCACGTGACTAGAAAACAGACTTTTTGGTTTGTAGTTTAGACCAATTGTTTATGGACTATTTGCACCAACCTCCAGAAGCACTTACAATCTCACTAAATATTGTTAAACTAGTTAAATTACCAGAGCTGGGCAAAACCGTCATAACATCGCCCCGTCATTGACAGATGCCCATTTTTTGGCGAGTGTTTTATGACGTGAAGAGAAAATACACAGACTGAAGCAGGTTTACATCCGTCAATCCGGGTCAGTACAGACGGTCCTTCTCGGTCTGTGTGTATTGTTACAAGGCTTTGCTTCATAAAGCGCTCGCCGAAAATGAGGAAACACTCGCTGAAAGGTGAGCATCTATCAATGATGTAATGACAGCTTTGCCCAGCTCTGCTAGTTAAAGTCCTACTCCGTTCACAATAGCTAGCGAATGGATGAACACTGACATGAGCACTTCAAGTGCCACAAAAATGACTAAATATATTGTGTGTTTATTTCCAAAAAACAGTGGTGGGCTCAGATAAGCATTACTGTGTGGCATTTTATTTTTATTTTTTATTTTTTTTAAAGAGCTCAGTATGCAATGACATCACGTGATGTTATCTTTGGTAGACGTCATGAAATGAAATGTGGAGATGGAAAAGTGTTGCCTTATTTCCCCCAAATCTCTACGCCCCATTTCCGCCCCCCCTCCCGCATCACTCCTCTGTTGATATGAGATGATAAAAAGATCAGCACTTACACGCTGGACCATATTTAATTTCATAAACACAGCCGCCTGACGTCGTCTTTTGTGCGTGCTACTCGTCATGCTTTGTGCGTCATGCGTGTCATACCACGGATGCTTTGCGTTAACATTGGCACATTTGTTTTGTAAAGAGAAATAGGACAATTCTCTCTCACTTTTCCTCTCTAACATCTCTGCCCTCTCCAAGCTTTTCCTCTTGCCCCGCGTCGGAGCTGCTCACCCTTGTTTGCTTACTCGTTCATCAACTTGTTATGCTGCGGTACCGTAACGTGGGGAGCAGCGGCGCTGCAAGTACCATTACCATTCAAATGCAGCATAGTATCTTGTTAAATGCGTCAATACCCCATTATCAAATGAGAACCGGTATACCGTGCAACCCTAAATGTCACATGCAGTAAAGCATCTGGATTTTGGCTGCCTACTTGATGCCTCTCTTGATGGTCTCAGTGGGGGCACAGCTGACTGCATCCAAGCAGTCTGTAAAGTCATACTGCTTGTTGTCCAAGAACCAGCCAGAGTCCGCCAGGCCGCGCACTTGTATCCCCGTGTGCCCCAGATCCTCCAGCAGCTCCGACACACGGTCCACATTCAGCAGCACCCCCGTCCCACCGGCACTGCATGCAGATGCGACATATTCGCATTGGTAATCACAGCACGAGAACGTTCCTGTAGTTTCATTTGTGAACATACCTGCTCCCGGCTAGCAGCAGAACCTTGGCGTTGTCCAGACCCTTTTTAAGCAATGCTTTAACGACCTCTTGAATTATCAGTGAGCCCATAAAAGCATAGCCACCTGCTCATCACAGAGAAAGAACATGAATTCTGAGTTTGTTTCAAGCAGTGTTTCCCAACCAGGGTTGGGTTACATGACCACATTGAAGGGGGTTAAGTAGAAACATTTATTTATTTATAAGATGGCAAGTAAATATCCTCAGTCATTTCATAAGTCAACACCTGAGACAAGTTGTTTAGTTCCTGATAATTAAGGTTTAGAAGCCTGTTTCAAGAGGACTTACTCCTTATTTTAGTGGTAAAGATTACAAGAGTTTTATATAACAAAGGTAGATTCATTATTGATTTGGTTTCAGATGTTTTCATTTATATTACGAATTAATAGTCAAGCCCACTTAATTATTTTCATGTTTGATTTGAATTAAAGGTAGGGTCCGAAGAAAGATTTCCGTAGCAGTTTGTGATACAATATTCAAGATTGACGCTCCTCCCATCGGGCTAAATGGTTCCCGCCCTGTGCCTATGACAGCAACTCAGACCAGCATCCGTGTGTCACACGCAAAATGTGTGAGACTTGAGAGCCCTGATGACATTGTAGCAAAAAATATTAAATTTGCATACTGGCTGACATGGCATGCAGCCGCTGCGGCTGGTTTTGCTACACAAAGCGGAGACATGACTGATTCGAGACCTAGTTCTCCGCACTGCCACGGATAATAGCGCCCCTCCGCAGCTTCTAGTCGCGTCGCGCCCAGTATGTACAGAGGGCAAAAAACGCTGGAGAAGCATTCGTCATTCGATCTAGATTGCTAGACCTAGCAGGTCCCTAAATTAGCAGGCTAACATTCTGTGTTTGGCATTTACCCGTCCAACACCAAGCAGGCCAACTCCGCATCGCTCTTCAGACCAAGCCTCTCTAAGTGAAAGCAAAGCCGATATTCACCTTGGTTTTTGAGCGTATGCTGCATGTTTTGTAGCGTAATAGTTTCTCTTTTGGCACTGTCAGCCATTGTTTGTGAGCAGCCGCTCTAAACTTTGAAAGACACGTCCTCCACTCTGTGATTGGCTGGAAGGAAAATTTTGAGTCTCCGCCCAGAACAGGCCCCAACAAAATAAAACTCCAAAATACAGGTGGTGTGAGTGGTGGTGGAGGACAAAATCACCACCGCACATTAACAGAAGCGCAAAGGCGCTGATTGAGACAGATTTAATTTGTATACATCCAGCATTTATTTTTGAGGGAAATCCTTTGGACCCTACCTTTAAAATAAGACAATATATGAGAATTAAATGGTAAAATTAAAGAGACAAAATAAAATGGTGCAGTTGTGTTACATTCCACAGTTGGAGAATCATCAAGACATATGGGGCTCATGGTATGATGAAAAGGTTAAGGGGTACTCAAGACAAAACAGGTTGGGAACCACTGACTGAGAGCATCCAGCAACTACTTACTGTGCTCTGTTTTGGCGCTGGCGCCACTCCACACATCACTGGAGCAGTATGGGATGTACCTGTACAAACACATTTGAAGTCATTGGATGTTGAAGTCGGACCCTGTATCTAAAATATATATATATTTTTAAACGTAAACAGGAGTCGGCCTACACCATGTTGGCATTCCACCAGTGAGGGTTTTCCTCCGGCAGTGGAGACAGGATCCCAGTGCCTGCGCAGACAGATCACCATGTATCATTAGCCATTCCAGCACTCCCAGACACATCCTCTTCCTCATCATCATCATTACCACATGAATTATAGTTATTACACCACAATGAAAGACGAAGGCGTCCATGGTCATGGAGCAGCGGGCGCCAGGTTGACTTGCACCACAGACTCAAACGATTTGCTCACAGTCTTGACAGAAGAGCAAGCCTTTTGTTTGCATTGTTAGTGAGCAACTTTCTGCAAAATATATTTGAACTGACCTGGAAGTTGATCTGGAAAAAGAACGGTAATGCAAAAAAACTAGTCAAATCCTACCCTAAACTCCACCAAAGGTTCACCAAGTTAAAGAGGACTAACTTGATAAATTTAAGTGCAGATCCGCATCATGGAGCTCTTTTCACCAAATTATACGTGTTGTACAGTACCTGTAAATGACTAAGCTATGGGGGCACACTGGGGCTTCATAGTCAAGATTTTTTTTTTGGTGCACGCAGCAAAGCTGAGGGTTCTCTTTGGATCACGTTTTTTGTAATAGCACTTGAGATCACCACTGCCAAGCAATTGTATATTTGTCAGCAACATTGATTTTTATTTTTTTTATGACATTCAATGTTTCCAGTGAGTCCCACAACTGAATTCAGTGACATGATCAACTGACTCAACTGAGTTTGTTTCCAGTGGGTCTGCCAACTCCAATACGTGAACTGATTCAATTGAGTCAGCGGTTTTTCACCTGGACCATCTGCCAAATTGAGGCAGCAAACTAATAATACAGACTTGTCTGAGTCTGTGGTGTTTCCGGCGAGTCTGCTGTCTTTCTAAGTATTTGAGCGGACTTATAGAAGCCGGTTAAACAGATTCATTATGAAGATTTGAATCGTTCACCTGGGGGATTCAGGTTACGACCAGCTCTTATACAAACTCTTGCGGCCATTAAGATGAGGTGTTGTTCCTCCGTAATTATTGCTTCACCTTGTTAAGATGTGCTGATAGCCTTAAATATGTATTTTATTGAAGAAGCAAACTCCCGTAGTGAAAATTGTAGAATCAAGCTCCTTCAATAGCCATCTCAGTCCCCAGACCTTAATCTCGTAAAAACCTGTAGAGTATGCTAAAGATGAGAGTGCAGTGAGGACCCAGGTTGCTGGATGATTAAAAGAGGTTGTGCAAAGAGGAATGGTTGAAGCTTCCCCTTTCTGTATTCTCCCATTTTTTACAACATGATAGGAGAAAATTAGGCGCTTTTTGACATCGGGCACACTAAAAACAGTTGGGTCAAAACAAAAACAAATTGGGTCAAAAAGGGACCAACTCAACTTTTTGGGTTATTCAATTAACCCAAAAAGTTGGGTCTAATGAATAACCCACAAAATTGGGTTGCTTTGTGGGTTATTCGTTTTACCCAACCTTCTTGGTTAAATAATTCAAAAAGTTGGGTCAGTTCATTTTTCACCCAATTAAATTGTGTTAATAAATTTACCCAAAAAGTTGGGTTAAATAAATAATTACTAATAAATAAAATAATTTTATTAATTTTAATTTGTTTAATAACTCAAAAAGTTGGGTCAGTCCATTTTTTTCCCAATTTAGGTAATTTTTTACCCAACCCTTTTTAAAGTGAGGGTGCTAATAATTGTGGCACACATGATTTCATGTAAAGTAATTATTTCTGAATGTGTGTCCCCCCCCACACTGGTTAAATCCACTTGTATAAAAAAAGATGGATTTTCTATCTTTTAATTTTTTATTTTTAGTCCTATATTATTTAGGGAAGGGGGGGGGGTAGTGTAAGCTAAAAGAAGAAGGGGGTAAGCTAAAGAACAGTGCATGAGTCGAACACATAGGGTGAGGCCAACCTGTTTTAGTTTGAGGCCACTTGGACGAGCTCATCAGGCTCCTCATGGTCTCATATCGGCTGTCACAGTTCTCTTTGTTGAAGCAATACCAGCCGCCTGCACAGAGGGTGCACAAGGAGTCAATACATTTTTGGATGCGCAGTATAGAAAGTGGATGATGGATATGCATGGTTATATTTACCCTCCAGGAATATCAACCAGCGTCTGCTTCCTCTGGATTCTTTTAGGTAATACCTGAGGGACATCCAAGAATACACCATTGTGTCATGTATAATCTCCAGTTACATGACACGTTTTAGTTTTCAGCCAGCATGACAATATATTTTAAACAGACACGTTCCAGTGTTGATATGGTGCACTTTCCTCCTCTTTGGGGGAGATAATCAACTGCCGTAATACCGTCACCATTTTAGTTGTCAGTTAGTCAGACTTTTATCTTGATGTTAGCATCCTGCCGCTTTGTTGATTTCTATCTTCTGGGAAAAAACACTAGGTTGCAGCAATGGCAAAAGGTTTACAGAAAATCACTGATGCCGCTTATCTCAATCTCCCCTATGCTACTTTCATTGTGAATAGCAGTACAAGAATTGGGATGTTCCTTTGAGATCATCATTCTTCGGCAATGATCTCACAACAACATCGATGACTTAATTGATTGGCATTTCAGATTGTGCTAATCGTACAATCGCTGACTTGATATTTTGATCGATGCAGTCAACATGCAACAAATTCCAGGGCAAAGCGGACTTTCTGAAGCGAATAATAACGGGTGTGTCAATGAGGCATGCAACTACCCGTGACTCAACTCTAGCGACAGCCAAACACGTTTCAGTGACTGCATAGAAATCCATTTGCTCAGATGCTGACTCATACTTTGGCTGCATTGAATGACTTTATATTATCACAGTAAGCCACAGTCAGGGATGTTCACTTCCAAACTCTTTATACTACCAAACAAGTGCATGATCAAACTCCTTAAGATGAATCCTACGTTGTCGCACATACAAAATTATTTTATTTGTCAGCAAATGTGAGCTGTTGGATTTAGCATCTTAACTGACAACCACCAGAATGCTGAACGCGAAAAAGGCCATCTGCCAGTGAACTATCCCCCTGCACTGGTATTCCTGCTGTGTCTCTAAAGAGCTTATAGCTTTACCGCACTCCTGTTAAAGGAGGAATTATGCCGAATTATTATTGTTAAAGCCATGAATAGACAATGCATCATTACCAGCTTTTCAGTCATATCTGCACATTACTATTGTGATCCAGGATATATCATAGCAAATAATAATAATAATAATAAAAATGGCAGCCATGCAAATATAATTATCAGCATTCAATAAAAGCAGCGTTCTCCAAACAGCAAAAAAAAAATACATGATGACGTGCACAGCTAGCTACAATTTTCTGTGTATTTTTTCATAGACAAAAGGGAAATTGTATTTATTTGGTTATGGTTATGGTAGGTAATGAGCATTTGATCTTTCCTGCCATGCTATTCTAAAGATAAATAAATCGTTAAGCCCAATTTGCCAAATAACATTTGCTCAGCGTAGCCTATACTTTTTCAAGATTTTTTTTTTCATGGCTCCTGACAGTAATAATAATAATAATGCATCGGATTTACCTCATAATATATACTATGTTAGAAAGCAACATTACAACAATTAAAAAAAAAACAACAACAATATTTTTACGTCAAGAAAACTTGTGGGTGCCATGATCATGTATTTAGTTCCACAACTTAATTTGTTTTCACCATTGAAATCATGCTGGATTTCCGCATGTTTTATGGATTTCTCTGTTAAAGCAACATGACGTCAAGTAGCTATTTCAAGGATAACAACCCAAAAAAAGGACAACGTGTCCTGTTGTTCTTCATCTTAAAACCATAATATACAGAATGCAACAGACATGACTTTATCGCAAACTTGAAGGAAAAACCCTTAGCTTTGGATATTATTGGAACAAAAAGAAACAACCTAGGGCATTTCACTCTGACGACTGGTGACCACAAATGCCTGAGAGTCTTATAAACTTTTTAAGAACAAGAGGGACTCATTCACTAACGCTAAGCAGGCATTACAGAATAAAGAAAATCAGACAATATGATCATAAAGGTGTTTGCCAATCAATAAAATAGTTTTCAGCATTTTATTTTGACAATCTGCGACCTAATCAAAATAGCCCATTTTGGGTCCCAGATCCACAGGTTGGGAAACACTGTTCTCTTGTACAAGGGCCATAAACTCAATGATGAGCAACCCAATAGACATTACAAAATTTACAACATACGTGGATAAAGAAATGCCCTTTGCCAATTGCTTGCAACATTTTACACTAGAACCTAATAAAAGTTGAACCGGACACATTTTGAGCCCCTATCCACAGGATGGGAAACTCTGTTAAAGGTAATCTTTAAAATAAATGTGACTTATTTTCCATTACAGTCCATTAAAGTAGAACCAGGCGCACTTTGGACCCTGATTCACAGTTTGGGGAAACATGTTATGAACTTTATGATAAGCAAGAAAGAAGACATTACATAATTTATAACAAACGGCATGGAATAAAAATGCATTTTAAGTTCTGTGACCCAAAAATTGTAGCCATGGGTGCCACAACTTGAACAATCCTCTTCTAGGATCATAAAGGATCGTAAACCTGCAGGTAATGTTGGCAAGGACCACATATACGCGCATTTGGCACCCTTTTTTGCAAAGTTACAATTTGGCATTTTTTTACGTACCCCGATGGGCTCCCGTCGTTGCAAGTGACCGACGCGTTCTCCAGAAAGTGGAGCCTCATGTCATGGTCGAGCTTCTGCGCCGAGCACGGGTACAGCGATTGCGCCAGGTTTTTCACTTGCGTCATGAAGTTATCCATGTTCTCCTCCACGGCGGTGAAATCCAGTGGGAAGCTCTCGGTGGCGTCACCCCGGTTGCCGCTCGCCGCCCGGTATGTGGGAGGCGGCGCCGCGCGTCGCGGTTGCGGGTTGCGGCCACCGCGGAACCTACGCGCGCACAGCCCGGCTCCGGACTGCATCACTACCAGGAGTAGCGGCACCAACAGCGGCAGCAACGATGAGGCGACCCGGACTGCTGTCATCTCTTTCCCCTGATAGTTAACGTCAGCGTCCCTTTTTTATTGACTGTAATTGCAACTCAGTTTCACTTTAAAGTCCTGTTCGATCACCCGTGGAATTTTCGCAGACGTTCCACTCGACACTTGTGCCATGCTCTTGTATTTTATTCAAACTTTCCCCCCTTGGGTGCGCGTCCAGCCAATCAGCAACGGCGGGGCAGGACTCAGAACACGTTCAAGCGTGGCAGAACAACACCCACCCACCTACCCACCCCTACAACCACCACCACCAACACCCACTTTTTATATATTTAAAACAGCACACACGCGCGCGCGCACACACACACACACACACACACACACACAGCACGCGCGCCTTTTGATCTACGATGTTCTATTTTGATGTGGTGGCTTTTATTGGCCTTGAAATGCCCATTTTCCCATTGCAACGCCAATTTATTATGAAGTGACATCTTGTTTGTCAGATGCACATTCACATCATAATAAAGTAAGATTAATGCAGTCATTTAAGGGGGAAACCTATTTCATGTTTTTCTTTTTTTTATCCAGGCAGAAGAGCCCTATTTCCCACTGCAACACCAATTTATAAAGTAACTAAACATTTAGTTCGTTGGATGCACATTCACAGCACATTCACATTCAGTAAGATAAGTGTTGTCATTTAAGAGGTGGAAAAGCTATCATGATGACTTGTTTTTTCTGCTTTCAATTTGTTTTTGTTTCTTTCGAAACGTGCGTTTTGCCATTGCAACATTATTTTGTAAAGTTTCAATCCACATCTTGTGTGTCATCCACATACACATCACATAAGACTAATTTAGTCATTGGTTAAAAAAATTGATGGCAATCCAGGTTGTACCCCACCTCTCATTGTAATGACTTCATGAATCCAGACAGAAAGGCTGATTGCAAAGTAAATTTATTAAGTGGCAATACTCCTCTTGTTTGCCTCTTTGCAAATACTTGTCACCTAAAAACAAAGTTTTCTTTACTAAGTTAAGAGGGGGAAAACTCATGGTTATAGTGACTTGGATACTTGTTTTTCTTCTTCTTCTTTTTTTTTTTTAAATCCAGACAAGGCCTCCAAAGATCAAAGCAGCCATCACTCCCTCCCCCCTCTCCCTCCTACATCAGTCGCTCTGCTCTGTCTCTCTCCATACTTTCCTGGGCGACTATATTCGAAACTGAGCAAAGCATCCTGGAAGAGTCAGGAATATGTCATTGCGCACCCAGCATTTTCTTTATATGCAAATGTTCGCAGTTAATTGTAATAGTCAAATAAATAAAATGCAAGAGGGCATATCCGTACACATTTTTCCCATCAGAAATAATGAAAATAGAAGTTCCTGCATGAAACTGTCACCATCATGACATTTTTTGTTTGGGTGTAAAAAAAATAAAATAAAAGGTTGACCACAAATGGCGAAAGGTTAATGCACCACACACATCTCCCCTGTTAACGTTATCAAGCACAAAAAGTAAAAGTAAGGTATAGCTTCCTCCCACTTTCCAAAAGCATGCATGTTTGGTTCATTGAAGACTCTCTTTGTGTATTTGGGACCTGTGACTCTGAACAGGGTAGGAAATTAAGGGCTGGATGATTGTGTGCCAGGTAGGATGGATAATGGGCTCACCAGGGGTGATGCTATTCATGGGAGGAACATCAAGCATATACCTGTGTATATTCAAACATCTGCTCAAGTCTATAGAAGCGGGGGCTTTGTCACAGATTGAGTCGAGTCACTTTGACCCTTGTTTTATCTTGCATCATCCCCAATAATGTAAGCCTGAAATTACCCGCAGATGAATATCGGCCTCAGACAAATGCTCTACCTCGTAGGGAGTGCGATCAAATTTCTTTTGACCTGCATGAGTCAGGGCTGAATTCATAATTGAATTGAGAATGACCCCTAAATTCCAACTCAATCATTGAATTAGAATTGAGGTTGCAAAAAGGAAGCAGAATTGGAATTCAAACTCAAATTGTAGTAAGTAAAATTGAAATTGAAATATGGCAGCCGTGGCCCAGGATGTTTGGCAAATCGTATTGTGGCGGTCGGAGGGACCGTAGGCGCACACTGGTAGCTGCACTTGTGTCAGCATGCCGCAGGGCAGCTGTGTCTACTTACGTAGTTTACCGCCACCAGAGTGTGAATGTGGGATCTTAAGTGATGGCTTAAAAAATGTCGCATATTGGGTGTTTACATGGAGATGAACTGTAGCCATGTCGGGAACTATCCCTCTGAGAACAGTTTTGGAAAACTTTCCTGTTCCAGGCTAAAAATATAATGCTCTTTGTCGATAAAATTTGCAGTTCTTAGGAAAACACTTGGCCATGTACCTTATTTGAACTTCTTGCATTTGGCCGCTCTGGCTCCCTGTAATTCTCTTGTTCCTTTTTAGTCTGCCCCACCGTCACCACCTCCCGTCGTTTGGTTGTGGCCACAAATGTAACCATACAAATCGGCAGGGATTAATCCTGGAATTAGGTCATTTGAAAATATCCCAGCTGTTCTGATTGAAGTCCCTTAGAAGTGCCCCCCGCATGCCCTCTCCCATCGCATCTCCCCTCCTCTGAAGTCCCCGCCCCAACGCCAGGCCTCCTGTGAAAGTCAAAGCTTCGACTCTTTTATCTCCGATCAGTTGCATGTGCCCCTTGCAGATCCACAGGTTTTACTGCTTAAGACCGGGCTGGCAGCGGTGATCATGCGACCGTTACCTGTTGCCCCCTAACAAATGTTAGCCTCCAACCCCGACAATGCTGGTTCCGCTCGCACACCTCCATCATCCGTCTCGGCACGCCTGTTAGCGTTGATGCGCACATGCTGTTGTCATCGTGGGTCCGTCCAGCATGGTTCGTCGAGTGCGGCGAGTTGGAACTGTTAGGTCAAGTTACATCAAAGAGATCAGGAGGGATCAGCCTCTTGAAAGGGACAGGCTCTGGCTCAAATCATCAGAAACAGGTGGAGGTCCTCAATGGAAGAACAAAGCAAAGATCACCATCCATAAAGCATTTATGTTTCATGGAAGAGTTCCTTTAAATTATTTTCAATAGAGAGCACAAACCATACAAAACAAGAATGGAAAAAAGAAGGTTGGGGATTGTAGTAATCGTTCATAATGTTTAGTAAATAGAGTAATTATTCAGTCTATAATGGAAGATATAATGCAGTAGTCTTTGAAAGGTTCATATGAAGTCAGTCATTTAAAAAACTTTGGACCACTGACAGTGCAATTAAGACTATTCAGTCCAAAATGGTAGATTGTGTCCCTTTAAAAAGCATTAGAATGGCAAGATCATTTCATTTGTTGTTGGGTTTTTTTCTATATGTATAATAAAGACACTTGGATTTCCAATCAAAAGATGAATATCAGACACAAGTTTAGAATTCCAGTTTTTATTTCATGGTATTATATGAACAACTGAGGACAGATTATGTTTTGTTTGAACCCACTCACTTTTCAAGTGAGCACAAGTATTGGAACGGACATTATTAAATTAACTTACTGGTAAGTACATAACATTTTATATTTGGTGGCATAACACGGCAATAACTGCATTAAGCCTGCGACCCACTGACTTCCCCAGACTGTTGCATTCCTCATTTGAAATGCTTTTCCAGGCCCTCTACTCGGCCTCTTTCAATACTTGTTTGTTTTGGGGAGTTTCTCTCTTCAGTTTCCTCTTCAGGAGGTAAAATGTATTCTCTATTGGGTTAAAGTCTGGTAATGGACTTTGACAGTCTAAGACCTTCCCCTGTTCCCTCCTGATGAAGTCCTTTGTTGTGTTGGTAGTGTGTTTTAGGACATTATCTTGTTGCATGACGAAGTTCTCCCAATTCATATGATTGGAAAAAGCTCAGAAAAAAAAAGTATCCAGCTTGACAATGAATAAAATGGCTTAAAGCATTTTGGTCCCTGACCCACAGTTTAGCAAACCCTGATCTTTTTTCATTTTTTTAAAAAAAAAATAAATACTGTCCTTTAAGAAGACGTTGATCTGTTGCTTATGCTCAAGCACTTAAAGGCCATCCGCTCTCAGGAACACTTTGAGCTTCTGTTCTATGTCACCTCGGGGCTGAACTCCGGATGCGGGTCCCCTTAATTTCACGTTGAAGCTGTTGTCAAAAGCCACCCAAAATAAACATGTACAGAGATTCCGGGTGTTAACGCACCGTTGAGCTGCTTTCATGTGCCCTCACCACATGTCCCTGACACTAGGCCAAGAGATGCTGGATGACCTTGATCCGACTTAAATCAAGAGGTGCCATCTAAGATGTGCATGCAAATGGGGAGTACGATAGAGTAAGTGAGGCAGGAGACATCTGTCGAGCAGGCTCTCATTTCGTAAGAGGGGACCATCTATTGGTTGCAGATGATGCCCCCAGCTTGATAGGAACCATCTCTTTCAAGACCGGACAGTTTGCATTAGGAGTCTCTGCGGTCAACTGTTTGTTGTTCATGGATCCATAATAGCTGCTGTTGCCTCTAAACAGCACAGCTTTTCTCCGAGGGCCTCATGTAGAAAAATGGAAGGATGCAAGGGCCACTTTATTGTTCTTCAACTTGAACTAAGCAAACAAGATGAAATCAATTAATCAAAACAATTATCTATAAAGTCATACACCAATCCGAGTCATTCTCTCAACTCTTCAGAGTCAATACTCATGGAAGGACCATCAATCCATGACTGGCGACGCCCGTTTGCTGACGAACGAGATCAGACAGGAGCAGACGCTGTCATGTATGTAAGTATTCTCCTGCCTTATGAAAGCCGTGTGCCGGGTCAGGTTATATCTTTTTCGTTTAAATAAGTAATAATAAATAACTAGAGCTGTGAGCAGTTATGAAGGGCCCTTGCTGGCCGGGCCACTTTGGGGTATTGGCACACTGAATTAGATTTATTTTTTTATTTTTTTATGGCACAATAAACCTTTACATATGGATTTTGTCTTTTTATCAGGCCTGATGTGTATTCAAAATTTCATGAGTTTTCACACATGGTTAGACCAACAAAATCAGTATAATTCTTGACAACCAGCGCATTGCCACAGCAACAACATTCAGCAAACTAAAATGTTTTGCTTTTACTTTTCATCAGTGGTTGCTACTCAGGCCCTAACTACAGCTGTGAGTAGCTATGTAGGGACCTCGCAGCCCTGGCCACTTAGGGGTACTGGCACATTGGAATCTTATGAAAATGGAACAATAACCGTTGCATATGTATTTTTTTTGTGTGCTAGTCATGATGTGTATTCAGAATTTCATGAGTTTTCACTCATGTTTAGACCACCCAAATCAGCATATTCTTTCTTGGCAAACAGCGCATAGCTCCAGTAAAACAAGCACAGATTCAAGTCAATCTGATCAAATCTGTGGGAGGAGTTCTTTAAAATGTGACCTCTATAGTAGGCCAAAAATAGGACAAAATGTGAAAGTAAATCTAAAATGACGGACTTCCTGTTGAGTTTAACATATGGCTCCAAGAGACCTGTTTTTAGGTCTTGGACTGTTTCATATGCCACCAACTTTTCATAGATCTAAGTGAAAGGTACAGCCCGGGCAGCTTTGTAATCTTGTAGGGGGCGTTAATGAGTCATTTTTGAATAATCGTACAATAAACTATTAAAACATTGATTATTTCGCCAAGCCTGAATTGTGCGTAAATTTCATGAGTTTTCGTCCATTTGAAGACCAAATGCACGAAGTGCCTCTCGCTGTTCAACATTCAACAAGGAAACGGTGAGAACTGAATTGATTGCAACGTCCATTCGTCTGTTACGTTTGTAGCGAGAGGCGCTTCGTGCATTTTTATCTGGTAAAGACATTTGTAGTCCCCCCATAAATAAATAAATCAAGTGAAATTGTATTGTTCGTTTTCCCTCTATTCCTTACCTTCACTCGTTCTGTTGTGAAGTAGCACAAACAGCTGAGCATAAATTAGCCGAATGGCCACCTAATTTGCTAGTTTAACGCTATACGCTAATCAATAATAGATAACGTGATGACCACCACAGGGTACAACTATATGACGGTGAAAGGAAACTCTCTGGTTCATGCTTTGAAAAGCTTTGGATTTTGGATCATTGTAATTTGATTAATTTGATTTGTGGGGATTATTTTGACTTCAAAACGTGATGAACTGTCGTTTGTGTCTGGTTTGTATTATGCTAGTAGTCACAGGCAAAATCAATCCAATACGTTGTTGGTGGTCGAAGAATTTGCATTGAGCTGCATTGTGGAAATAACAGAAACGTCCGGATGTTTGGAATTGTCAATTACTGGTGAAAAATAGCCTTTTGCCTTCTGGTAATGACAACAGTCAGTCCTATTCATTCTCATGCCCTTGGTCTGTTTGGTCTATTTATTTACAAATGATAGCATAATGGCTAGAAAGGAGAAGCTGAAAAGGGAAAACGAAAAGGAGCTATACAGCAAGCAGCCAATAGAAGCATCTCTTTGCTCTCTTGGATGAAACCAGACACATGAAGATGAAAGGTCAGAGTCAAGGCCTGAGAGAGTCATGTTAACAAGTAGCACCTTTTAAAGCTCCCATTTAAAATTTGAATTGTTCCTTAAAATTAATTTTATTAAAAAATCTTAAAAGCTGTTCAAAATATAATTATTTTATTTATTTTTAATTATTTTGAGGTCTCCGCATGTCAACCACCGTTTAAGTTGTTCCAAAGTGTGTTTGTTGATTGAACCATGTTGAAAATTCATGCCTGGGACGTCGTTCTCTTCCAAAACTCTGGTATTTTATCTGACTCATGCATATTAATGAGGAAAACGTGATGTCATTTGAGATCAACCCTATTCAAGTTTAGTTCAACATTTTAATGGTCCATGGTGTTGCATTGGGAAGACTCCATGGATGCAGAGTCAGAATTCAAACATTTGGTGACAGTTTTGGTGAAAATTCGTCATCTCAAAACGCTCTGAGCTGGCCCGGTGGCCGCCATTGCTACATGCTGTGTCTCATTATCTTGGACACTTTCTTAGCACCGAGCAGCCGTTTTCTTTTATCCCGACAGCCGAAGGATGAAGCTACTGTAATCAAAGAAGACAAAGATCAGTGCCAGCTTTTGTACTATATGCTTTGATGTAATTTCTTTGGGCGGGGGTGTACAGCAGCTGACGTCGTTTGCCAAAGAGCAACCGTCGTCGCCAACTGTCTGACAGGCGGCTTTTCATCAGCCTGACATCACTCTGCTACTTGATTACTTTCCGTGGGCTCTTCCAGGCCTGTGATTTCTTTTTTTCTTTCTTTTTTATTCTCCTCAAAGTAATCCTAAACCATCATTGCCGTCTTCTCACCATCTGACACACACCTTAGCATGTTTTGCGTACACATAATATTTACAGTCAAAGTTAGTATTGTTGTACCTGAACAAGTTCAATGAACAAAAGTTCATGAACTTCTTCATATTTTGGATGATCGTAAAATGAACATCGTGTATTTATGCCTGATGAACTTTTTTTGTGAACATGCTCATTCTGATGTCTGTGAATGGTGTTTGAACGCCAGTTCCCCCAACCCCCCCACCCCCCCCCAAGGGTGACCCGTTTCGTTCAAATTCCAGTAGAAATCCTGGCTAAACACTGTAAACAAGCCTTCATATGTAAGGGGATCAACGCCTTTTTTAACGAATAGCTACCCCAGCCACCAAGATTTGATAGCCGCATAATTTAAAGATTGGCAAAAAACAGCTAATGGATGTAATCTCAGTCAGGAAATCTGACCGGCAACCGGTTCACCCTGTACACTGCACACGACGCAATTTCTGCTTCCGGTTCGCTATGCTACACTATGCGGTGCTTGTTCGAGAGACAAACTCCTTTTTTCTAAATTTCCCCCTACCCACATTCCACGTTTTCACTTTTTTACTTTCGAGCCTATTTTTTAACCTTCATAAATAGAGACTCGTCGATTTTTGCTGTCTGTGGCTGTACCGCTGCTCGAACATCGGTGAGGGGCCTTTAGCTGCTCGACTTGTGAACCGCCTTCACTCTCATATTCTCTGACTACTACAGTATACATGACTATGGCTTCATGCAATGTAAGTACGGCTTCATGCACCAACTGCATACTTCTCACAGAGAGGCTGTCCCTGCTAGAGGGACGTGTCCGTCAACGAGAACAGACTAATTTGGTAACTAGATGTGGTAGACACAACAGTTTACGTGGGTTGTAGCAGACCTACTAGTCCAGTTAGGATCTGCCCTAAGCGTCCTGCTAACTTTCCCCACCTTACCTCGCTGAGCTCTTGCACCCCTACGCACCTGCCCGGTGCATCAGGTCAGCAGACCAGACAAAATTGCAGGTACAGAGGACAAAGCGGAGGCTTAGAGGGGATCGAGCATTTGCAGTTGCCAGTCCCTCCCTTTGGAACAACCTTCTGCTCAATATTAGGTAATCTCCCTCTTTAGCTACTTGAAAACCCATCTTAAAACCTATCTGTATTCTTCGGCTTTTAACTCACCATGAGACTTAGCATTGTTTTGGTGCCTTGTGGTGTGTTTGTGCTGTATTCTGTGTTACAATATTGATGCTTATTTATTTATTTATTTATTTATTTACTTATTCACTCACTCATTTACCTCCATCTTGCCATCAATTTATTGATATAAAGTTTATGTACTTGTATACTTACTTAAAATATTTGTTTTGTTTTCTTGTTTTACTTATCTTTACATGACCGATTTCTGTTCCATGTACAGTACTTTGTATACAGCAATGCTTGTTTTAAAGTGCTTTATAAAAAAAAGTTGAGTTGAGTTCATTTGGTGAGCCTGTTCAGACGCATAACAGATTTAGCCCGTTAGCTAGTCCTACTTCAACTCGCTCTACTAGCTCCCGCATTTTAGTTATAGATGGCTCCATCACTCGTAACATTAAGCTTAAGAATCCAGTTACAGTAATGTGTATTCCTCGGGCCAGAGCACCCGACATTGCTAACCAAGCTAACCTGAATGATCTGGCACGCACCAAGTCGAGAGAACACCAGGGAGATGCACACAACACTAGCTAATCTGACATAGTCATACATGACGGCTCCAATGACACGAGAATGAGGCAATCAGAGATTACAAAGAAGAATATAGCTAGGATTTTTTTATCTCTCCAGAAAGATGAGTCGGCATCAAGTAATTCTCTCTGGTTCCTTACAAATGGCGTGCAAACTTGAGGTCTTTCGTCAAGTGTCGTCAAGATAGCTTGCATAAATATAAAGAAGCTCTCCTTTTAGCAAAAACTAATTATCTCTCTAGAATTATTGGTCTTAATAAAAATAACCCTAAATACTTATTTGATACAGTAGCTATGTTAACGCAATAGCAGCCGACGTCACAGAGCTCCCCGCATTCAGCTCATGATTTTATGCAATTTTTTACACAAATGATCCAGTTTATTAGAGATGAGATTATGGGCTCTGTGCCTAAATCTCAGTTAAATCGTACAATTTCTGATGTTAATAGTGACAGTTAGGTTAATAATTGTCTGACGACTTTCTCATTTCAATAAAATATCGCTTGAAAACCATACACCACTGGTTAGTGCGGCGAAACAAACAACTTTTTTGCTTGACCCGCTCCTGGGCAAACTGGTTAAAGAATTGTTTACTATTTTAGGACCTTCCGTTTTAAATATTATAAATGTATCACTCTACTGGCACTATTCCAGTAGCTTTTAAAACTGCTGTTATTCAACCTTTACTTAAGCGACCTAAACTCAACCCAGAAAGCCTCTGTACTTATAGGCCGGTATCAAATCTACCGTTTATTGCAAAATTACTTGAAAAAGTTGTTGCGCAACAGCTGAACGATTACATGGCCGCTAACAATCAATATGAACCTTTTCAGTCGGGATTCAGGGCCGATCACTTAAATGAGAAAGTTAGAAAAATAGCCAGCAAAATACCTAATATTTTATAAAAAATTACATCGCCATGATGTCAAAGGTAATATTTAATCATTATATGCCTATAGTAATACCAAGATACATCTCCTTTAAGTTTTTCCTTTCTCTCCAGTGGTCTGATCAGGGGATGTCGTTAATATTTCTCAACTGTGGGCATGTAAAGCTGGGCAACACAGAGGTTACATTTCCACACACATTCCTTCATTTCCATTCCATTTAGTCTACAAACAGGACATCTCACCACCATTCCCACTTCCCTTACAGTTGCAGTAGCACGACCGAGGGTGCACACTCAGTTGTTCTACTCTAGTTTGAAGCATATCCACTGAGCATTTTTCGGTCTAAAATACGTCTTATAGACGTCTAAATGGTGCTTAGACGTCAAGGCTAAAAACGGTCTACAAATGGTCTAAAAATGAAAAAAAGTCTAACAGACGTCTACGTCTAGACCCCTCGTCTATTCCTAGACATTTAAATAAAAGCTAATAGACGTATATTTATAGACGTATTAAGTTAGACGTTTTCTAGACATTTATCTTTATATCAATTTTATACGCCTTGTCTAATCTTAGACATTTAAATAATTTATATTTATATATATATTGCAAGATGTTTACTTTTATACAAAATTTTTTACTTAAAAAAAAGAAATTACTAAACATATATACATTACTTGACAAGTCACCTGTTACCACTGTTAAACTCATTACACAACACAACACACGTTTAACTTGCGAAGTGCTTTGCCTTTGAATTTGATTCGTTGTTCATAAAACAAAGTCAATTGTACATTTTAATTACATCATCAGATCATTGTTACAGCAAATAAAAACCTACTTTTAGGCGTCCCACTCCTTGAGATCACACTGGAGCCAGGGTTCACTGTTGGGTATTTAAAAAAAAAAAGAAAAAAAAAAGTGAAACATCTAAATTACATCTTTGCCATACCATCAGATCTAATCTAAATTTTGTTATCTCCATTTACTGTTTGATCCTTTTTTTTTCTCTTTTTTTTTTTTAAATAATAGACACGGCTATTTTTGAAAGCCGACCGCTGACGTCTGCAAAAATACTGCCATTATTTATATCAGAGCTTTTGGTTTCAGATCTCCGAGATACATTGTAAGAAAATATTATTTGCCCTGGAGTGCAAATATTTGTTGATGAAAAATTACACACTTCTGAATCACTCTTGCGATCACTGCTGCACAAATATTACCTTGTGGGGTACTGGCTGCGTCCAGTGTGAAGTAGAAAAGGCAATTAAATGACCTTTTTTCCCCTTCTTTTTCCTTTTTTTTTTTAAAACACTCTCACCATTGTGATCATTTAATCCAATTGTTACCCTGTACAGTAGTATGGATGAGACGCACGCACGCACATACACCTACTCACCCACATACAAAAAAAATAAAATTATATATATATATATATATATATATATATATATAAAAAGAGCAATGATGATGACATTACCGAATGAACAATACTGAGCTCTTTAAAAAAAATAAAATAAAAAATAAAAAATAAGTATGGATGAGACTGTGTCTATCGCATCCTGTGAGATAAATAAATTGCATAAATTACATATCTAACTTGCAACCCATACCAAAGCAGTCAAACACTACACTGAATTACTGTGTACCTTCAGGAGTCCTGGCTGCTTTGCGGACACAAGGTGCAACTTGCTGCCAATATTCACTGTCGGGGGATATTAAAATTTATATTTTTACTCACAGTGTTACCTTTGTGTGTGTGCACCATTGATTACCTGCTGGAAGACAAAATAGAAATCATACTTGCAACATCATAGTCACAATTGATATACTGTTCAGCTTGCTGTATAAGCGGTTTAGCTAATAACTTGTGTACTTTGTCCCCCTGCTGCACATCAGTGTGTTGTAGATGACCTAAGGTAGAAATTATCAATAATAACTTTGTATACATTAATATTGAGAATGGCTGAGATTTATATGTGCATTAACTAATCACCAATTTGGATAAAGGGGAATGGTTTGAAATCAGAGAAGATAGTAAATCAATTCATAATGTACAATATTATATAATATATTCTAAAAAAATAAAAATAAATAGTAGCATCTTAAACAGCTGATGTACAAGCCATAATCTTTACATACATTTAAAAAAATTGGAGCAAACAAGAAATAAAAAGCTAACTAACTCCCTAACCCCCTCCCCCCTTTAACCTTAACGTTTGTGAGTCAGAAGCACTTCTTAATTAAAAATAATAATAAAGAAAATTAAAGAAAACACCATGATTGATTGAAACTTAACCGCAAGCTAAGCTTACAAACAGTAATCAATTAAATGAACAAACATTGCAGGACTAAACATTTCAATAACGTGGCTTTAAGCACTCACCTATAGGCAGTCCTTCTCTGTCTGAGAAATAGTTTTTTGTTTTCGAAGCAATAGTTGTCGAAGAGGACTACAAATCAAAAGTTTGCCCCCGATGACTGTTGGCACTTCACTTCTTCTTTTTCTTCCTTCAGGCTGACCGGAAGCCTAAACGCGTTACTGCCTCCTAGTGGTGGGGAGGTATTATACAGTTAGGGTTGCCACCTTGGATTTGTGAAAAAAAGGGACACCTGACCAAGCTTGGGCACTTAACAGTCAAGCCTGAAATTATTCATACCCCCGGCAAATTTTGACTATGTGGACATTTTAGCATGACAAAATCCCAAAACACACAGCAAAAGTGGTTAAGAAATGGTTTGCGGACGAAAATATTAATGTTTTGCAGTGGCCCAGACAGTCCAGACTTGAATTCAGTTGAAAATCTGTGAAGGGAACTAAAGATCATGGTGATGAGAAGAAGAGCTCATCGCTAAAGATGAATGGGCAAAAATATCAGCAGTTGTGCAAAACAATTGATCAGCAACTATAGAATGCGTTTTATGATAATACTTTTTCTGTAAGGCACAAGGGCTTAGCTTTCAGACACCATTGGAATTTTTATTTACATTTTTCAGATAGCACAAATGGTGCCAGAGTTACGGTAATCCGAAGTGCACCTACGGAAATATGCCGCCGCCGGCACGCTCGGTAACAAAGCGTTCCACAGTAGCACAGGGGACATTTTCAAACTACAGAATTTAGGAAATCAAATTAGCTTTTGGCATTCTTCCTAAAAAACGGGCCAAATTGTGTCCAGGGAGGGATTTTTATTTTCCCAGGACAGCTGGTAAAAAAAGAGAACAATTCTGGGAAAAGCGGGACAGGTGGCAACTCTACATACAGTTATAAAGACCCGCTGACAGTACATGACAATCTCGTACGCACATATGCGTATAGTATTTGGCTGCTTTATTCATGAATCGTGCGATCTAGCATTATGTTTCACACTGATGATCCTGTTGTGCAGTTATTAATTTACTCGTGTCAATACACATTATTCAGTGTATTTAATTCAATCGTCCGGATTTGGTCCAAAGAAAGTTGAAATGTACACTGTACATTGATCGATTACTGTTTAAAGCATAGCAATGCAACATTTTCCATCATTTATACAACCTACAGTTATTTTTTTTAATGTGATAATTCATATTTACTTGATTAATTGTATTGTCTTGATTCGGGCTAAAATATAGACCAATTATAGATGGGCTAATTTCGGTCTAAACTTAGACGAGATGTCTAATAGACGTCTATGGCTTAATGGGTAGATTGACACACATGCAAAGTACACTCACCAGACGAGACGCATTAGGCTAGGCAACATTCAGAAAGTCCAAACGAGCGTTCTTTAGGCACACCTCCTCTTTATACTTTGTTTCATCTCCGCTGGCCTATGATGATCAATGTGGAGTATGGGTGCTGATATACACATACTTTTGTAGGCCTACTTTTGTAAACACTTCCCACTGTTAGCAAATCAATGGATTTGCAAGGAACGTTCCATTTTCAAAATCTCCTTGGGACAACAAAAACTTGTTACGAACGTTTGCAAGCCCAAAATACGCTATGTTCCCAAGCATTCGCCGCTGAGTAAGATAGCGGCTTTAGAGTGTGTTTTGCACTTAAAGGATAGGGTTCTATGTTAAGCCTTTTCGGGTGGTGGCCCAACAGGATCCAAATTGTGCTGGTACTGCCTGAACCAGCACTGGCCCTATATATAGCTAGCTGGGTCCGATACCTCACATATCATAATTTGATCAATTTCGTTTTTTATTTTCATCTACAGCCTACTATTAGTCGGTCCTTTGTGTGTGTTGTTTTTGACAAATTATTCACTAATGATATAACTATAATAAGAAATGAAAGATAATAAATACTGATTCCTATAGTAATAATAAAAGATAACTCAAAAATATTGTATATTATATATATTAAAAGTGTTGATTTCATCACATTTATTTATGACATTTGTAGGGTCATTTGTATTTTCAACTCTGTGTCCAGAGTATAACATTTAAAACAAACAAACAAACTAACTATAATAAAATGAAAGAAAAATATCTAGTGACCATAAAATGTCTAATTCAGAATATATGGTTGTACAAGCTCTTTTCAAGGCAAGTGCCACAAATTAAATTACAAATTATTACAGCAGTGCTTGTAGTATATTTAGGAGTACAGACAGTACAGTATCACATTCGTCCAGAGTTCAACACAAGCTGTGGTGTCTGTCTGAACACTGGGTGGTAGGTAACCCTTTAGCCAACGGACATTTTGAACACAAACAGCGTAGCAGCACATTCGAGACAGACAAATCAATTCACGGCTAATATTACAGCTGCTTACTCGTCGCAGTAGTTGTGAAACTATTGTTCTAAGTTTGTGTCTGCATGACTGTAGTATACTGCCGCCCGGTGTCTATCGTGGACAGACCAGAAGGAACAGCACATGAAGTATTAAATCATGACGCACAAACTGTTTCATTCTTTTGAATTGTATCGTGTTAAAAAAAAAGAAAAAAAAGTAAGTGGTTAACAGGAGATCCTGCGCGAGTGTGTTCCTTGTGTTTGTGTGGCTGAAAAGTGCATTGGCGACTGTGGCAGGCAGGGTTTCTACTTCGTGTTTTTATTCCAAACTTGTTAGCCAGAGAAGACTCTCAGCCAGAGCCAGTATTGCCCACATTTTTGTGAATAATGTCAGGGCCCCCTCTTCCTCCCCATGAACCCTGCCCATTTGTTCCCTGTTTGTGTGTAAGTGTGCGTGAGAGAATCACACTGCTGGGCGAGGTGGAGGAAACACAGCTGGAGCAGGAGCCAGGTGCACGTAATTACAATCAGCAGCCTACAAAAGCCAGCCCTGGACTTCAGCGCCAGATCAACTCTAACCGTCACACAGTCAGTTGCATCCAGTTTATTGCCTGTCTTTATTAATACACCCCGTTCACCACGCTCAGAACGCACAACCAAGCCCTTCACCTCTTCCTTGGCAAGGTAAAAGAGTTCTATGAATCACTCGCCTCCATTCAGATCCAGCTAGCAGCATCGCAAGTAGCCAGACAGAACACCTCCTCACTCATGCACGCACCTGCTTTCGCCTCACCGTCATTAGAGTCATTAGAGAGCCCTTCGTGCCTCCTCACATTCCCTACAACAGAGACCTGGGGTCTTGCGGGCTTTTCTGGTGCAATGTTCACTAGTTTTCGAGCAGCAAGCACACACTTATAGTTCAGACAGAGCTAAAACAGCTTACCTGGTCGGCTGTCTTCGGGGAGCCGCGCTAGCTTGGGCGTCAGCTGAGTGGGAGCGTCAATCAGCAGTGTGTTCAAATTATTCCAACTTCATAGAGGAAATGCACAAAATATTCGATCACCCAGTACGCGGAAAAGAGGCAGCCAAAAGACTGTCGCTCTGTCGAGGCCCCCATAGCGTGGCGGAATTCTCAGTTGAATTCCGAACCCTTGCCACCGAGAGTGGGTTCAACAATGAGAGCGCTTCAAGAAGTATTCCTCCGCGCTCTCAATGAGTCCCTAAAAGACGAGTTGGCCTCCCAAGACGAACCATAAAATCTCGACCAACTTGTCGACTTAGCCATAAAGATTGATTGTCGTCTTAGAGAGCGTCAGAGACGGCGACGATCAGCCCCGCCTACTAGGCCAAAATCTCCTCCGCGCTCGCAACCCAGTCAGCCAATTCAGCTACTCAAGTCTTGCCCGCCTCTGACGCTACAGAACCCATGCAATTAGGAAGCGCCAAGCTTTCATTTGAGGAGATGTAGTAATCGCCTATGCCTGTACTGTGGGCAAGGCGGTCACTTTATGCATGCATGTCCCGTCAGGCCAGCAAAAGGGCAGGCTTACCAATAACAGGGGAGGCATAGCCCCTCCTCACGCCGACTCCAACTCGCTGCTACGCTGTTCCACAATGACCAGTCCAGAGCGCTGTCTGCGCTAATCAACTGCGGGGCTGATTAGAATTTCAGCGATCGCAGCCTAGTCAAGCAAATGGGAATAGAGACTCACCCATTGGCTACGCCTTTCAAGACCACAGCCCTTAATGGTCAGTTATTGTCGCGAGTCGAACAGCAGACAATGCCAGTCTCTCTCCAGCTTTCAGGCAATCACGTGAGGTCATTCGCCTATATGTTTTTGATTGCCCTCAGTCACCCTTGGTACTTGGATTACCCAGGCTAAAAATCCCCAACCCCGATATTGACTGGACGGTGCCAATGCTTACTGCATGGAGTGTTTTTTGTCATAGCCATTGTTTGCAGTCAGCCATAGCGCCAGCCCGTTGTGTCAAGGAACCTGACCTTCCAGACCTCACCTCTGTACCTGAATGCTATCATGACCTTGGACAAGTTTTCTGTAGGGATCATACCATGGCCCTACTCCCCCACCGGCCTTATGACTGTGCTATTGAGCTCCTGCCAGGAGCCACTCTCCCAAAAGGACGACTCTACAACATCTCAAGGCCAGAGAGAGAAGCTATGGAGAAGTACATCACCGAATCCCTGGCTGCAGGTATCATCCGCCCGTCGTCCTCCCCTATTGGTGCAGGTTTCTTCTTTGTGAGTAAGAAAGAGAAGTCCTTAAGACCTTGTATAGACTATCAAGGGCTGAATAACATACCAATAAAAAACAAATACCCCATCCCCTTAATCGAGTCAGCATTTGCACCTCTCCATGGTGCTGGTGTCTTTTCCAAGTTCGATCTGCGCAACGCCTATCACCTCGTCCACATCAGAGAAGGTGATGAATGGAAAACTGCTTTCAACACAACACTAGGGCACTACAAGTACCTGGTCATGCCTTTTGGGTTGACAAATGCCCCTTTCGTTTTCCAGGCCCTGGTCAATGATGTCCTCCGAAACATGATTGACGAGTTTGTGTTTGGGTATCGATGACATTTGCATTTTTTTCACAGTCCCAGTCCGACCATGTACGGCTGGTGCTCCAAAGGCTCTTGGAGAACAGGCTTTTTGTCAAGGCCAAAAAGTGCGAATTCCATGTCCCCAAAACCACATTCCTCGGCTACGTCATTGCTAAGGGTGAGCTGCAACATGGACCCAGCCAAGGGGACTGCTGTCTCAGAGTGGCTTAAACCTACCGACAGCAAGCAGTTGCAGCGTTTCCTCGGATTCGCCAATTTCTATCGGAGATTCATTAAGAACTATAGTCGTGTTGCAGCCCCCCTCACCTCCATTGCCGTTCCTTTCCGGTTTGACACTGCATTCAGCAACCTCAAGAACCGGTTCACGTATGCTCCAGTCCTTGTTCATCCAGACCTGTTGAGACAGTTCATTGTGGAGGTGGACGCATCTGAGGCGGGAGTGGGGGCTCTGCTCTCCCAACGGCTACCTGAGGATGGTAAGGTACATCCATGTGCCTTCTTCTCCCATGAACTCTCCCCAGCAGATCGCAATTACAGCATCTGTGACATAACTCCTGGCTGTGGAAAATGGCACTAGAGGAATGGCGCCATCTGCTGCTGGATCCACTTGTGGTGTGGACGGACCACAAAAATCTGGAATACCTGAAGACAGCAAAGAGACTAAATCCAAGACAAGCTAGGTGGGCCCTCTTTTTTGCCCGTTTTCATTTCACTTTGTCGTATATTCCAGGGCCTAAGAACACCAAGCCTGATGCCCTGTCCCGCCAGTTTTCCACCCACAAAACAAAGGGGGATCCGGAGCCCATCCTTCCACTTGCTTGAGTCAGAGATTGAGGCATTGGTTAAGAATGCACAGAGCGGAAAAAAACGACCCCAGAGGTGGGTCCCAAAGAACTCTATTCTATTCGTCCTCCGAAACAAAACATCCACCAGTTCCGGTGACCTCCGCCCATTACCAGTCCCCAGCTGTCTATGGTCCCACATAGCACTGGACTTCGTCACTGGCCTTCCTCCGTCAAGAGGTCATACTTACCATAGTGGACAGATTTTCTAAAGCAGCCCTAGTCAAACTCCCTTCCGCTACAGAAACAGCTAACCTCTTAATACAACATGTTTTCCGTCTCCACAGCATTCCCCTAGACATAGTCTCAGACCGAGGTCCGCAGTTCATATCCCTTGTCTGGAAGTCCTTTTGCTCTGCGCTAGACATTTATGTCAGTTTATCATCCGCAAACCAATGGTCAGACGGAACGCACCAATCAACAGCTACAAACTTCACTTCGTTGCATGTCACATGCTAATCCTTCCTCCTGGAGTACCCAATTGACAGAGATTGAATATGCCCACAATGCACTGCCTAATGCCTCCCTGGGCATGTCTCGCTTCCAGTGCTCTCTGGGGTACAAACCTCATCTCCTTTCCTCCCAAGAGAAGGAGATAGCAGTCCCATCTGTCCAGTCCCACATACGGCGGTGCTCCAGCACATGGAAACAGCTCTGCTCCGTGCTTCGGAGAGCTCCCGAACACATGCCGACCGCCGTCGCTCACCCGCACCTCTTAGCAGTAGGCCAAAAGGTTTGGCTGGGCACTAAGAATCTCCCATTGAAGGTTGAGTCCAAGAAGCTGTCTCCCCGCTTCATCGACCCATACAAGATCAAGCGCATAATTAATCCGTGCGCCATCCGCTTCAAGTTGCCCGCCACACTGCGTGTCCATCCAACATTCCATGTTTCACAGATCAAGGTGTACTCTGCCAGCCCGTTGTCCCCGCCCTTGCCTGCGCCTCCCCCGCCGTGGATGGTGGATGGGCACCCTGCTTACACCGTAAGCCGCCTTCTGGATGTTCGCCGCAGGGGCTGTGGCCTCCAGTATCGGGTGAACTGGGCTAGTTACGGCCTGGAGGAGCGCAGCTGGATCCCTCATAGTCTCATCCTGGACAGTTCCATCATCAGGGACTTCAACCGTCGTGGGGTGGCGCCCCTTGGAGGGGGGGAGGGGTACTTTTAGGGCCCCCGCTTCCTCCCCATGAACCCTGCCCATTTGTTCCCTGTTTGTGTGTATGTATGCGTGAGAGAATCACACTGCTGGGCGAGGTGGAGGAGACAGAGACAGAGCTGGAGCAGGAGCCAGGTGCACGTAATTACAATCAGCAACCTACAAAAGCCAGCCCTGGACTTCACTTCAGCCCCAGATCAACTCTTAACTGTCACACAGTCAGTTGCATCCAGTTTATTGCCTGCCTTTGAGTAGAACTTTATTCTAATCAGCACTCCTCGCCTAGATTTCCTGCACTTGCCGAAGCCATACCGTTGCCAGCCTGCCAAAGCTAACTCGACTGTGGATCGCCTGCTCCCTACCCGGACTCGATCCCCCCTTGGTTCTCCCGCTCACATCAGTCCACTAATTAAAAGACTCGCAAGTGACTCTGTTTGCCTCCCGTGTCTGCACTGGGGTTTTCATCCCACGCCTTCGAAACCCTAACAAATAAAGGACTTTGCTGCAAATCTTCTTTGATTGGTATCAAGCATTTGAATCCATCTGTTTGTAATATGTGACAAGAAGCAATGAGTGAAGACGTAGACTGCTATGTTATCTTCTCATGCTAATTGGCTAGCCACCAACTGGCTGGCTGCCATATGCTTGTCACTTTTGATCAAAAGTTAGAATGTGTGTGTTGCATTTTAGTGTTTTACATTACATTAGTGGTTGATTTTATTTCACATGTGTGACAGTTATGTCACTGTTTTATTGGTGTCAATGGAAAAATATTAGATTGGTTGACTTACGGGGCAGTACGGCGAACTAGTGGTTAGCACAGCTGCCTCATAACTTTGAGGTTCATGATTTGAGTCTAAATTATGGCTGTTTCTATAGTCGATCTGTGCTTGCATGGGTTTTCTTCAGGTACCCAGGCCTTCTCCCACGTTACAAAATATGCATGTTAAATTGTGAGTGTGAACGATGGTTCTTATTTGTCTATGTGCCATGCAATTAGCTAGCAAACAGCTCGACCCGACACAAGACAATTGCTATTGGAAATGGATGGATGGATGTCATTTACAAACTTTTGCTTGCTGTTAACAATCAGGTCATGTTCTATTTTACTTTTTAAGATTTATTTTTAGCATGTTTTTGTTTGCTTCTTTTACTGCATAGTTTTTCAGTTCCTGTCATTGGTATATTTTGTTTTAAGCCTTCAAATTCCATTTTGTTTACACAATGTGCACGTTGTAAAAACATCACATTGCAATTTCTCAGTGCCACCTTTTATTTCTAAAATAGCTAATCGTACAGTTTTTCTACAGCCAGCAGAGGGAGCATCCACTTCTTAAATTAAAATGTAATTGTTCTCAATGGTTAGCAGAAGGTATCTTCACTTCCATAAATATTCGAAGTCGTGCCATTTATTCACTCCAATGGAGTGCAGTAACCCCTTTATTGGACAATGCACTTTACCAGTTTCACCACTGCAGTAGTATCCAACACCCTGGAATGATGATAAATTGTATGTACGTGGGAGTGGGAAGTAGGACTAAGATAAGTGTGAAAGCTTTAAGCATTCACACAATAATAAGTAAAATAAAGAATCACAATAACATAAGCTTTCAGCATTCACACAATTACTCTCTAGCCCAAAACTTTATAAATGGTGTAGCGGTAATTTGTTTTGTTTTTTGTTTTGGGGGTTTTTAAAGAAAAAAAAAAGGGCTATGTATTGTGTCTGGAAAGAAGCCAATTTTACCCAAACTTTATTATTCAATATCAAGTATTTTAAAAATGCAGTTTCAACCACTTTTGGCCCCAATAGCGCCAATGGGTACAATATGATATAAGCAGTATATTGATATATTTAAAAAGCTGTGATGGCTAGCGACCAGTTCAGGGTGTAGCCCACCTATGTCTGTAAGACATGCAATAAATAGCTCTAGGGTATGGTCTCCAGCACGACCGTGACCCTGGTGGGGAAGCGGTTCAGAAAATAGATTAATGGATATTTAAAAAGTTGAGATTAGAAATTAAAAAGCATCTCTTGTTGAGTGAATAAAGGTTAAATGGTAGCAACAGCTTGGAATCTGGTACAAGGTATTACATATATTTCTATAGGAAATGTTTTGGAATGTAATCAAAACTCAGGTTTAACGTAGCTCGTAAAGTCGGTTATTCAAATGTAATAAAAAAAATACGAATGAAATCACACAAAAAATGAATGCTACCATCTCTTTGTTCCGTCGGCCCTTTCCTTTGATTCTCCCTCCACAGAAGAGTGGGCTGTGATAAATTACAAGGCAGTATCTGAAAGTGTTTGTTTTTGGAGGAAACTGTAGCGTGCTTTGGATATTTATAACCGTGCTCTCGCCTCAACTCCATGTGTCTGCTTTACCAGTTCACTATCAATCTTTTACCTGCCTCCCACATAAGGTTGATCTCCAGGATTAAGAGGTGTCTGAAGTACGATGACCAGCTTTTTCTGAAGAAAAATGGTTGGAAGAGATGAGAGAGCATGTTTGTTTATTCTCAGCTGAGAGGATGTCGAGAAGGACGGTGGAGAGGTTCAAGTGGGATAGATTGTGGCATGATTCATGTCAAGCTCTTTGATGTATTCCAGTGCACATCCTCTTGCAAAACCACAAGTAGGTATGATTACCATTGCACGATCTAATTACAAACACAGAATGGAGGTGTATTAAAGCCACCTTCAACGAAGTAGAGGAAGTGTTATTCGAAAAAAGCCAACCTAAACTGTTGATTCTGGGAAGAATTCTTTTTTTTGTGGTCACCTTGGCTTGGTTAGTGGAAACATTTGTTCAGAAAAAGGTAACCTATATTGTTTTGAAATGTGCTTCCCTCCCTTTCTTCCCCGGCAGGAAGAAAGTGGTAATTTTGCGGGTGGAAGAAAGAGTTACTCAGGCTTTACTCACTGATGGCTCCGGTGTAAGAAGTGTTGTAATCGGAGCGCATGATCTTGTTCATTTGGGTGTGGCTAATGAAATCTCTTATGTTTTATATACTTGCCGTAATTGATATCACTGGAACCAGTCTTTGTCAGTGTTCTGTATAAATGGCACTGATGCTGCATTGGGGTGTTTGACGTATGTAACTGTGCCACAAACATCATCTGGAGTAGAAGGAATAAATATTTATATTTAAGATGATCAAAATGAAATATTAAATAAAATACATCATATTCACCAGAGATGCTGATGCATTGATTTGTGACTGTAAAATCCATTCATAATATTCTTTGTCATTTCCACTCAAATGGTTAGGTTATCTCAAAAAAAGGATAAAAGAGTATTCAAGGATCTTTTGTCGCTGCGTCTTCCGGGTGGATCATCTTAACGATTAGTTCTCGATCCCGTCAATCAATCTGCTGTAAGGACGCCATGCGTGCTTGTTCCTAGCTGCGCATGCACAGTTCGAGTGTTTGTAGCATGTAGCCGCTGAGCTTCTGACTCAGCCATTCATCGTTGTGGCTTCATCAATCTCACATACTTTGAAAATGGCTAAGAGCCGCAAGAGGACATCCGTCTATGAAGTGAGGCCAGAGACTGATGAAAATGAGCCCGCACGTTCCCGACATTTGCTAGGCATATCCTCCGGGCGAGCCGGAGAGCTGGTAGGATGGTCTTCTGCATGTGCATTTAAAAAAAAAGTGACAAACGGACGTTTGGCTTCTACTTTTCGAGAAGATCCTTGAATACACCTTTAAGTATTAGCATTTATCGATTATTAGCACCCTCCTCGGCTAACTACGCTTACTCATAGATAAGTATGTAATACGGTTGCTTTATTGACTAAACTATTGTACTGTTTTATATTGTTTGATTCTTATAACCTTTGCTTAACAGTCATGCTAGTTTATTTAAGGTAACATATGTAGCACAATTATGCAGAGACCACGTTAAAGCTGTCACAGATGTGTTTTGCTAGCCAAAGTTGGCTGTAATACGTGCTCTGACCAGTCACTCAGAATCAATCAGAAAATGGTGACATCATCAAGGGCCAGCAATATAGTTCTGTTGTTAGTATGTTTAAGCTATGGCTAGGTGCTGGGCATATTAGACTGACATGGAAACACAAAGAACCCAAATCTGATTGGATGCATTCAATGTGGCGGTTTCTCTGGTATTAAAACCGAGTTGGCCTAGTACTGCAACATTCGAGAGCCTTTAAGTGAGTTCTTATATCGAACACATTTTTAGGAGGTGTACTTATGAATATGGTCTTAATTGCTTCTCCATTATGTACATCAAGTTCTTGTCAGTAAAAAAAACACCTTGAAAAATAAGACCAAATTCCATCAATGTGAGCACCCTCACATCTGGAGGACAGGTGTAGAGCCAATTCTCATGTGTCAGAACTTTCTCCTTAATTTACTCTTTTAAGGAACCCCACAAAAGCGAGAGCAAGGCATCCTGTGGCACCAGACTGGACACGCCAGAGGACAGGAGGCAAAACAACACACGTTTATTCCTGTGAAATAGAGGCAGGTAGAGGGGAGGACAACTGTTGCGCATCTGAAGCATAACCTGTTTTCGGGCCGTCGCTTTGAAATGAAGATCGTCCACGGCCCTGAAATCATTACGCCTTCAAAGCTAATTAACACATGGCTTTTGTTTGGGCCCCAACAAGCCCCAGATTATGTAGGTACAGATGATTTGGTGGGTGTTGGGGCTGTGGTGGGACGGCGTAAAACAGATACCAAGAGCAAGGTGTGCTTGGATACGCTTTCATGTCAGGAGGAAGTGCTTGACTTCTGACCCTCGTCTTGAACTCAAACCCGGGATGTCAACACAGCTTCCTCGAGTGCCACGTAGAAGATTAACACAGGGTAAGCGGAGCGGAGCCTTCAGAGTCAGCTACCACTGTTGCTGGCTCCACACCATTTTGCCTTTTGCCTCTATCTTTATGCTCAGTTACATAAGCTCAAAAATGTATTTATGTTTTCAACCAAGGCCCCGAGGTAGAAAAAGTGCAGCATCAGAATCTGGACAGACCTGGAGTCCAGTAGTAGCCGCGGGTTTGTTTGTCTTCGTCTTGTGCGCTACAAGGCACTTACTATGTCATCAAAGCTTTTACCTCCAAGCCACGCATTTCCATATGGGTGTGCCCGTGTTTGAAGTCCAGTCTAAAGTGCCACATCACCTTTTTAATTCTCTCTTCACTGTCCAAGCACTACAGCATAGTCAACATGGAACACTATCCTTTTGGTCTTAATCACGTCACATTCACTTAGTGAGGAAAAAAAATGTTGGGGGGGGGGGGGGGAGATGAAAAGCCAGAGTCGTGACACACCTTTCTGTCATTTATTGAACACTGGGAGAAGAGTAAAACACGTAAACACAATTGTGCGCACTTACTGCTGGAACTGCTGTCGACCACAGCTCACATCCACACTCTAGCCTGCAGTCTCGTCGACCCACTATGCACACGGAGTCCAGATGTCACCCAAATTTTGAGCCGAGTATTCCATATAATGCAATAAGGTAATTGTTTTTGACAAAAAACACCATAGCATTTTGTATAATTCCATTGAATAACATACAGCGTTATTTGGCATCTGGCCATTTGAATCACATGTGCCCGTCTTGAAGGTGCCTCAGTCTGAACGAACCCCGCCGTTTAATATGCATTACCCTGAGCCGACACTGGGGTCCGAGGGTCAGCAAAGTGTTTGATGATGCCGTTTTATTGTTCCAGAGG
Organism: Leptonotus elevatus; assembly: GCF_054856555.1. Taxonomy (NCBI): domain Eukaryota; kingdom Metazoa; phylum Chordata; class Actinopteri; order Syngnathiformes; family Syngnathidae; genus Leptonotus; species Leptonotus elevatus. The sequence goes on along the minus strand of NC_141239.1, from coordinate 26,203,860 downwards.
GTCAAGATCTTCAAAGCTCTCCTTCTGTTCTCTGCAGGGGCACCCGGGGCAGCAGCTGTCGGGATACACTCAGCTTTGTGTTTTTTATATCTGTGAAGAAGAAGAGGTAGGTCAAACCCACGCTCACAGAAAATGTTTTTACTGGGCTAGTGTTGGTAATAGAGGGGTGGGGGCACTCAGTGGACACCATAATATTGTTATGCCCTTTTGTGCTTGATGAGTGGCGAGCGTGTGATTCCCTTCGGATGGGACACATGACGAACATGGATCCAACAGTTGTGGGTTAAGGAAGTGACACTAAGCACGGGTGTCATACTCAAAGCCGGCCACAAATTTTCTTTTTTTGTGGGCCACCAAAGCAAATAAAGTGCATCTACTTCACGCTTCTTGCTAAATGGATTTGTTCTTTTCGTTTTAGCAGAAACGTCGCACCCAAATTCCAATTTCTCTTCTCTTGACCAGTTTTACAAGAATTTCAAAGTTGGAATTGAATTTTTGCCAAACACTCGACACGCTCACAGTTTGACATCTCTTTTTTATGTCAATTTTAAAGTAAACTTCAAGTAGGAGTGAAAAAAAGATTGAAGCAAGTACACTTTGGTTCTTATTTGGATAATTGTTTAAGCAAGAGCGTCTTCTTTTCAGTTTCTCAAATTGATGATATGTGATAAGGTCCCATTTCTTGATACTAAGAAAGTGAGAACAAGTGCTATTAGAATACTATAAAAAGTGTTCTTTAATATGTTTAAGTATGTTTTAATAGTTTTAAATGCATTCGAAGGATGTGGGAGAGTGATTCTATACATATATAAAAAAAAATCTATATATTTTCTTAGAGAAGTAACAAATGTATTCTCACTTTAAGTGAAAGTACAGATATTTGTTAAAAGAAAAAATCCCTGGTAAAAGTAGAAGTCCTGATTTAACTCCTGTAATTAAGTAAAAGTGGGGAAAAAGAAAGAAAAGAAGTATAGACTTTTAGATGTATTGAAGTAAAATTTCCCATCAATTATATACAATACCTTTTTTGATGAATTGGCAACAGAAGCAAGTTTTGTTTTACTAGCTTGCATTGTGGTAGCTCTGAGAAGAAGAAAAAACGTTATGGACTGTCAACTATTAAATATTTGCACTTACCGGTAGTTACTTCCCACTTCGGGTGTCTCTATAACGCGGGTAGGTTTGGAATGTATATTCTGCGCATTAGACGGGGGTTCCCTGTGCAACATGAAATCATATGAAATGTTGACTTTCCAGTTGGTGATGCTCGTACTTCCTCAATGCCTGTGTTCCTCTCGCTGTTTCACACCAATCAAGCATAAGCTGCCTTCATTACATGCCATGGCCTTTCATTTGTGTGTCCCAAACACTTCAGAAGCTCGGCGGTTTGCGCCTTTGATTGCTGGAATGCTTTTTTGGACCGCTATTCCTCACTTTGGGTCAAAAACCCAAGCCAATTTATTATCCAGCTTTAGCGTCGTGAGTTGAGTGTGTGTTTTTTTTTTTATAAATATGCCGGCATATCGCAGCCACATGAAACACAGCCAAATAACAGTTTGTTCCCACTTAACCTTCCGCAGCTCATCAGTTGCTTGATTGCGGGTCTAAATTTTGCGATCATGAGAGTGGTACCGCACTGAGTATATTGTTCGCTTTGATTTTCACTGCTATCATTGGCGTTCAGTCGGAGTGGTGTGAACAATTCCAAGCCTTCACAAAAGCGGAGCTGTGTTATGTCCACTGCTCACTTTAAAGGCGGTCGCTAGAACGCCGTTTGCCAGATTTTCTTGAAGCTGTCATTGTGAGGCTCCTAACAAAAGACAGAGCATGTATGTAAGGCATCTCTCGGTGTACGACAGCAAGTTATGTCAGAATTACATTGTAAGCCTTCCCATTAAGGGCCTATAATTTTTATTCATATGGGTACTTTAATGATTAATATTAAGTGCTATTTTTCCAGCATGGAATCATTAAACAACAATGATTTATAAAAACAACAATCAAGAAAACTATGTACATGGACTTGAATTGATGATCCTGGAATTTGTGGTTGTTTACAAATGATGCCAAAAGACAGCTTGCGTGTAAATCCAAAATTCTCTTTAGATCTTCGCTGAACTGTTTGGACGTTCTCATTGTTCTGAGTGCGGATCAAGCCAGTGAGTTGAAGTTGCAGTTGTGTAGCAATAGCTCCAGGAGATGTGTATTTAACAGAGTTCCTTGTATGTTACCATTGTTCCCAATATGGATTGATCCAATTGAGTTTTTAGTGAATGTGTTCAAAATACTTTTTTTTTTTTTCTTAGATCGTCCTGACGTCCTTTGACTTTCCCATTGTTCTGGTGTGGGGTGCACCAATGAATTATGTTTAGAAATGCCCTCAAAGGCCTTGGTCTTAAGGTGCATATATATTTTTGACCGTTTTGTGGATTAGAGAAAATCCAAAATAAATAGTACAACCATGTTTTTGGGTTTACCCACATCTAAGTTATTATATTTGCAAATGTGTTTTGCATTTTGTAAATTGGAATTTTTACGATGCTGCAATTTTTCATTGAATGTTTTGTTTTCGGTAAGTGTTTCATAACAGTTTTCCAGGCAATGATTATTATTTTTTGCCTTAACTGCCATGACACCCCCCAACAAACAAAACAAAAATGGAATTGTGTCAGTCGAACCGCACCGTGTAAATCCAGTCTTTTAGAGGCTTGCTTTGCTTTTGTCATTTCAAAACAATCAAAGGCGATATGCTCCCGAGCAGGACAACACAGTAGCAGGAAGCGGTTTGTGCTCAAAAAAAGGCGCCTTACTTTGATCATTTTCTGCTGCTCTTTGATGCGGCCAATACTGATGTTTAATTGATTATGTAGAATGGGCAAGCAGGGCTTTTTTTTTTTGTCTGCTCACTCCAAAAGGAGATGGTTGCATGCCATATTGCCCCATTCCCTTTCTTCTTCTAAAACAAATAAGACGTCAAACATCAAAGCCACTCTCTGTTAATAAAAGAAGACCTCAAATATTTTCCATTATGTTTGACATGGTTTTGTGTTTCACCAGCTAGCGGTATAACAACGAATAAAAACGATGTCATTCTTCTTTGTTGTTGTTGTTGTTGCTGCTGCAGCACACTGTCTACTCTCGGTTATGATTTCCAGAGTATGAAACTTCTATGCCTGGACTTTGAAGTCGACGGTGAGTCCTTTTGGTTTGCGTCTTGGTCCAGAGAGCTGACCCTTCACCCGCGCTGATTGCTTCCGCGGCAGAGATAACTGTAAACGTGGGCCTTTGATATGCGGAAGGGAAACGCCGCAATGCTCCGGCACAGTGAGGTCAAGGAAACACGGGTGGAACTTCCTGATAGACCGCTAAAACACAGTTTGAAAGTAGAGATGTGTACACGGCTGTTTGCCTGAGCATTCACATCCTATCCATCTATTTACAAAAATGCTAATCCCGCCACCGGGTCATCGCTATGTGAACCACTATAAAGTGAACAGACCTATTCATCTGCAATAAGTGAAAATCAACTTTCTTATATAGATTTTAAACATTTCCACATGCTTAAAACATATTTAAAGGAGAAGTCAACCCAAACATTTTCTTGACAATAATATGTTTTATGCAGCCCCGCCAGTCAAAACACAGTATTGTGATTAATAAAGCAAAATCCACGTAATTTTATCTATTTTATCGGGGCGGCCATTTTGTGATTTGCTGTCAACTGAAAAGGACAGTTGCTCAGGGCTCAGGTCGCGATCAATCACATCACACCTGTTTTCTGGAGCTGAGTCGTGATTGATCGTTATATGAGCGACTGTGATTTTTCATTGCCATTTTCAGTCGACAGCAAGTGGCAAAATGGCTGCTCTGTAGATTTTGCTGCCTAATTCATGTTCTACAAACACAATATTAATCAGAAGGCCGTGTTTAGTCTAGTGGTTGCATTCACAACATATTATTGTAAAGAATGTTTTTGTGTTGACATCCTCTTTAAACTTGTTAAAACACACTTTTTAAAATAATTTTTCAATGTATTTGAACACAATTGTTGGAATCTACTGGATGTGTTCCAGTTAAGGACTAATGAAGAGCTCAATAAGGTTTAATTGAGAATTTTTAAAGAATCAGCACAACGATGTCAATGAGTTACGCACCGAGCCAATGATGGTTAAATGGTGCGAAAGGCTTTTTGTCTTTGGAAATAACTAGCTACAAAAACAATAACAAAGAATTGCTCCACAAGAAATAAATGAGAAATTAGGAGAGAAAAAATATTCAGAGCCTTGTGCGCACTGACTTCCCCCATCAACGAACGACGAATGGTGGATGTCGGTCTGTTGCTCCCCCCGCCAAACGAAGGTAGTCATCTATGTAAACCACTACACTATGAATGGCTAACATTGATCATACATTCAAACTAGTTTTAGGCCAGTCAATCACAGGGTGGCTGGGAACAGCACATCAAGTGGGACTCTATCCCACAGCAGCTGCACAAAAGCTTTAAAAGTTATGTGAACCACTACATTATTAGTATCTCACGAATTGTAGGCTATAACAGTCTTCTTATAAATCCCCAAATCCAAATGTGTATGTAATATTTTGTTCTACTCCAACTCGTGACTGTGAGAAACATTCAGATTTTTCTGGCTTGCAACAGAAAAACTGAATTTGACAGGAATACTGAATTTGATATTTAACACATACATCCGTGATGGGATCGTACACTGCGTCTGCTTTGATACTCAGTCCATCACAACCCCCCCCCCCTCCCTCAACCAAAATGGCCTTCTTTTTTTTCCCCTCCTGTGGATGTTCTTTTGTCTTTGTAATATTTAGTCCACATGTCCAGATGGCATCTGCCAAAATGCATGCATAATATCCATTCTGTCATGCAAATGTAAACAAATGTAAATACTCATGCTCGCCAGCTAAACCGCACAAGCTGACGAACTCTTGTGTCACACAGCTATGATCGTGACGCTTTGTTGAAAGCCAGAGCGGAGGCCATTCACGGTCACTTTGACACTGGCGTTTAAGGCATCACAGGAATAACATGTCGCGCTAAACAAGAGCAGAAAGTCATCATGGGCTCTCATGTGAGGCACAAATGAAGATGAGCATATTAGCGCTCTTGATTCTCCTCATACTTAACTCAAATTATGGCCTTTCTTCTTTCGTCTTCTCTGTACTTCCAGTTGGCTTGCCATGTTATTTTCTTTCTGCCTTTCTGGAGGAGAGAGAGAGAAAGAGAGAAACGAGCCTACTGCTGCACTCAGTCTTGGACTGGAACTCAGAATAGTAAACACAAAGCCTTGTAATTTGTGCCGTGTTTTTGTCATCCTCGGCTTTAATTCCTCTTTCATGAGTGTCACATTTGAAGGGAATCAAAGGAAGCTGTGGAATGCATCAGCGGCAAAAATGAACACATGAATGGTGTAGCCTTGCTGTCTGATTGTTTTGTTCCTTCCTACCACATTTATGGGACAAGGAATGAAAAACCTGGAATATATATATATATATATATATATATATATATATATATATATATATATATATATATATATATATATATATATATATATATATTACCTTTATAGTAGCATGTGCGGACCCTCACACTCCACAGTTTCTTTGGGGAGGGGAGGGGAGGGGGTTGTCTTACCTCATTTGAAGTCATGTCTTTGTCAACTGTGGCTGTCGCTTTAAGATCGTGCACCTACTCGCACACGCACCATGAACGAACCTGACACAGATGTTGCAGTTACGCTTTGAGCCAGAGGTGGCAGTCGCTAGTAAAAAAGTGGCTAACTGCACAAAGATCCTTTAAAACACGCTGACACCTCTCAAGTCAAAAACTTTTATTCAAGACGGCGACTAGAAGAGAAGCCATTTCCTTTCATGCGATAAACTTTTGTAGTAGTTTTTTTTTTTTTTTTTTAAGCATTGCTCTGCCTCTTTGAAGTGAACACCAGTCTGTTTCTCCTCAGCCATGGTGTCACCATGTCACTGCTCATCTGTTTCTTGTCTCTGATTGGATGGGATGGAACCCTTAGTCCAGACTGAACTTTAATGGGTCCCTCCTCCGCGAAGTAACAAATTTGAACTTTTGCCTCGACTGTCGAGAGGTGACTTTTCCCGGGTGCTGAATGACAATTTTAGCTACTTCTGCAACTTGAACAAGAAATTATGAAAATCAATCAGTTTCACCAAGAACACATATTTTTGACCAAAAAGTGGAGAAAACAAACTTTCAAGGAAAACAATAACTTTGACACTTCACTTCACTACACATATTCTACATATGTATACATACATACTTTCAACGTGTTGGCATTTCTGTACCTCATAATTGACATGACAAGTCAAGTTTCACCATCTATTCTTGATCTTTTTCTCAAAAGTTATGCGAATCACAAATCCAAATAAATGTAACACCACTATCTTCAGGAGCCCATTTGTCATTACAGTGGTTTACAAACATGAAATTCCCACACAAGCTCGACAGGACCCTTTTCCACACCTGCCTATTGACAGTAAAGAGTTGACGAATATAAACTTTCACAACAGTGACTTCATAGTTAGAAATATAAGTAGCCTATACCACAAACTATAATCCTGAAACACATAATCATGTTAAATTAATTTTACAACATTAACCTGAAGAATAAATGGCTGACAAATAACTTGACTTTGATAACTAACTAACCAACTAACTTCCTCCACTAACAAGCTGTTTAGGCTTAATTTAGCTCCTCCCTGAGATACAAGATGGATTATTTCAATACTTTGCTGGTGTCATCTTCTAACATCTTAGGCTGTCAAAAGGCCCGTTTCCACCGCAGGAACTTTGGGGTAAATTTACGGGGCCAGCCCCGTGCATGTGCGTGTCTCCACTGCAGGAGCCTTCCCGACCGGGTCACATTTATAGGAATTTACGTGGATGAGTGGAGGTCCTACTCTAGGGTAGGTACTCCGTCGGCCCAATAAACTCCCGATCGGGCTCCGGTGCTGATTGGCTAAAATATCTTACCTTCATGTGCGACAATGATGCATTCTCGGCTAAAGTCTCTTCCACCAAAAGGATTCTCCTAATAATCTTTTGCCTATTTTCATTCCACTCTACTGTTAGCCATTTCAAATTCTTCATCCAGACGCCGTCTCCTCTCACTCAAGCCATCCATCCACGACAAGTACACAAAAATAAAAAGCAGAAAAAAGGCAACCGTCTCACGTTTTCCTCTTTCCTCATTTGCCGTTCTGATTTTTGCACCATGCTTGGGTGACGTCACGGGCGAAACCTACGCACGGTGATTACGTGTCAATCTAAACTCGTGACGTCACGAAATGGGTCGCGCTCCGCAGTGGAGGCAGCCACAAGCGGGCCGGTTGAGAGGACGGTTCCTGTGTAAGACCCTTCCCCCCCTCCCTATACCCAAACGTCCTGAAGTGGAAACGGGGCTAAATAAGGAACACAGAAAAATGCAAATAGCTGAGGATAGGCCACAGAATTTGAGGCATATTGAGAAATATTTGCCTTTTATCACCAATACATCATAGTAAGGTGTGCAGGCCTCCACTTTGAACACCCACTGAAGTTACCAAATATGGTTCCTGGCTACACAGTTCAAGTCCTATGCTATAACACATGTCAAAAGTGTCCTCCTGACAGACTTCATAATAGCTACTTGAAACACAGGCTTTTATTTTCCCTTTCCAAGCAATACTTTGACTGATTCATGTCTCTTTTTTATGTTATTTCAACTCCCTGAAATAGTCGCTAAAGTGCTATTCCGAAACATTTAAAATATAAACATTTTTACTACTCAAATGTAATTTTGTGGGTAGAAATAAGGAGGCAAGACAAAAAAGGGCCCCACATTTCTTGATTTCCTTCCAATAAATGTTTGTAGATGTAATAACTCATAGGGAAGACAGCCTGTCACTGGAGTCAGGCTGTTCTCTGTCTTCGCCGCGTGCCCGTCCGAGGGTTTGTTGCACTTTGAGGTCAAAGTGGTAAGATGTCAAAACAGAGGATTAGCTCGGAGGCAAACTTGTTATTTGGCACCAAGAAAATAAAACGCCTTGTCTCTATGACGTCTTCCTTTTCGGTGCATTTTCCTCAGCGATGCTACCATCCCAAAGACTGTATATGTTGACTTTGAAACCTGTGCTTATGACCAGACTGAGCTGAGGGCCAAATACAAATTGCATCCTACTAGTAACCTTCTGCTGCTTCTGCTGCTACTGTCGCTGGTGGCGACCGATTAAGTTTTAGGACTCTCCAGCTGCTGCCCTGCACTTTTGCCCATCGTCAACATTCTCACCAGGGGGGAAAGGGAGACCAACAACACTCCTGCCCTCTCAACACATAATGCTTTTGAAATGCTAACTTAAGAAAACAAGCTGCCTAATGGTTGACACATACACTTACTGACCTAACGTAGAGGTCCTTAATAGATCCACATCTAACATTGTTCCCCTGAATTTACACTGCAGGTCTAACAGCCCAATTCAGACTGTTTTTTGTTGTTGGTCTTAACCTGTCTTGTTGGGCTGTTTGGTCATGCAGTACGGGTGGCCTGTGTGTCATACTCTTCATGTGTTGTTGTATTTTGTATTGGGGACAGTGAGACAGAGAAGAAGAGTAAGCAAGTAGAAATAGAAAAGCACAACAACAGTAACAACACCTGTTCATTTGTGGCTTTGGGGGGGACGGGCCAGCAACAGCAAGCACAATACCTACAGTATACTGACACTGTACTGTACTTGATTTGAGAGGGAACTGACAGAGAGAAGAGAGACAACAAATAGCAATAGCAAAGACAACAATAAAAATGGACAAATGTTGATTTTTCAGCACCTTTCACACATATAATAATTCAGTTTTAATTGACACTGTCAGTTCATTATTAATAAAACAACATGTTTATTATTGTGGTTGTAGTAAGGCGGTGTGCAACTCACACTTCGTGGTAGTGAAAGCCATTTGTAATATTGTCAATTTATTCTTCTGGAAAGTAAACCAAATCAGATTCCTTGTGCTTTTGAGGAATAAATAAGAACAGACATCTTTATTTTGGAGGCCACGATTGGCTGGGGCCTTGTTGTGCATATGCAAGCAATTGAAAGGTATAAGGTGGCGAACCACTAAATTAATAAACCGCCACAAGCAGTTGGATTCCAAAAAGTCCCATTGCCCTGAATTGTACTGTAGAATGCTAATACAGCAAAGTCATTGTGTCATTTTGCGATAATTTTCACGTGATAGATAGCACTAAGGAACTTTCCAACCTTAATAAAAATATGTTCATTACTCTTCTGATGAAACATGGACTTAAAACTGGTTGAATGTTACTTTTGCCATGGCCTGAGGGGGTCTATCATTTTTACTTGGCACTAAGCAACTTTGTGGAGGATGGTAGGAACACTGCCACCCAAAAAAACTACAAATGTGCTGACTGCTTTATGGCATACGTCACTTCTATGGAGCCACCACACTGACAATAAGATTTGTTATTGTAAAAAAAATTGTCATTGTGGAAAAAGCTGCATTGACATTGAAACAAATATTGGCATTGTAAAACAAGTATTAGCATTGTAAAAGGTTGTTTTGAAAAATAAATTACAGACATAAAAAAAACACTATTTTCTTTAAGCATATGTTTTGTATTCTGATGTATTTTTCAATGCCAATCCATAGATTTTTTTTTTTTACAAGGATCAACATTGGCCTGACTTCACTCGCTGGCGTGAGCTAAAAAACACAATGCGCTTGTCCTCATGGGAAATGTCTTCCTTTAGGCATAACATTACCGCTTTTGTCCATATGGCGCCGCCATAATCAACATAAACTGAAAGCTCCTTAGTGAAAATCCATCTCTACTGTAAATATAAAAGATGATCGCACCAATAATTTTTATTTTATGGACATTAAATTAATGAACGAATGACGTCGTTCTCTCCGCTTAATAGCGCTAAATGAAGGAAACACTTTCTGATGTCATCTTTCTCTCAACTGTTACTTTACTGCCGTGTTCTTGGCGCAAATCCATTAACCTGTGTGGTAAATCATACGCAAATTTGCTCCTAGCTGTCAAAACATTGTGGACGTGTTTGCACTGGTATATCATTAGAGCAATATCCTTAGTGAATCGGACGTTAACAGGTAGCAAGCTGCGGGTGCAGATGTGGAGCAATTTCTAGCGCTCTTACACAACACATTCTTAGTGGATTTGCCCCTCAGTGTGAATCGCTCCGATCCGTCAACGTGAACCTGCTGTTCCCCTCGCAAGCCCGCACCATTTCGTAAGATACAGGTTTTAACATTAGCAGTTAGTAACGGCACATTGTACAAAAAGTAACCTGTTGCTAACGTAGTTATTACCTGAAGTGTTGACAGGAGAAGGTGTACATGCTTTGCCGGCGGCCTCTACTGCTGCTGGGAGCGAGCGTTGACAAACACGACAGTCATGGCTCACATGCTGTGTTTAACTTTGGCATAGCGGTAGCAGTGGCGTGCGGTCAGGATAGGCAAGGCTGAAATGAAAGTTGAAACCGTTTGGCTTTTTCTATTTATTTAAATTATTTATTTCATTTCAGTAAGCCTACACTACCTATAGGTTTAAAAGTGACAACATTTGGTGATTTTCATACCTCAATTAAAAATGACTCATTACTTCGTCTGGCCTGCAGGCAAAAATCCTGCAAAAATTATCCTCCTAAAGGCACACCGCTACTGTGCTTTTACCAGCTCTGTCTGCGTAGCGATGTGTGTTCGCGCATGCGTGATCAGCTTCCCAGTAGAAAAATCCTTTACGCAAATAGGCAGATCGCTACGCAACCTTTTTACGTTGCTGTATTATACGTATGCGGACGTACGTTCGCGCGGTGTATTCGTGAATTCAAAACACACGTAGTGCGCAGCAAAGCGGTAAGATGACGCCACTCTGGAAAATATTAAACTATTTTCTTTTGAGGGAAAACGCCATCTTTTGAAGGATGGGAGACCAATGCCTTAGCTACCGGATCTTCAGCAAAGTAAGGGACAAAGAATTATTCGTACTTTTCACAAAGAATGGTACAAAAGGAAAAATTGGCTTTGTGGATGTGCTTCGAATAACTGGCTGTTTCACTTTACAATACATGGTGTTTGGTATTGCTATTGCTATTGTTAGCTTGATTTTGTGAGCAATTAGGCTGTTTTACAGGGAGATATTTACTTTATTACATTCTTTCCGGGCGGATTTGAAATGGTCTGTTTTTCATTGGGCGGCAAATGGTTAGGCAGAATGCATTGCAAAGTTTACCGTGGCTGGCAGACTGCGCACTGGCTGTGACGGTGGCCCAGAACTTTAGCCAAGTGGCAAATGTTGAGCTTCTGCACCGGAGGCGATGGGTACTAACCCCGCTCAAAGTAAAAAAAGACAAAAGTGCCCTCTTTTTTTGGAAATGAAAATATGGTCACTCTAGGATACGTTGTACACTCGCCTGCCGACACACAAATTTGTAATTGGTGTGTGCGTCTCAATTTGCGACTGCCTGCCTACCCAAATCTAGAGCTCATTGCACGTCATTGAGCGGTAGTGTTTCCTCCCTTAGACAAAAGATGAAATTAGCAAATATTGCATGTTGCCCTGTTGTTAACTTTTCTTGTAAAATGTCACCAAACTTTCCAGTGTTAGGGACAATGTTTGTTGCCCAACGCACTGTTAAGTAATTTTGCTCACGTTGTGATGTTCTCAACCTACGCGAAGATGATATGGGAATCGTTAGCAAAAACGGCAAACGATGCCGAGACACTGGGAGAACCGGTTTTGGATTCCCATCCCTATGGCGAGTACGCTCATAAGTTTACATACCTCTAGGGTCTGTAAACTTACAAGCACAACTGTAAGCCAAAGCTAAGTTGCTCTAAAGCCTGTCAAGTCTTGAATTAGAGCAAAGTACTGTGTGTGTAATGACTTCACACTGCAGGATGTGATGCCCATTTCGTATTTTTTGTTAAATCTGATCTTTTCATGTTCTCATTAAAATAACAAAAACTCCATCCATCCATCCATTTTCTGAACCACTTATTCCTCACAGGAGTCGCGGGGGTTGCTGGAGCCTATCCCAGCTGGTTTCCGGCAGTAGTCAGGGTACACCCTGAACTGTTTTCCAGCCAATCGCAGTAGAAAAACAAATGCGACTACAAATGTAAATACAATGTGACCATGATTTGACATGAATGCACACAAAGCACGTCAAAGAAACGTCACGTGGCACAGTGTTTATGGAAGTCAATATGGTCCTGCGTGTAGTGGCTCATTTCAGAATGTCAAAGGAGCGAGGCGGGATGATGTAGAAATATTTTCGAGATATGAGGCGGCGTTCCTCGAGCTCCTCATTTCATGGAAACGTCTACTAATGATGATATCACATCATTGCCATGATATTGAAACGTCCGCGTGGCTTATCCATAAATGTCCCCTTTGTGTTTCAAGTGGAGTTAAATTAAAGTCAAATACTGTATAAATCAACACTGTTACCAGAACTTCACAAATTTGCGGACAATTGTCAGTAGTCTCCCTAGCACTGATCCCCGCCCACGCAGAGTGCATATTTGGCTAAAATGAACGTACCGTTAAACGTTGGATGTGTACGGATGAGCATTCATACTGCAGACACATCGGATGCATATCCGATTTATATCCACATATCCACTGAATTGCACTGTTCACACTGCATGAAAAAAATCTCATACAGTAGATGTCATATATTGGCAAAAAACTGAAATGATGTCGTGTGAATATAGCCGAGAGATCCGTGTCGATGGCAACATTGCATGATTTTGGATTTGAGATCAGCAGAGCTTTTGAGTAGAAGATAAAGATTGGGGTGTGAACTGCGGCTATTAATGTCGATTATGAGAGGGGAGAAAAATCACACCAAGTTTAGAAACTTCACACTTGGACAAAGTATGTATGGTTTAAACAGAGTGTGTGTTACGGCAGTCAGTAGAAAATACGTGTTATGATGGTGAGAAAAGATGATGTAGTTCATGGAGTGACTGACAAACATCATGTCAAAAGCCACTGATGTCCAGCTTGACTTTTGGCCTTAACCTGTTCTCATCATTCCCTTGTGTCAATTTATCAGCTCCCTCCAGCCAATCATGAAAGTCTAGGTGTACCTTGTTGTCTTGTCAGTTTACTTGCATTGGTTCCCTGGTTTCTTTCTGTTTTTGGTGGTTCATTGTTTATTTTACCAACATGGTCAGTCACTTTTATTTATTCCAAAGTGCCTTGTTTTTCTTTCTTTTCTTTTTTTAAAAATAAATACTTTTTTAGAGAGTACTCCTACTCCCCGGTCCTGCCTCTCTGCGTAGTCCACACTCCGTTACGCAAACCTCAACAAATGATAGTTTCTTAGTTGTATGCATGTAAAATTAGAGCTGTCAAACGATTACATTTTTTAATCAGATTAATCACATCTTAGAATTGTGATTAATCAGAATGAATCGCTTAATAGGCTTTTCTTAATCAACATTTTTTTCCCCCGCCAAATTTGAAGAGCACCGGTTATGTGTTAATTCTTTTGACATCTAATGTTATGAGGATTTCTTCAAAATGTTTTGATCCACTGCACACGCTCATCCTCCTCTTCTTCTAATCAGTTAATTACTTGCATAATTTAAAATGGAAAAAAAATGACCCCAATATTTTGACATGAACAAATATTCTAAATGTGATATGCAAACATTTATTAAAAGCTTTACTTTAATGCATGAAATTATGTTTATTGCACAACCTGTGCTACCTTAAACGTAGCCATCCGCTGTCACGCTAAAGGATAATCTATGGTCAAAATTAATAGTGCGATTAGTCTGCGTTAATTCATGATTAATGCGATAATTTTTTGTGATTAATTAATCAGTTAACGCTTTAACTTTGACAGCAGTAATGAAAATACATTATTTTGTAATAAAAGCTCTTTCTTAGTCTTGTTTTTATTTTAGTTGAGGTGTCACAAAAGCAACAACAAAAAAACTTAGCCTCAAAGTCAATGTTTTATTTTGAGAAAAAAAAGAAGCAAATTTTCTCCACTTAATGGTAAAAAATGACAGAAAGTAATCCATGCCCTACCACTGATTACTAAAGAAAATCAAAATGCTCTAAAACGGCTAGCAATATAGGAAGCTTTCTTTGAACTTTTTGTCAACAAAGGTTTGGGATTTGGCTCTTCTGTGACATTTTCAGTCCACCCATTTGTGCTAGTTGTGATCAAAAGGAAGAGTTCCGTTTTAACATTTGTTGTTGTTGTTTTTTTCAAACAAAGCTTCTTACCATATTCCACGTCTGAGAGAATTGGTGCTTTACTGTATGTGTGCGTTCATTTGTTAAGTATTGACTGACTTTTTGTAAACAAAGAACAGTGATTTGGATTTTCCGCTTCTTATTTGTCTTTAATGTTGAGTGTTCTCGTCACATGTGTTTTACATGGTTTATATGTTATTGAGCAAGTTTATTCCCGTATTCCATGTCCTAGGGAAGTAGTGCATTCGGGACCCCTCTGTCTGTGTGTGTGTGTGCGTGTGCGCGAGCTGCCTCTTGTTGGCGTCCCGTCTGTCTGTTCTGCGGGACATCTGTGGCTTGCGTGATGGGCTTTGTGGAACGGTGCTCTGTTAGTGGAAGTTAAAGAGGCGCAGTCACGAGCTCTAGCGGAAGAGACGCCACTGGCACAAGAGGCCTCGTCTCCTCTGTCTGTTTGGAGACACACACGCACACGCACACACACAAATACTGTGCAAACAAATCTTGGCAATTTTTAGCAATTCTATAATGACTACATGTGACCAGAACTGGGGTGGGAAAAGTATCACTCGGGGGCCACAGACGGCTCACTACATTCATTACCGGCATTTAAAGAATTTATATTATTAACTCATTCACTGCCATTGACGACTATAGACGTAAAAAATTCATTAGAAATATTTCTATTAGTTTAACATTTTTTTCCACATTTATTAACAAGAGTATGAAAACCTAGAATTTTTTTATTGTACATTTAGAACAGATATAACATTTGTGATTAATCGTGAGTTAAAAAGTAAAGTCATGCAATTAATTACGATTTGAAATTGTAATTGCCTGACGCCCCTAATTAAAAAAAAAACTTTTTTTTAAATCATGTCAGGCGGTTAAAAATTTTAATTGTAATTAATCGCATGACTTCAATAGTAAACTCACGATTAATCACAAATTTTACGTGTTCTAAATGTACAATAAAAAAATTATAGATTTTCATACTCTTGTTAACAAAAGTAGAAAAATGCTAAACTACTAGAAATAGTTTAAATTAATTTTGGACGTCTATAGCCGTCAATGGCAGTGAATGAGTTAACTCTTTGACTGCCATAAACGTTAAATAACGTTTAGTAAAAACCTACGGAGGGGCGCCAAAGACGTTAAAAGACATTCACTGTTTTTTTTTGGTTTTTTTGGAAACGGGTGGAGGAAAGCCTTGGGCAGCTGTGGTGAAAGTATCAAGCAGATCTAGTTAGTATAATGACTCGTTTTGGCCCCTAGATGGCAGCGATGACTCTCTTTGGACAAGATTGGGTGGGCGTCAGTAGAAGACGTGAGGCGGAGCTAGAGTGTTGAGGGGACAATGGCTGATGAAACAACAATGGCGACCGGTTGCAAGCAGCTCACGCTTGAGCATTTTTTTCAAAGACGGAAAGCATCGATCAATACTAAAAAGCGCATTGATGTCGACGATGATGATGATGGTGACTCCGAGCTTGACGCCGAAGTTGGAAGCGTTGACGCGGCCGTTATGATCACGTAGTAAAGCCTCACCGGCTAGCAATGCTAACGCCGGAAAACGCGGAGCACAACCGACCGAGCACTTCTGCACAAGCGGACATTCAATCGGACCAATGCACATTGATGATGATGATGGTGACTCCCGAGGTTGACGCCGAAGTTGGAAGCGTTGACGCGGCGGCTATGATCACGTCATAAAGCCTCACCGGCTAGCGATGCTAACGCCGGAAAAGGCGGACGTTCAATCGGACGATGAAGAGTACCCCGAGTCCAATGCATATTCATCGGAGGAGCGGGTACAGTCTGATCACGGAGAAGACACTGGTTCTGGACTACGATGCCACCATGAATGGAGTGGATAAGATGGATCAGAACATCTACCACCCGGTATAGGAACTGAAGGACATGAGGAAGCCAGACGTAACACCACCGTAACGTAACCGTAGCATGATCCTGATAGTAGACTTGATGGCAACACACACTGCAGTATATACTTGCTATTCCCCGGAAAAAACGGCCGGCAAGAAAGTGTAGCGTCTGCACACGAAGAGGCAATCGCAGTGAAACTAATCTGTTGTGCAAATCCTGTTGCGTTTTGTGTAGATTCATTTGAATTTTTTTTGTCAGTTTTTAAAAATTATTTGCCTTATTAAATGTTATTACAGATATTGAAATAAAAAGACAAGTACATAAGTTTACATTCACATTTACAAAAAATCATGATATTAAAGGGATTACACCATTGACCTGGTGCTAAACACTACACATTTGGTTAAATTCGGCAGCGCAGAGATTTTACTTGTAGTTTACACAAGAGTCAGCCAGAACTTTTTCTGGGATTTAAAGACGGCCAATTGTCATTGCACTTTGGCATTCCAAATGTGAAGGATAATTGATTGCTTTAAATTCATTTGGACAGAATGTTTACTGATAAAGGCTACTTTTGTTACTATCCCATGGAGGTCTCAGAGAAAGTGAGCGAGCGTAGTCCGCAGAGGCAGTGCGGGGGTGGATCCGCTCCTAATGATGTCAAAAAGTGCCAACAGCTGGTTTTCTCAGGTTGGGAGGGGCTGGTGCATGGAGAGCAGAATAACCTAGAATTTCTCATAGACTGGCGAATGGAGGAAAACACCACTTTGATTATATTTTTGGTGTGGAATTAGCATTTTAACAATTGGTTAATTAATTACAATTAAATTGATTGTAACAATATAGCTTGAAATTGACGTAGAATTATTATTATTTTTAAATCGATTAACTTCCCCATTTGTTGCACTAATGTACCTTAGCTCTTTTTCATAAAATGTGTTAAATAAAATGTTTTTTTGTTATTTATTTTTTTAATTTTTATTAATCTCCCATTTAACAATTTAATCGATTTTTTGTATGTAATATGATGAATAATCATTTGGTAATTAATTACAATTGAAATAGTAATAAACAATAACAATGAGCAATTTGCATTTGTTTATTTTTCACCTACAATTGTTTAATTAAAATGTTTTCATTCATCATTATTTTTTAAATTAATTAATCTTACTGAATAATATATGGAAGTCTATTTCCACCAGTAATAAACATATCTTAAGGTGGGATGCTCGATCAAAAAAAACGCTTCCATCATTTATTGTACAATCATGTATTGTAAGAATGTATTTTTTTTAACTAAACATGTTAAATGATTTAATATTATATTATTATTATAAGTAATTATAATTAATATTAAATAATTGGTAATTAATGATAACATTTAAAATAAGCAAGAATTTCATTCAAATGGTATTGCAAAGTAAGTCTGAACGTATTGATAAAAATGTAGGCTAAAAGCTAAAAACATAGCTTTTTTATTGACTTGCACAAGTCAATACCCCTTGGCACTTTTAGCATTCAGCCCCGTCCTTAGTCCGTCCGTGTATTCACACCCCCCCCCCCCCCCCGTCATTCATCAGAAACATGCGTGTCAGTGACTGACGGACTAACGAACCTTCCATCCGTCCTGACGGAATGGCCCCCTGTGCTTATTTTATGCATAATCATCTTTCATGTGGTGCTTTCTCCTTCTTTAGATCATACCCCGCCCTTTCACAAAAGGTTCGCTGAGTCATGTTTGCATAAAACGCCAGTGAAAGCATAACCTCCTTGGCAGAGGTACTAAGAGAGGCCCTTCCAAAGCTGTGAATGAGTCGTCGCGCACTTTGCCAGGATTCATTTTTGTCTTTATTAGTGCTACAGCACATGTTCGATACATCCTGGCCACACCGTTCTCACGTTTATGACGTGCGCGGTCGGTCGACACCTAAAGCTTTGCACATGAGCCAAAATAACATTTGTCTAGCTCTCGGCACTGTGATAGCTGCCTTTTATGGTTAGCGAATTATTTTGTTTGCACATGTACAAACAAGCATGTGTATCCGTGTTTAATTCCTCACACTTGCTCTCTTTTCTGTTCAAGCAACCTTTAATTTGATTAAAATTTAATTTCACCTTAGCGGCCTAAAAATGCCACGCATTACAGCATATAGCAATGTGACAAGTGGCCGCCATCTTTGTGGAATCCCCCCCACCATCCCCAAAAAATAAATAAAAAATAAATAAATGCAGCGAAAAGTCTCCATAACAAATACATTCACACACAAAAACAACAATTGACTGCTTATGTGCATGACCTACTCTACTGCTCACACACCACCAATAATTTTCCATCTGCACTTGTTAACTCAAGTTTTTAGGGCAAGTGTCGGGGTTTGAAACATGATGCTAAATGTATCCTGTTGATACCTCGAAATTTTTGCCTGCCCGAAAAATTGGTGAATATTTATTAATTAAAACTTAACAGCCACTCAAGAAGGGGATTCCCTTTTCATAAAATTGAAAATATTGTACTGTTTTTTAAAATGTTTTTATGTTTTCATATGTTGGGGGCTTAGGAAGCAGATCTGGCATGAGAGAACTGCAAGTAAACTGCTCATTTCCTCATTCTTTTATAAATCAGACATGGCGAGGCTAATCCTTGTGATATGGGCAATGGGCATAACTAGAGGTGTCTACATGAAAATTGTTGCCGATTGATCGCTGTTTTTGGGCATTATTAGTGATGTAGATGTACAATAACTTTGCACATAAAAATTTTGTCAGGTTCCTGCTCTGACTCCCATCAAGATTTGGGAAGAGGGATGAGGCATGGTTATATTGGCTAATAGAAAGTGGCCGTTTTATAATGAGTTTAGTTATTTACTGATTCATCCGATTTTCAAAATTCTTGCTACCTTGTACTCAGATTGAAGTGGTCTTTCCAACCAGACTTTACAATTTACCAGGAATTTTTTGGGAAGTCACTTTGCTACTTACTATGAGTCCCAGAATGCACCACACTTGCTTATTAGCCTGTTAGCTTATTTGGGTCAACTCCAAGTGGCGCACCGAGCATTTACATTATCAGGAGTCCTCTTACTTTTGATATATTCATTTAGCTGTTTTTCTTCCCCAAACCAGGTTCGTTAGAATGTATTGATTTTTTTTTTCTATTCATTTTTCTAATTAAATAATTGGTTCTTTGGTTTATGGTTGCTTTCGGTTTTAATATTATAATAAAATATCAGTTTAAAAAAATCTTATGAATATATTTAACATTTTTTATTATTAAATACAAATAATTGGTGGATTGTTCGATTAAATAATTGATAACTTGAGATATAATTACAAAATAAAATACGATTAAAAATTTGAATAAATGTGCATGCTTTTGTTACTGGAAAATAAACTATTTTACGTATTCTATATACAAATTGAAATGGCCTGACATCTGTCCATTTTAAAAATCAAATGTGGTCCTTGAGTACAATACTTTCCCCAGCCTTGCACTTATAACATATATTTTTGTTTTGTAAGTAAAGGATACCTAACTATGGATTTTGTGCCATTAATCTTATTACGTTTTTTCTTTAACACAAAAAATGCATGCTCTGTAGAGTTTATGTCTTGATATTCTAAAACCTTCATCTTTTACTCTGTAGTTCTGAAAATGTGGGTTCAAGTTTCAGACTTTCCTGTGTGGAGTTTTGGAGAAAGTGTGTGTGAATGGTCGTTCATGTGCCTTGCATTGGCTGGCGACCAATCCAGGGTGTATACCACCTCTTGCCTCAAACTCAGCTACGATTGGCGGAAATGCCGCAATCCTACCGATGACAAAAGCTATTAAAAAAAAATTTTTTTTTTAAATGGATGGAAGGCTTAGCATGAATGTGTATGATTTCCGTACAGTATGTTTTTGTTCGACCCTCGGTTGAGGAGGAGGATTTATTCATGGTACCCCAGGCTATTTTAATTAAAGACCCTCATAAATCTCCATAGACAATGAATGGGGGAACGTGCGACCCCGATCTTGTTCTGCCAGGCCAGCTCTGCGTTCCGCATGGGAGGCCCGACTGTCTTTGGCAGTCTATCTGAACAGGGTTCGGCTTTTTTTTCCCTTTTTTTCCCCCTTTTTTTTTTTACGAGAGGAACATGAAAGCGCGGGAAAGGGGGGAAATAAAGGCGGCGAGCGTTTGATCGTGTGAAAGCGAGCTGATTTACGGCTCAACCCAACACCTTTACTTAGACCTGGCGGAACGTCACCTGTGCACGCCAAAGGACTATGACGGTCCATTTACAACCGTTGGCTCCGCGTCCCGGGCGTGTCAAACCACAAATGCTTCATCTTTCCCCGTGAGCTAATGTTGAGGAAATCATTAAGCTGCGTCAGACATCCACGTACAACACAAAGGAATGAGCGGTGTTCTTGTATAAATGGTCTTTATATAGAGCCGGCTGTTTTTCATTGAAGGACATTATGTCATCATTACCTTTCAAGTTGTTTCACCTGAATCCCATTCACTTATTTCCTACCAGCTTGTGCTGATAAAAATACTTGTAAAATACTCCACCGCTGAACCACTCAGTGTTGTTGTACAAACATCCATTTTCGATAGCAATTGTCCTCATTTAGGTCAATGTAGACAAATGGCCATTCACATTGACTTGCAAACTTCAGACAGATTTGAACCCAAAACCATAGGCATGTGAGACAGATTAACTCTTACTCTCCACCCTTGCCAATATTTGTGGAAATGTATTCACTTCACTTGTAATGTCTACCTTGTACTTCATAAATTGACCCTGAAGAATTCTTCAATCGCATTGAATTGATTGTGGTAAACATCTCAGGGTGAAGCACAGAAAGGTCCGGATCTCTATTGGCAGTGATAGAAATTTACAAATAATACGTTGATAATGGCGAGCTGCCAGTCAATGTCCCCATAGTCATTTGTTATTTATGTATTTACAAAGAATCACCTTACATGCCTGTTTTTTTGGAATGTGGGAGGAAACTAGAGAAAACCCACACAGGCACGGGAGAACATGCAAACTCCACCGAGGAAGGCCAGAGCCTGGAATCAAACTCACGACCTCAGCCACCAAAATCCATTCAAATTAAAAATGTTTGCTTTTTAGGACAAATAATGTAATATGATTTAAATGTGATTAATCAAGACAAAATAATTACAAAGCATGCAATTTGATTTTTTTTTTAATGTAGAGTCCCACCCTTAGTAGGCCTATTTATAAAATGAAAGTATCAATGCCAGGGTTTTTCCTGCGTTCAAAATTTGGAGGCGGCTGCCTCCAGCCTGAGCGACTGATATCGCTGCAGCTGTGTTGATTGTGCTTGGCAGCAACGTATTTTAACTGCAGTTGCAGCTTTGCACAATTATGAGGTGCTATATCAAAAGCAGTGCACTGGAATCACCTGAAGCAACTACAGAAGAAGAAACCAATCATGGAACTCCGCTGCACACGCCCATTTCCTGGTTTCCAGTGAGGCAGAGGCCTCCAGCCGTTGTCAAAGTCATAAAAATAGATTAATAACATTAAACATAATAGTGTTTTACAACCACGCTGAACTATATTTGCAATTTAATATGTACTGGTGGGTGGATTTATGGTAATGACTGTAGAAAAAAAATATATAATAATTTGTGAGCGTGCACATAGCTGCCGGGTTGCTGCAGGGCCATCCACTTGAATGAGCGTTAAAGCCAGCCAGCCGCAGCTCGGATACTCGTCGCTTCCCCAGTCCATGGTCATGGCTCCAGCTTTGCGAATGGCCAAAACTGCGGCTTTGATGGCCGCCGGAGGGCTTCGGACGCCCGGTGAGTGGGGACGACTCGGAGACGCGGCCAAATGAATGAGACTGATGGTACGTTTCATTTGAGCTCTTCATTCAGAATGAGTGAGCGCTTGTTTGTAGTCTGTATATACTGTATTGTGTATTTGTTGTCATGGCCGACGGGCGCCCTATTGTGTCTTTCTGGTAACAGGTGTTGTGCCCCCGTAAAAAATGTTATCCCCTGCTGCGGGTCCGACGCATGTTTTTCAATAAATACATGAAGGACACACGTGTGTTTTTCAGTTTTAGAAACAAGGTTTTGTAACAAGAAAAAAGTATTTATCGCAGAGAAACAAAAGGAACAGCAAGCACTCGCTCGCATTCTGCAGTAGGCTCTAGGTGCGGTAAATGACCGCACGCAGTAGGAAATCTCAGATATGCAAAGAAAAAGATCAGACGACTGAATGTTATTGTTTTTCGGTTGTGTTCCAGATGTTTGAAGTTTAAATACTTGTTTACAAGGAACCTTTTCAAAGAATATCCACTTTTCTGTGGTAAAAGTTATGAGATCCCATGGCAGAGGATACTTTTTTTTACGAGGGTAAGTACTTTGGCACAACACCGATACTCAACTCTTTAGTAGTCACCAAAACTGTTACCAAATACAGATACCACTAGTACATAAAACTCCACACCCAAAAATGACAGATGATTAAAAAAAAAAAAGATATATATATATATATCCCAATATATAATTTTCCCTCAAAAATGGCATGAAATCAATGGCAACTTTCTATTCATATAATTTCACATTTTTAGTTCCTAATAATAGGACGGCATATACTAGTAGGCTATTAGCCCCGCCTCGAGTACCAATACCTTATAATAAGAATGGTATCTATAGTCGCCCGTCCCTCATCAGGATGGTACCACCACCATTTGAGTCAGGAAAAACTCTGATATCACTGAGTCACAATTGTAATAAAAAGAACCATAGAAAAGTAGCAATTTGCATTTTTGGGAGGCAATGAAGCTGCAACATACACACGAGTGTCTTTATGCTTCCGTTGCCATTTTTAAGGATAATGTAAGATACGAATGCAAGATAATGTGTTGCCGTTTCAAAGCAATATTCTGCCTTCACTAGGTTCTGTATGAAAGGTGGTCAATTTTCTTTTCTCATCAAGTTTGCGCAAAGGATCTCTGCGCAAAAGAAGCTTATAGGGTGAACCACAATAGAGCCCAGCAGTCAATCTTTTACGAGGCCCAAAAACAGCGGAAAGAAGAAGAAATCGGATAAAGGATATATTTGCTTCAAAGGTCTTTACTGTAAGTGCAATTTCCAGATGGGCTGGGTCGGCCCCATTCTGTAATTAAGTTCTTCACTTTGGCTCGGTCTGGAATTAAAAGGACGATTGCCACTTTTCAACAAGGAGCTTTTTATATGTCTTTGTTTGTCTGTGGTGAGAACATGAAAGCAAACGCCTTCCGCCGTCTCCCTGAAACGTCTTCACGCCGCTGAAAAGTTTCGACTGATCTCCCCTGCTCGTCAAACAGTCACCAGAGGTGGTGTGGTTTTATATCCCGTGCCAGCCTTTGTGATTATTTTGCTTTGTGCCCGTTCGACCAGATGATTTCGAAGGCTTTGAGGTATAAACAATGGCAGAAGAGGCTTTTTTTTTTTTGATTCTCCCACCATGGACATTGATTGGGGCAGTCGTCCCATTCGAAACTGTATTCAGGAGCTGCAAACTTTTCTTGCTTCAAAGCTCGTCGTGAGCGTGTTGGCCTTTGCTCCGGAGGAGACCTGACTTGATTTCCTTTTCAAGTGCCTTTACAAAGTGAAAATCTGATGACAGGCAGTTGAGACGAGTGGACTGTAAAGAATTAGCTGTGGTTCCGTGGTTTTTCTTCCTCAAAGTACAGCTCTGAGGCGGCTCTCCAGAGTTCAATAACAAGCCCCGCTCTGCCTCCAAGACGGCTTTTGACATGACAATGATACACTGGCGTCAGACACGGCTGTTTTGCTAAGAAGAAGAAAAATCCCAAGGCGGAACAATAATAATGACACAAAAAGGCATAACCTGCTGATTGAACTGGATGCTCGGGATTGCTCGGGCCAATTAATTGAAGTTCTGAAGGCCTTTTTATGTGAGCCAGACATGAAAGATGGCATGCGGCGTTCTTCAAAGGCAGTTAAGATGTATAATTAATAACAGAATTTGGCAATTTGGGGAATGACAAAAGAGGACACCCAGGTCTCTTTGAATGTGTCGTAGCCTTGCCTCAGATGAATTGCGGTCCTTTAATTAGACAGGATTAAGGAGATGGGGTGGGGCGGGGTGGCTCGGCCCCGATACCTAACACAAGCACCTCCGTCGACACCCCAGACGGAAAACATTTTCTGACCCCAAAATATCAGCTCGAATCATCCGTCAAGTGATTTTCAGACAACTGACTATTGGGTGGCCCGTGATGAAATGCAAACAATGCAGCATTTTCTCTTTGCCTGCGCCAAGTCAATGAACAACCGGCTGAACTCTTGTTATGAAGAGTTTGAATTGCCGGGTCAAACGGTTGTCATTTTAAAACCATAAAAGCATATTTAAGCGTTGTTTTAACCTTTTGGGCTGCGCTCTGTCCCAAAGCCTTTGAATGTCATAAGTGACATGAAGAAACTGACGCTGTACATTTTTCTTCATTTCTTTTGATGGTCTTCTCCTGTTGTGGCTGCTCCTCAGGGGTCGACATTAACGGTAGCTGGATGGCCCATGGCCACAACCATGTTTCCACCAACGGCATCTACTCTATTCAACTCTACACCAACAAACAGCGTGTGTCCACTGCCACTGCCTGGGAGCCGTGGACATTGCATCATCAAAAAAAGAAAGCCATTTTCAACTCTTAAGATTGGTGAATAATTTGTCAAAAATAACACGCATATGTGGGGACCAACTAATAGTCCAGATTTTTGAACAAATATTAAATTAAATTCTCACATGTGAGGTATTGGCCCAACACCAGCGATATACAGGGCCAGTGCTGGTTGTGGCGGGGCCACAATTTGGCACCTGGCCGAAAAAGTTTAACGTTGAACCCTGCTGCTTCTTTTGGACTTAAGTGGTGACACATTTTCATCAGCTATGCAAAGCAGCCCTTTTCTGTCAAATGTGTCAATGTTTACATTGCATAACTGACCATGTGTATATATTCTCAGTTTTTTTTCCAAATTATATGAGTTTAGCATTTAACAGATTTTCAATTGACAACCAAGTATTGGGTTGAATAAATTGTAATGAATAATACATGCACTTGCAAGCCTCAAGACGTATTCAGACATATTGATAACATGAGTAGCAGGAAGTTTAGATGTAAGTAAACAAAAATATCGGACTAGTTACTAAATCAAAATTGGCCACTTAGAACCGCATTGTAAATTCAGCCGTAGTCTATTAAAGCCCATCAAAGAACCTCAGCCGGTGCCCATCTCCTTATGGTCTGCATCTTGCTGGCTTCTTTTAAAGATGTTGCACCCAGCTACAACAGTCGGAGGTCTGTCAGCAAGGCAAATGCTACATATAACATCATTGCAGAGCGAAGCAGTTTTTTTTCTTCTACTTCTTCTCCCCTGAATGTAATAATTAAGCCAGCAACCCCAAACTATGACATGCAGACTTGTCAGCATGATTTGATTTGAGTATAGAATTAAACTGCTCTGGTTTGCTTTGAAAGCAATGAGTACGAGACATAAATCCTTCACAGCAAATGTACTGGAGAGGGGGAAAAAAACTGATCACTACAAACTAGAAGCTCCGACTTTTTAAGAATTCACAGCATCAAATTTTACACCGCCTGATATCAGTGAGGCGGCACTCAGGCAGCTCAATCTGTTGAATATAAGTTTATATTTGACTAACAATGTATATTCATCTTCCCATCTCATGTTCTTTTCACAGTCCTTGTTGACACGGGTCCTTCTATTGGGTTGGAAAAAGCCATGGAAAGTCAAAGAAAAAGAAAAACACTGCACCGTGACTGGATTGCCGAATCTCCAAGCCCTTTTCCATCAGAAGGCCCTGTGTGTATGTACTATCGTATGTACATGTCTGCCCATCTGGAGAAACCTTCACCAGCCGCCATTGCTAATAATGTATATTCGGCTTCTTATCTTCTCACATTTCTCTTCTCTTGTTGAAGCTGCTCCATTTTGGACCCAAGTGACAAATATTTCTTATCACTTCTGCAAGGCAGCACCCGGGAACAGCCTTCCAGTCCAAAGCCTTTGAATGAAACTCTACTTATGTCATGTTACTGACGATGTCTAATCTCTTTTCCCTTCTCTTCTTGTTGAGGTTGCCCCATCTTTTTGGGACCAGGTGACTTTTCACATTCACAACGCTTACGGGAGACGGCGCTCGGTCAGCAGCCTCACTCTCCAACGGGGGCGGTGTGGCTTTGTGGTAAAGTGGTTATCTACCATCCATGAGGTTATGGGTTCGATCCTCACCCCTGGTGACCCAAAGCGTCCTTAAGCAAGACGCTTAAGCCAGATTTGCTCTGAGCGGACCTGGTAGCGCCCTACGTTGCAGCAGCCAACCACTGCTGTGTGAATGTGAGGCTTTGTAAAGCGCTTTGGGCACTATAGAGCTATATAAATAACTACCAGTCCATTCCAACAAGCGATGTACTGGATATTTGTATCATGTTTATTTTTTATCACATTCGGAATTGTATGACCGCCGGGGGACTCATCTTCACTGTCTCGCTGTAATTTCTTTTGAGAAATTTTGCTAATAAACAAACTGTGTTGAAAATACCTTGGTGGTTTGCACCTGACCTCTGATGGCCACACAGGACACGGATAGTCATCACATATACTTAAC
Source organism: Leptonotus elevatus (assembly GCF_054856555.1). Lineage (NCBI taxonomy): Eukaryota > Metazoa > Chordata > Actinopteri > Syngnathiformes > Syngnathidae > Leptonotus > Leptonotus elevatus. The sequence goes on along the minus strand of NC_141239.1, from coordinate 26,177,026 downwards.
ACTATGAAAATGTGGGAGCTAAAAGAGTAACTCTTTGCATGCACACTTGGCAAGTCCGTCTGCTTGATTTGGAATTATGTCTTGTGTCTGTCTGGGAAAATGGCATTAGAAGAAAGAGGTGATTCACAGAGGAAAGCTTTGGAAAATTAGGAATAAGCCACCGCCATATATGCTCGGGTTCTGCCTAGATGACACATTTACCTGCCAGGAAAATCCACCAAACACAAGTTGAGGGTGTGAGTGTGTATATAATGTTTCAATTTCAGTCATTGCATGCTCAGATCTGTTGCCAATGCTGCGGCACATTGTTAGCGCCAACATATATATAGATTTAACATCAAACGCTAAACCAAGTCTTGTGTTTTTCATGCTATGTGCACTTGTCCACACAATGTTGTTGTGGAATTTTGTTTTGGGGTTTTCCAGAGGGAAACTTGCATCTGCACTGTCCCTTTTGCTCTCCATAAAGGGACATTGCGTTTCTCCACTTCCATGTGACCTCATCTGTGTTTGATTTTTGCCTACTTGGGGTTAACATTTGTGCGCTTTGATCAGGCCTGCCAGGAATTGGCCTTGTTTATCTTGTTTATCTGATGAGAGCCCCTTAATGGGGAGGGGGCACACATTTGGCATGCCTTGATGTGGGCCTTGATAGCTGCAGGACACTGCGAAGACGCCGTGATAGTTTCAGAGGTGAAGGAAAGACGATTGCAGATGTGGCTCCAGATCTTTCTCAGCCTCTAAGCTGGACAAGTAACTGAGCCTCTTTCAAGCCTGATTATAACTTAGGAATCGATGGCAGTCTGGTATGGCTTTGTATGTAAGGGATCTAAGGAGCAGAGTTACTCTGTGTAGTAAAGTGCACGTTGCTTTGTTGCTAGATTGCCTTGTCTTTAGCTTTAAGATGACGGAAGCGCCTTTTCTGACAACTACAAGGCTTAAGTGGAACGCCATCGTAGTGTTGGCAGTCAAGTCGTTGCTAGCCGTCAGTTTGCAGACAATTTCAGGCTTATTTTCCCAAAGGTTTTCACCAAATTCATATGTGTTCTAAGGCATTGAAGAATTGAGGTTCCACAGTATGTCACTGTCATTAATACCATTACTTTTAACATAAGCATTCCAACTCTACCAACACCGTCAGGACATATGTGAAAATGTTTGGTCAAATTTCTACGAGCATTTCAGGCTGTGAAGACTTGAGTTTCCACATGACCTCCCTTTTTTGCTAGCATGTTTTTTGCATTAACGTTCCTAGTCGACTACAAAGCGCCTGATTTGTTTTGACAGTCGACAACAGTTTGAAACATGCTTTACTGACATCTACGTGATTAAAGTGGAGGAGCAGTGATTAAAATTGTAGCGTGTAATCCCACCTTAACCTGAGCCCTCATCACCATTCAAAAAGGGCACACTGAAGCCTTGAAGTCTTGGGATTGGCAGTTATTAATTGACACACTTTTCCGCCAGGCTGTCAAGTGCAGGAAATGGCACATAATCATGGATCTCCTCATACCAGGCGCTGCCGTGGCGCTTCCCCACCTCCCGCTCTCTCATAAATTGATACGATGATGGAGCGGTGAGGAAATGGAGCGTCCCGGCACTCGCACGACTGGTTCCGACCTGGGCCCCTCTAAAATGGAAGGCTTCCTCTCCTACAACACAGCTGGACTCCAGGAGGAGGGCCTGATGTTTATTTGTGCAGTAACTCAATTAAGAGCCTTATTATAAGACCTCGCTGGACTCTTTTACACAGACAATAATTGTCGCATCGGAGACGTAATGTTAGACTTGACCTCTTTCATAGAACCCAGCAATGACATAATGTTGCTTCTCTGCTGGCCTAAACAACATCAAAAGAACACTATGTTTACAAGACTTGTTCCAAATTTTTTTATCAATTTGATTCTAACAATATCCTTTTAAATTTGTAGCGTTTGTACCACTCTTCACTGTTTCTAACTTTCTAGTAAATATATGTGAATGTTTTCTCAATCTAATCTGTCCAGGGCCTTTAGAATCAGTACTCCTGGTCCATGTAACTTTAACAATATTAGCAATATAGCAGTAGAGCTGTTTATACACAATAGAAAAAAGGTATACAAGTTTTGGATTTTCAAGCTGTGTGAAAGGGACCTTTCCCCTCTTTCTGGTCATCCTTTCAGCGACTTAACTCTTCTTCTCTGAGTCCCATCCCAAACCAAAATCTATTTGTTTTATGTGGTCCTGGCTCGGAGCGAAGATGGAGTCAACAGTCAAGTTTATTACTTAAAGGGGAGATTTTTAGGAAAAAGACTTCCCATGCCTTTCACCTAAGAGGCTATGCAGTTAGTGTTTGTTTATGTAGTAAACAGCTGGAGATGCATGAGGAGCCCCCCGTGTCAGTGCACACTTTCTCTATATTGAGAGCATTTAGTCTGTTATGTTGTGGTCTCGGTCATGAGATTCCTGCACTTAAAAGGCTGGCGTGTAAGTAAACAAGCTCACACATGTGGCTGCAATGTTGCTTTGTCCAGGGATGTTTTGTACGATGAATTCTTCACTAGAAAGGAGCTAGAAAATGCAATTTCTGTAGAAATTGGATGTCAATGCTGAAGAGCTCACGTTGAAATTAAATGCTGTGGAATTGAATTGTTGAGAAAATGTGAGTTGGGAAACTGTCTCCATTCGTTCAGAAATTTTCTCATGGAGTATTTAATTTTGTGAAAGGTGAGAGTTCTTGAAACATAAAAGATAGATGGATGAAATTATGTTTTTAGGGTTGGAATAATTTCATTCTTTTAAGAAATTTGGACGGATGGTAGAATTGAAAGGAAAAAAAAGTTGTTAATTTTAGAATTTTAAAACAGAAAATTTGGAATTGGTTTGCTTGTAATGTTAGCTCTCAATTATGTCAGCTTCTGACATTAGCTTCCAACGAGAGTGCCATCGAAAGACGGCCGATGGGGGGTGGTCATCGCTAATGCTATCTTGGTTGACAGTTTAAAAGCGCCAAACAAGGAAGTCCATGTATTCACCATTACCCAACCATGTTTGCTCTGTCCCGACAGCTATTGACAATTCTGAACATGCGGGCATTTTGGATATTGCCGCAATGCAATGCAATGCAATGCAAATACTTCCTTTACACGGTGTAAACAAACAGCAAGTTGACCGCCATTTCGACGTAAGGTGGAAAATTGACAATTCCAAACTTATGTCAACTCGGTCGACCCCGTGAACTCTGAAATGACGCTCTCCGCGCATTGGACTTTGGATATTTGTTATTTGATTAGTGAAGATTACTTTGATTTCAAAATGTGATTAGACATCATTTAACTACTATGACAAATTGACAATTTGTCTGGTTTGTATGCTAGTCACAGGTAAAAACAATACAATAGGCTGTTTGTCACCATATAAAGGAAGCATTATGTTGCATTGGGGATATCAGAAAGGCCCTGATGTTCCGACTTGTCAATTGGAAGCTGACAAGGCGAGGCAGGGAGGACTCAGGCGCAGGGATCTGGTTAGCCTCAACAGCTGCACTTTATTTAACACAAATCACCTCTTGACTGAGGGAAAGACCACTTGACAAAAGACGCTCCTAACTGGTATTCCGGGTATTCATTGTCTGTGGAGGGATGGATGGACACAAGGTTAACAGCAGCAGAGTTCATATTGTCAACCGGCTTGCCCACACCGTGGTCAATGCAGTCCCTTCCCCAGTCCATAACTTCTCCAGAGCGCCAGTCTACACGCGCGTTGTGCTTGCACAACCAGGGATGACCCAAAACCAGGGTGTGAGATGGGGACTGGACCACATAGAATCAAAGGTATTCTTTATGCCCCCTTCTATGCACATTTCGAGTGGTTCAGTGACACAAGATATAACAACAATTCCCTGCCGATGACTGCCCTGGCTTTAATGGGTGTGTTCAGTGGTATGGTTTGTGCCTTTAAACGTCTCACGAGTCCCCAGTCCATAAGGCTTTTACCAGCCTGAGTCTATGAATGCCTGCAATGCAGTGGTGGTGGCATTGTGGTTGAGTTTGCGTGCCTCGGTTCCCGAAGCAGAGCTTGGACTCACCGGGGTGGCTTGCTTAGCAGGGCATGCGGCAACGAGATGTCCGGGTTCTCCGCAATAGTAGCACCGGACTTCCTGGTGGCGACGCTGTTGTACCTCGGGAAGAAGTCAGGTTCGTCCTCGAAACGCATGCAAGTTCGGTGCCGGGGAAGGAGGAGACTATGACGCTTCCGTAGATTGCAGTCGTAGGAGGATCCCAGGCACTGGTCTCCTCTGGGGCCACCAGCCGGGACGACCTCCCGTCTCCGATAGTCGGTGAGGATGGCAAGAGCGATAAGAGAGTCCAGATCGGGCGGCAAGTCTATGGGCACCAACAGCTCTTGAATCTGCATGGCCAGTCCCTTCAAAAAATGATCATATAGCGCGGTGGCGTTACAGCCACTCTCAGTCGACAACGTACGAAAGCGTATAGCATAATCGCCTTGCTTGAGGTTGAGGTTACTTAGCTCTCTGGCTTTTTCCCGGTCGGTTCTGACGGGATCAAAAACTCGGAGGAGGGCAGCTCGGAACCCGGATACGGTATGGCAGATTGGGGAATCCCGTGCCCATTCAGCGGTGGCGCAGGCTCTGGCCCTTCCAGTCAGGTGTGAGATGATAAATGCTACCTCGGATCGGTCGGTGGGGAAGGCTTGTGGAGAATGTTCGAATATCACAGTCAGTGAGGAAGGCCAGGAAGACTGTCCAGGATCTCCCAAGTAGCATTCAAGGGCGGCCAATTTCATGCCAAGCCCGGCAAATGATGGGGTCGGGGCGGGCGGTCCAGGCGGGGGTTCCTGCCGTGCGGGAGATGCGACGGAGCTACGCAGATGGCTCACCAGCTCCTGGACCTGTCCGGAGATATAGCCTAGCTGGGTAGCCATGGCGCGCTGGAACTCCTCTTAATGTGACAGGTGCTCCTCTTGGTTCCGTAGCGTGGCTTCCCATTTCAGTATACTGACAAGGTGAGGCAGGGAGGACTCAGGCACAGGGATCTGGTTAGCCTCAATGGCTGCAGTTTAATTAACACAAATCACTTCTTGATTGAGGGAAAAAACCCTGAACAAAAGACGCTCCAAACTGGAAGAAAAAAGGCACTCAAAAAGGATAACAAAGAGCGCTCCAAACAGGAGGTAAAAACTGGATACAAAAAAAACACGAGTTTTGCCGTTTACCTGAGTTGTTGAGTTGTCTGGCCCGCGAGTGGTGATGGCAGATTGTAGGGCTGCATTTCCCATGATTCTTAGATGCAAAAGCGGGAAGTACTTCTAGTTCCGGTTAGGGATGTAACAGAAACAGCAATTACGTGATATTGCCATATTAAAACTACCACAATATTGTTGTCGTCATATCATGATATTAAAAGCAGCACATCTGTTAAAAAAAAGTCAGGTTTATTTCCATTTGTGCAGTTCTAGCACCCTCTGATGTCTCTTTTTTAGTGCAGCTAAATTTTCGCAAGGCATGTTTTGGTCCTTCTATGTTTAAAATCCACGATAATGGTCAGATGAAGGGGAACGTAATGTGTTTGTGAACCGAGTCAATATGTGGATGAACTCAATGTGCGCGTGCATTAGCAAGTAAGTGCCTCAATATTAAATGTTGTTAGAGATTGTAGGTTGTTTATATGCATTGCTGTTATGTATAAAAACACAATATTGTGTGTGTGTGTGTGTGTTTTCAGTATGAGATCTTTTTTTTCTTTTTTTTTACAATAATGTGACCTTTTTTTTATATCACTAACCTCCCCACGATATTGTGATAATTATCGTATCGTGACCTTCATATCATGATAATATTGTACATCCCTAGTTCCGGTCAATGCCTGCTACCGATTGATGCGGATGCGAATGACTACGCAAACGTGTATTTGGAAATAAATAGGAAGGAATTTAACAGTTAAATTCACCTTTAATGGGTTTATCGTATGAATCTCGATAACAACTTGGCAAAAATGGGACACCGGGCCGGGACCTGCGTAATATTAGGACAAAACAAACTCAGCCGGCACCCACGGCTCAAAAACAAGACTGTCCCGGCCAAAATGCGATGTCTGGTTACCCTATTTCTCCTATGCTACCCCTAAAATTAGATCTAAGGGAGACCAACGTAAGCTTTTGATGGTAGCTTCAACATTCCAACAATAGTTTACCACCCGGCTTTCTCTGCTGTCAACCCCGCAAGAAGGCCAGATTCTCTCTTCTGCCCTTGACTGGATTATGTTGCTGTTTGCTGTGAAACGGGCCAGATGTGTGCAAAGCAAGCTCTATTCCTAAATCTTTGTCGCCTCTGACGTCTCTTTCAAGCAAAGGGATGACATAACAGGGAGTATTACATGTCCTCGCACGGCGAAGCCAACCATTATGATGGAGATGCCATGCACTTTTTTGTGACTTTTTAATTACAAGCGTCGCTGCGCTTCCTCCAAGACGGCCGGTGCCAGAGAGCTGGTACTTTGCGGTGGCGAGGCCAGACTCTGGACGAGGGTTAAGAAGGGAGTGTGTGTGGGGGGGGGGGGGGGGGGGGGTCGAGTTGAAAGGCTCCAGTAGGTGGAGGATGGATCTAGCTTGTTAACATATCGGAGCTTCAAGGGCGTCCAGTGAGATCAAAGAGTCCAAAAAAGCATGACCGCAATCCATCAAGCTCCCCGATGAGGAAGTGAGAGAGGCTTTCACTGTCCCCCTAATGGGCTTTGATGATGAGCCACAAAGAGAGCATCATAATGGGCCTCATACAAAGTCTAATGTGGCTTTATTGTTTGTCATTAAACACCCCCTCTCCCACCACTACCTTTTGTGTATTCACTAAATCAGAGATTCTCACGGATCCCCCTTGCAGGGAGACCCTCATAATCCTAACACCAATTACACATAACTACCATGTGTGCAAATGCCAATGTGAATTTATTATGTAACCGTTTCAACCTAAATACAGGGTGTCTCCATAAAAAAAATAACATGAATTTTTTTTTTATATATCAAGGCAGCATGTGCACACAACAAACATTCCAATTCATCGTTCACATGGATTATTCCACCCCAGTCACACCAAATGAAATTCCTTTCAGTTTCAGCCTGTTCATGCCGATCAAGGTGTTTATAAAGCGTTTTCATTTGGTTTGAGTTTCTAACCAGACTTTTAACCAGATTGCAAATGTTCATGCTCCAAGCTAATATTTCATGAAAGATGATAACATTCACATATATTAACGTATGTATGGATGAACTATTCCTATAACGAGTATGTTTCTGTATGTCAATATAAGTACACATACTTATACTTTTGTCACCTCTGACTGAATGATGATGAATGCCTGCCTATGTTTTTTTCCAGTACACAGCGGCAGCAGGGGTTATGTTGTGAGCATCTCTCGTCCACTTCTCTCGGATTTATTTAGCTGTTTTTTTTCTTTCTTTCTGCTTTTCTCTTTGATGTGGTTGCCTGGGTGCCGCCGGACAAAAGAGCTTCCATCAGCTGGATGTAAGGGATTGTGGTGGCGGGGGGTTAAGGCAAGGTGGAAAGGAGGGGGTGAATAAAGAATCAAAGTAAGTGCGACGGGCTTTGGAGGTGGAGGAGTCCGTGTGAAGCATCAAGCCCACTAGGAGGCTCGCAGTTGTCTTAACTTGTTTTTCTTCTTTGTACTGTGTGTCATTGTGCTGCTCATGTCTATTTGTGTCCACTCTTTGTTGCCATTATAGTGGGGAGGCCCCCTGAAAACCCCCCCAACAATGCTATGATTTGGCGTTCAAACTAAAAAAAATTCAGGAAAACAGGCCGTGAGTTCAATCCATTGTCCCGAAAAAATTGTGGGACTTAAAAGCTTGTAGGACAGCGTATTAGGGCCACGTACAAACATATATTTTTTAGAGGGTAGGGGCAATATTATGAGAAAAACAAACAACAAATTTTCCACTTTATAAAGTGGCAAATTTTCGACTTTATTTGTATGGTGAGCATCTCAATCAAGCAGGGGTGGGGAAGCCTACAGCATATATCCACACATAGTGGACACAGAAAGCCTACTAGAAAACCTGACCTTTGTTTGGGGGTTATCAGAAGCACTTTAAATAGTGGCAAGTGGGTGCTGACTCCCATTTAGCATGAGATTGAATGTGATTGGTTAATTCCGAACACAGCAACATCCCCAGGTGTTCTCATGAGGAGGTCGTACCTTTACTAGTAGAAGTAGTACCTTTCAAGTGGCCCAGGAATAGTTTTGCAACGACTGTGTCTCAGTAAACTGCAGTAACATTAACCGTTCTTCTCTGAGGATAAAGAATATATTCCTGTGAATATTGTTATGTCTGATTTTTGTTGTTGTTGAAAGTCTTATGTAAAAATGATTATTTTGAAATAGCTAACATCGATGTAGCTGTGTTACAAGCCTTTAAGCAAAGGATATATGACCAAAACCGTACAGCAACACATGTAGACAGACTACAGCAATACTGCCAGGCATATATTATTTATCATCTGTGGTAAAACTGTTAATATTAGCAGCTTAGTGGTGACAGCTATACAGTGGTGGCTTGACTTGCAAGTGTAATTTGTTCCGTGACCACATCATTGAAATCAATGGAAATACTATCAATTAGTTTCAGCCCTACAAGAAACACCAACATTGCATGTTTTTAGTAAGAAAAATAGCATTTTAGCATTACGCTGGATAAAAACCTACAGTAATAAAAACAAATTAAACAGTTTTTAAAATTGTTGGGCTAGTGTTGTTAGCATGCCGATGCCACGTCACATTATATGTTCGCATTAAGTTAAGTTAGTACTAATTAGGGTACTGTAATACCCTGGCATGTGGGCAATGAGTGCCACAATTGCCAACGCATTTTCAGGAATTGACTGAACGGAACAAACCATCAAACATGCAAATGCAAAATGAGAAAACTCGCAAGGAGCTGCTGTAGGCCACAACTCACTCACAGACGCTCACATGCAGACAATCATCTTCTCTTCTCATGTTTATGATCTTGTTTTGGAGTAGAGCATCCGTTCTTCGGTTCCATGCATGCCATGTGTTTACACTGCGCATACGTTAATCATGAGCATGTACACGTATTTATTTGCTCGACGTGCAGTCACGAATAGAAGCAGCACGCTCTGCACATGCCGGAGGGGCTCGGGCTGTGTAAGCAAGAAAACACGTTGGACTGCGAGCGCTCATTGCACACATGGATGAAAAGCGGCGTAAACAGTGTGCAAACGGGGATGCCATGTGGAGGGATGCGACGGAACGTTGATTGGAGGATGTGTTTACGCAGACACGACAGCTCGTCTTAACACAGCTGCTTTGTGGGGACACCCAAGGGATTTTTTTCAAAGGGCCAGAACATTGCTCTACGATGTTGGCTGCTTAATGGAGTTGAATTGAATCAACACAATTTAATTACTATGTACAGCAAAACAAGTTGATCCTAATTTATACTAAATTTGATCATATATTTATATATATATGTCAGTCGATTCAAATTTGTAATCGTAATTAATCACTTGACTTCAATAATTAATTTAATAATTAATCGCACATTAATCGCATCTCAATTTATATCTAAATTTACAATCAAATGCACCAAATCGTTTAATTTAATTTAAATATGGTTGCATTTTTTTGTCATTGATACAGTAATTTCATAACAATTCAATACAAAAATTAAAATATGTACTGTAAAAAAACCAAGTGTTTTTCTGTCACTACATGGCATAACTGCATTTGTAAGACAATGGTGACAGCTCAATGCATTTTTCTTTTCATATTAAGAGCTGACAAATTTTTAACATGAAGTAACTTGTGAAATTGTGTACATTTTTAAAACTGTAAAATACAACTTGACCCCAGTCCCCACAAATATATGCATTGTTATTTAATGTATTACTACTAAATTGTGTTACAGTGTACTCTTTTGGACAACGTTGAAAGCTTTTAGTTTGTTAAGTTCAATACGGATGCGCTTTGTAAATAAATGACACAACTTTACTACAAACGAACCAAAAACGATCGATGTGTTCTTTTCATATTAAGAGCAATCAAATTTTAAACAAAAAGTGACTTGCGAACTTCTGCACATTTTAAAATTGTAAAATATAACTTGACGGCAGTCCCCACAAATATATGCAGTATAATTAAATTTATTACTGCTAAATTATGTTATAGTGACCCCTTTTCACGACGTTGAATGCTTTTATTTTGTTAAGTTTTCGGATGCGCTGTGACACCGCTCTACTGCAAGCGAGCACATTGACACTGTCACTTTAACCCTTACGACCTATTTTGTGCAGTTGCCGGGTAAAACATCTGCCGGGTAAAACATCTTCACATCTAAAGATCAAGTGGCTTGGGGTCACTCCAAGTGACAAGACGGCGTCCATTCGGCTTTTGGCTCTCACAGGGGGTAAGAGCCCATGGACACCTCTTGGAGAGAGAGCTAGAGCAACGTTAGCTTGTTGCTAACGGCTAACCGAGTATGTTCTTACAAAGCAGGGAACGGGTGGAAGTGCTATACAGTCCAAATGGCTCCTCCACGCTAACATTCTGCCCCTTAAACATTGTGTGTATTAGCTCTAGTGCATTTCTCTTGGGTAATTTTGATGTTGACGTTTCTCCTGCATCGTGACTGGAATATATATATATATATATATATATATACAGTGCTGCTCAAAAGTTTGTGAACCTCTTGAGTAATTTAGATTTTCCAATTGTTTCAAACTGATTTTGTTGTTCAATCTGAACCATTACATTTTATATGAAATACCAGGTGTAGGTTTAGCATTTCAATGCATTATTATTATTATTGTTTTTTTAAAATCAATTGTGGAGTAAAAACTAAATTAAAAAGAACTAAAGAAATTAAAAACTAAAAAGAGTTTTTGGTCAATTCATGAGTTTCATTGCTTAAAACAAGCAGTCAAGTCGGATCAGGTAGGACAAATTGGTAGCTAAACTAACCACTGAAATGGACCAATGAAATAAGAGGTTTAGCAAAGAAATTGTGCATCACTGACTGAAACAGAGACAAAACCACATCACTTTAGTCTTACCCAGGTGAACCCATACAGGTCAGTCATGCTGAGAGGAAGATAAATCTCAGGGGACCTCAGGAAGTGGTTAGTGACAGCACATCTGTCTGGGGAAAGCTATAAAGTCATCTAAAAAAAAAATGTGCTTCATTATTCTATTGTGAGAACACTGAAAATTACTACAATCCTGCCTAGAAGTGGACACCCTTCTAAAATATCAGCAAGAACCACAAGAAAAATGATAATTCAGGTAAAAAGCCAACTCGAACATCACATCAAGGGATTTGCAGACCTCTTTTGCTGCATCTGGGACACGTGCATGCTTCAACAATCAGAAGAAAAGTCAATCGACAAGGCTTTCATGGAAGGCTTGCTAAGGTAGAAGCCTCTGCTCACAAAAAAAGATCAAAGCTACCCATCTCAACTTTGCCAGCGAGTACCTGGACAAACCTGAAGCTTTTTGGAAGTCCCTTCTGTGGACAGATGAGTCCAAAATTGAACTGTTTGGTCACAACTAAAACTAAAATGTTTGGTGAAAAGTCAACACTGCATACCAGCAAAATAACCTTCACCTTTAGAGTGAAGCATGGGGGTGAGAATGTTAAATTCTGGGCTGGCTTTTCATGCTCAGGACCTGGACAACTCCACATAGTCCAGGGAATCATGAATTCAGAGAAACAAAATAAAGAACCAAATTCCAACACTTCAGGGTACGCTCCAACCGCCTGTTTTAGCTAAAGATATTACCAAGCTTTCTCCGACAACAACAAAAAAACTCTCAAAAATATATGTTACTTTCATATACTGATAAAACGTCTTTACCCATCTCGAAATGGGAAACAGACTTGTCTATAGCTCCGGAATCTGACTTTTGGATTCAAGTTTGTGAAAACGTTTTTAAAATGACAAAACACACAAATTTACAACTTATCCAATATAAAATTATTCATAGAACATACATTACTCAATATATGATGAAGAAAATGGGACTCTCAGACTCCGACATTTGTCTCCAGTGTTTACAAAACACTACAGACACTTATTTTCATGCTTTATGGTTATGTACTCCGGTTATGTATTTCTGGACTAAAGTCTTAGAAAAACTTTCCGCTGTCTTGGACTGTAGGATACCGTTCTCTCCAAACTTGTGTTTGCTAGGTGACCTAGCAACAACTGACTTACCACATAAACAATTTCAATCTACACTTGTAGCCCTTACTATCGCAAAAAAAACAATTCTTGTTAACTGGAAAAATAAACAAACTCTGAATATCGACCAATGGTCTAACCTCCTCATGAATCACATTTTAATGGAAAAAATATCTGCCTCAAATAAAAAACAAATATCAAAATTTAAAGAAACATGGTCTACGTATATAGAATATTTTAACCTAAACCTGGTTACTTAATTCTGCCTGTTAGCGAGAGCCACCGCATCGTGATAACTTACATTGATGTTTCTGTATTTGGCAATTTGTAACTAATGGTTGTGTTTTTATAGTCAGGAACCCAGCTGCTGCCAAGAGGATCGAGCAGATTCACCTCCAATCATGCCAGTGGGTTAATTCTATAGGTGCTGGGCGGGGGCGGGTCTGCCCCTCTGTTGGCTGCTGGGTGGCGGCTGCGTCTTGGCCCTGGGTCTCTTGGGGGGTGCTGCATTGCGGGGCTCTCCCTGGTGTCCAGAGCGGCGCCGCTCCGGCGCGGTCCGTCGCTCTGGGCCCGGCGACGCGGTTCGGGGCCTGTGGGCTGCCGGGGTGACCCGTGGTTCCCTCTCCCCTCCCCCTTCCTCCCCCTTGCTGCCTCTCCCTCCTCGCCTCTCCCCGCCCGTCCTCCGCCTCCCTGTCCCTTCTCCCTCGTCACCCTTCCTCCTCCTCTCCCCCTCTCTCTGCGGCCCTGCCGCTGCCCCTTGCCCTTCTTGTCGTCTCCTTCCCCTTCCCCTGTCCCTTCCCCCTCCCCTGTCTGCCTTCCTTCCCCTCCCCTGAGCCGGGTGCGCCATCCGTGGCCCGGGTCTCGGCGCTCCGGGGGCCGGGAGGGTGGGTGGGTTCGTTGTTGTGCCCGCCCCGCTCCGGTGGACCTCCTGGCACCTCGGGCGGGCCCCAGTATCCGGGGGGCGAGCCCTATCGTCCCGCCGGGCTGGTCTCATATGCCCGCCGGGGTCCCGGTGGGGTGGGTGGGGGTTTGGTGGGCGGGTGCGCCTCCTGCCCCCGCCCGGTTGGGGGGGGGCCCCGCTGGTCGCTCCTCTTGACTCACTGCACTAGTTTTGCACAATGCACTTTTATAGACATATAGGGCACATAACACACTTTGGGGGGGTGGGGTAGGGTGGAAACACCGTCTTCGCCCTACAACTCCCCTCCAATTTTAATTCACCACACAGTTGTGTGGGGGGGGGGGCATCGGTTGGGGCAGACCACAGTATAGAGCAGTGCTGCGGTCCCCTGTCCGTGTCCCTGCCGCGCCCCCCCCCCCCCCTATTAATTTTTTTAATGCACCACATACACTCTGATCTGGGGGTTTGGGGGCGGCTGGGGCTGGGTTGGGGTGGATGGTGGTGGTGGATGGGGGGTCGTGGGGGGAGCGGGGGCTGTGGACCGGTGGGGTGCCTGGCGGGCCTGCAGTGCCCCGTCCTGCTGCGTTGGGTTGGGGGCGCAGGCCGTGTTGGGGTGGGGGGCGCTCCTGCTCCTGGGTTTGCTCTCCGGCCGGTGGCCCCGGCGGGGCCCGGGGGTCGTCCTTTGGCGTCCTTTTATTTTTGAAGGACGTGTACCGACACCATTTCTCAAAGGACTGTTTTGTTAGTGAAATCCTGCTCAGAGCTGGATTTGCAACACGTTTCAACATAATGGATCGCTCCCAACAGTGTGACACGACTGCAAACGGGAAAGATGTAAGTTTACCATTTTTGATTTAGCCTTCCTTCCTATCCTTTCTAATAAGAGATGTGCACCTTCTACCATATTACTGGTGTATTTTTAGTGCCTAAAGTGGGAGCTACATTTGTCGTGTGGAGGTTGTTTGGTTACAAGAGGTCAGATATGATTAAGCAGATGGTGGTTGGATAATATGAAGCGGTTGCGTATTGTTTTGTCAAAACACAATCTGCGGTGGTTAATTTGCCGTGACAGGCAACTCGCCACCTAGTTGACATGACTTTGTGATGCCAACCGGCCGCTAAGTGGTCTCGACGAGACTGCTTGCACGTATGGGCCTAAATGTGCACATTTGTGTTATTCATAACCGCTTGTAACAAAACACAATCAACACGAGCTGCTGTTAGCCGCAACTCACGTTCATGCATAGGTTATTTTTACGGCGGTGCTGTATCATCCTTCGAATCCAACTCGAGTCTGATCGTGGTCTTTTTTTAAGCTTTGAGCCAGGACCGCATGCTAGCGTTTTCATTTCATTTTCTTAACTCTTTGACTGCCAGACGTTTTCAGAAAAGGGATGCCGTCAGTGCCAGCCGATTTAAGCATTTTGACTGATTTTCAAGGTCCACAGAAAATGTTCTGTTTGGACTATGGAAACACACGTACTACCAAATGAAAGATTGGACTTTCATCTTTCATCAGAAAAAAAGAGTTTGTTTCTACCTTATTCCGTTCTTTAGTAATCAACAATAGAAAATGGTTAGTTTGACCCAATTTCGCCTGTGTTGGACCAAAATACGGAGAAATCAAGCTTTTAGTGAAACGATATTATTTCATGCATTCTAGTGAATTTGACACTTCTTTTTGTCCATGAATGATGCCACAAACACCTAAATAGTGCTTTACTTCTATAAAACACTACCACCAAGAATGAAAAAGTGTTTTTTGATAGCAAAATACGTTTATTTACATTCAACAGTGTAACAATTTGACAACAATTTGGCAAACTATTTACAAATGTGTGCAACTGTGGTGCTATTTACAAATATGTGGATGTTTCAACGACAGTTTTTCTTTTTGTAACACTCTCCTGCGTGCAAAGAGACGTAACAGCATTTGCACAACAGATTGCCTCTTCGCGTGTGCCACTTTCTTGCAGGCCGTTTTTTTCCGGGGAATAGCAAGTATATACTGCAGTGTGTCATCAAGTCTAATATCAGGATCATGCTACGGTTACGTTACGGTGGTGTTACGTCTCGCTTCCTCGCGTCCTTCAGTTGCTATACCGAGTGGTAGATGTTCTGGTAGATGCTGCCTTAGCAGCGCTAGCCGCGCTAAGCCGGTGAGGCTTACTACGTGATAGTAACAGGCCAAAGCTTCCAACTTTGGCGTAGAGCTCGGAGTCATCATCATCGTTGACATCAATGCGCTTTTTAGTATTGATTGATGCTTTCCGTCTTTGAAAAAAATGCTCAAGCTGAGCTGCTTGTAACCGGTTGCTTGGTCAAGCCATTGTGGCTTGGATCAGCCATTGTCTCCTCAACACTCTAGCTCCGCCTCACGTCTTCTACTGACGCCCACGGTGGGCGGCCCATCCAACCTTGTGCAAAGAGAGTCATCGCTGCCCTCTAGGGGCCAAAACGAGTCTTTGACTAATCAGATCTGCCTGATACTTTCAGCACAGCTGCCCAAGGCTTTCCTGCACCCGTTTTTGAAAAAAAAAAAAAAAAACATAGGGGACGTCTTTTAACGTCCTCGGCGCCCTTCCCTAGGTTTATGCTAAACGTTTTATAACGTTTATGGCAGTCAAAGAGTTAACTCAAGAGCTATGGTTGTACACGCATTCGGTCGGCTAGCATTGGGCTAGCGGGCGACTTGAATGACTTATGCGTGCTACTCTCGCAAAGCACAGATCTATAGGAGTTCTGGATTAAGCGCGCGCATGGCGATGTGATGAGCGCAGGACTTCCATGTAAGTCCGTGAATGAGCGTCACTCGCCGGATATATATTTGGAAATGAAATAAATTGAATTTTTTTTAAATATTTTTCAGTACACATTATGTTTCAGTTAAAGGAATATTAAATACCCACACAATATTAACAAAAGTAAAATAAATAGTAATAAAATAATGTTTATTTAATTTATTTCAAGAAATTAGCATCTTACAAAATAAAATATATAAATAAATGGATAATAAATTAAGTAAAATTAATGAAAATATTATATATACTTTGGATATATAAATAAATAAATAAATAAATAAATACAAAACCAATTTATGATGGCAGAATGACTGAGTCTAGATAAATGTATCTAATGTTATTTTCTTGCATACAACTTAAGCCTGCAGCATTTTAAGAACCCTGAAGTGATTTCAAAGAATGACAAGGCTGCGGTTGCCCTATACGCCGCAACATGGTGTCAACGATTGGCCGCTTGGCCGAGGTCTCCATCCCTTTCCCAAGACTTCAAACGCGGTGGAATAACAAAAGGAAGTCTGACAGTCAAACGCGGCTGTTTGGTCTCTTTGGATCACCGCCACAGTGGTACCGATCGCTCCAAAATCCCGACTGCGGCGATATAAGATACTCCGGCGGTTTGTTCAGCTGGAGATGAGCAAGCAGAGGAAGAACGCGGAGGCTACTGATGGCTTTGTTTTGACATGGGTGTGGATCATCTGATCTTCCTTCCCATATTGTGGCTGCATTTGTTCAAGCGAGGAAGCTGGCGGAAAAGGTGGCTGCTGTCAGCAAATGTGAGCTTTCATAACCTTTACAAGCAAAGTGCACCGTCCGTTCAAAAAGAGGCCGGTGCGTCCGACGTGACTGCAAATGTGCCACTGCTGGAACTAGAGTCCATTTTTGTCATTTTGCGGGAGTCTTTTGAAGTTTGAATCGCTGGATGGTCTTGGCCGCTGGGCTGCTGCTCGGTTTTCAGAGTGTCGGCAACATTCTTATAGCATCGGCCAGCTTCATAAAGAGCAACGGTTCTTTATTTTTTTTTCCTCCAGACTTTCAGAGAGTTCTTTGCCATGTTGAACTTTAAGTGACCAGCCAGTATGAGAGATTATGAGAGCCGTAATACCAAATTTAACACACTTGCTTCCTATTCACAACTGAGACATTGTAAGACTAACGAGTCACAAGACACTGTGGAGGGAGATTTGGACAATTTGGACATTTTCATTAGGGGTGTTCTCACTTTTGTTGCCAGGGGTTTAGCTATTAATGGCTGTATTATGAGTTATTTTGAGGGAACAATAAATTCCCATAAGTTGTACACTGATGACTTTTGTTTGTGTCATTTCTTTAGTGTTTGTTCAATGAAGAGTTTTAACTACTGGTAAGTATCTGCAGACATATCACTAGGGTTGCGGGCGTTCTGGAGCCTATCACCGCTGTAAAAAATGGACTGCTTTTTATATAGCCCTTTAATTACACCATATGGTCCCAATGCTGTGATTGGAATTGAATATGCGATTATTATCATTATTTTTGGTTTGACAGATCCTCGCATGTGTTGTTTTTAACAAACACAAGCAATAAATGAATCTGTGTTCAAATATATGATCAGATTTACTATACATAAATGTTTCAGTCGAATATAAAGGCTAACAAACATGAAATAATAACAAAGACAATTTATTTTATCTTCAGTCTTTTAAGACAACTTCACAAATGTGGCGTAAAACTGCGAGT
Organism: Leptonotus elevatus; assembly: GCF_054856555.1. Taxonomy (NCBI): domain Eukaryota; kingdom Metazoa; phylum Chordata; class Actinopteri; order Syngnathiformes; family Syngnathidae; genus Leptonotus; species Leptonotus elevatus. The sequence goes on along the minus strand of NC_141239.1, from coordinate 26,159,394 downwards.
CGAATCTCAGTACAATACAATAATGAAACAATATGTAAACGTGTGGAATGCACTGAACTTATTTAGACACTGTATCAAATAAATAAATAAAAAACAATAATGCTATATTACTCTTTTCTGGCTCGCTGACAATAGTTGTGAAAGTCCTCTTCTTTTGCATCTTCATGAGTTCATATTTTACTTTAGTTACAATAGAGGCTTAAATCCTGCATGAGACAAAATGGAGGCATAAAGAGGAGGGTGAAAAATGCGGATTGTTTGGCCTTGACTTGAGTTACTCTGCACCCTCTGCTGACAGCTGTCCACTTTAACGATTACTGTTTACTTTTGTCATCTCTTTGTATGTCTTGTGTGTTTTTTCCACTTTCATACCTAATCGATCAGCATGATTGTAAAAATGGCATCTCATTCTGCTTACAAAATATAAGAAAGTGACAGAAGCAAATCGCGGATTGAACTAAGAACTAATTGGAGAAGATGTGTTTCCGCTTAAAAGTGGCGAGTGTGTGGGATGGCAGCACGCTAGGATAATAATGAGGCTGGAAATGTTCAACTTTAGCATCAGTAAAAACATTCTTCTTGATATTGTTTGTGCTCTCCGTGTTCAGCGCGTTTCTTCATCGGCACTTTCAAACAAAAGCTTGCTTTGCATTTTATTTGGGAAGGCTCAGCCAGATTTGTGGAATCCGATTCATCTGGAACACTTGACATCCTGTTTCTGCACACTCCTGACTTCACTTCCGCCCGACTCCACGGCTCAGTGAGCAGGTTCCTGTTCCAGTGGTGTGTTTAAAGGAAGAGGGGCGGAGGGTGGAATGCGCTCTTTTCTATTTGGGTGCTCAGACATGTCGCGGCTGTGGCCTTCCGTAGTCAGAATGCAGGATGTTGCTCTCCCATTCGTGTGTAGTGTGATGGTCAGGGTTGGGAGGGTTACTTTTAAAAGGTATTCCGTTACAAGTTACATGCTAAAAAACGCATTAGTAACGTAATCCAAGTACCATGTTCTTAAAGTAATGTAACTTGATTACTTCGGTAGCTAGCAAGAAGCTACAGCGCGTAGCATGCCGCTGGACTCTCAGCTCAAACTTTCGCTCCGAGTAAGTGCCAGTGAATACCGGTCGCCATTTCCTCCTCCCGTCCGTGAAGCTTTTTCAAACTGCCCGCGTGTGGCGGACACGACTAGTCAGTTCATTCGTTCCCACCTCCCCGACATGTAGCAACGGTCCCACTCGCGCACACTCTCTCGCTCTGTCTCTCACGCACTGTCTCTCTTGCTGTTTCTCTCTCTCACCCTTGCTCTCTCTCTCATGATAGAAATTGTAATTCCTCGAGGTAATCCCCATTTAATAAATGTACCTGTAATCTGATTACATGTTTTTTCCTGTAACTGTAACAGAATACAGTTTAAAAAAAAAAAATTGTAATCTGATTACGTAACAGCGGTACATGTATTCCGGTACTCCCCAAGCCTGGTTATCGATTCTAATTTCCTCAATCAATTCGTTTTCGATTCACTAGAGTTCAGTTCAATTCTATTCGATTTAGATTTCCCCCCGATTCAATTCACTTCAGTTCAATCCGATATCGATTAATTATGGAACATCAATTCTTCTTTAATGTCAAGGGCATGATAAAAACTCCACAGATATGAAGTTCCAAAGTAAATTTTGCAGTTTATTAATGAAAGTAACGCGTGTTATAATCAGATCGCAAACATTGACAAATTGACAAACATCAGCAAGGATGAGATAAAAATATTTTTCATAATTCAAATGTAACAATTGCAAATATAAACTTTAAATATTTTTAATTGTCTTTAAGTGCAAAATAGTGAAGTCTTTCATAAATTTGAGAACATACTTTTAAATGTGAACAGTACATTTCAAGAAAACAGTAAGATACAAAAAAAATGGGTCTTTAAAATTCGATTTTCTTAAGAATTTATGGGGGGGGGGGATGAGATATTTAAATAATCAATTCATGGCTTTATGAATCGATATTGGGCTTGAAAAGGAAAATCAATTCGATTTTGGTTATTCAATTTTTAAAAATTCATCTCTACTTAATATCACTGTCACATCGCAAACACCATCAAAGCTAAACAAAAATGCAATATAAAAAGTAACGACATGAGAAAAACATACAAATACATTGTACTCACCATAAATAATGTTAAATGTATATCGTATGCAGATCACTGTCTTGCTAGTCGAAGTTGGCTGTAACAAGTTTTGCAGACGATGGAAAAATGCTGCGGCACTCTAAGGGTGTATTTGAGGGTCCCATCGCTTATCGTTTAAGTTATACTGTATGGACTGGCACGCCTGATTGTGAAGGCACTGGGCAGATTGGCATGGCAATGTATAGAGGCTGAAATATGATGAGACAAACAAATCTATAATTGACATACACACATACTAGAAGCAGGGCAACCTTGAGAAATGCTATAAAATAAAGAAAATGAACTGTTGGGAATACATTTATACAATTTCATGCAACTAATAATAGAATTGAGGTTGCAAATGTAGGTTGTGTTGTAGTGTTGAGGCCAGCAGAAAAGATCACAAAGGTTGAGTTTGGTGCGGAAGAACGTGATCTCATCAAAACACCTTTGGGATGAACTGGAGCCACACCCTTGACATCTGTGGCTTTTTTTAATGGACAAAAAAAATAAATCCCAGACATCCCATCAGGCTTAAATGAAAACTTTAGATGGTAAGACCAAAGGAAAAAGAGGGAGAAGGGTCATAAAGTATAAAAGTCCAGCATATGATATCTCCAAGACCGTGTCTGGGTGATCGCTCATGGAGTTGCGTCACAGGTGGAGCAATTGATGCGTTTGATGTGTCACTGATAGTTACAAAAGAAAATCTATGAATGAGATGTTCCCAGGATCGAGTCAGTCAGTTTTATGGTGCCAGTAAAATCATTGTAAGCTGCTTTATTGTTTGACAAACAGGCAAAGGAAATTCGTTTTGTTTTTTTAATTAGTTGGTGAATTAGTTATTTGTGTAGTTGATCAGTTACTAAGTTGATTTGTTGGTTGGTTGTTGATTAAATATGTTGCATATCTTGGAGGGTTGATAGTTGCTCGGTTGGTTGGTTGCTTAGGTGAATGTTCAGTTGTTGAGTCGGTATTATTAGCTTAAAGCTCCAGTGTGTAATAAGTGACCACTAGATGTCGCTATATCATAGAATGCAGTCGAAGTGCATGCATTTAGAAGCACGCACACTACGGTGGCTCAAGTAGTTTGTTGATTACTCAGTCATCTGGTCTGACAAGTGATGAGTTAATTGGTTGGTTTGTCAATCAGTTGGTTGTTCAGTTTGTTGGTTAGTTGATTAGTTTGTCGTTATTCTGTCATCTTGTAAGCTTGTTATTAAGTAGTGGATTGATTGTTCCATCAATCATCATCAGTTGGTTGTTGAGTCAAGATTGTTCTGTCAGTCAGGTGGTTACTAAGTATTTGTTTGGTTATTTAGGTACCTGGTCAGTTGGTTAGTTAATTGTTGATTTTTAGCAATTAATAGTTACTGTTTGGTACCTTGCTTTAGATGAGTTAGTCTGTTTATTAGTTGGTTGGGTCATGGTTATTTAGTTAGTCAGTTGCTTCCTTGTTTTGCTGGTTGGTTGGTTAATCGGTTGGTTCGTTCTTTGTTTGGTTAGGGTTGAAACATAAGTAGTTGCTTGATTAATTGGTCAGTCACTTGGATGGCTGGCCGATCAGTTGGTCACTTGGTTTTTAAGGAGCTGGCTGCTTGGTTGATCGGTTGGTTGTTTAGTCAATAGATTGTTAGGTTCGTCATTAAGTAATTGGTCGGTTAGTTGTTAATTGGCCTGTTGACAATGTTGGGAAAGTTATTTTTTTTATGTGAACTAGTTTGAAGTTCAGCTCACAAATTTTAAAATTAACTAGTTTGGTTTATAGTTCATAGGTGAAAATTTAACTAAATTCATCAGTCCAAAAAAGTACTAGTTCATAGTTTGCGTTCAAAACCGGCGTTTATTGGCCCCAGAATGAACTCATTCAAGGAAATGTTCACGAATCAAAAATTCACTTCGTTCAGTTCACGTTCGCCCAAAATATGAACGAGTTCATGAACTTGCGTTTATTGAATTCGTTCAGGTACAGCACTGACTGTTAATCAGTTGGTCGGTAACCCATCCATTTTCTACCGCTTATCCAGGGTCGGTTCGCAGGTACAGCAGCTTTGGCAGTGAAGTCCAGACTACCACCCCCCATCTTATCCTGGGTTGTCTCTGAGGCCTCCTGCCGGTGGGACAATGCACGGAACACCTCTCCAGGGAGGCGTCTAGGAGACATCTGAGCAAGATGCCTGAGCCACCTCAACTGGCTCCTCTCAACGCGGAGGAGCAGCGGCTCGACTCTCCCAGGTAACCGAGCTTCTCACACTATCTCTATGGGAGAGCCCGGACACCCTGCGGAGGAAACTCATTATGAACATAATCGGTGACAAAGGGCAACCTTGGTGGAGTCCATCCCTCACTGGAAAAGAATCCAACTTACTGCCGGTAATGCAAACCAAACTCTGACACCGGTCGCAAAGGGACCAAACAGCCCGTATCAGGGGGCTCGGTACCCTGTACTCCCGAAGCACCACCCACAGGACTCCCCGAGGGACACGGTCGAACGCCTTCTCCAAGTCTACAAAAACACATGTAGACTGATTGGGCGAACTCCCATGCACCCTCGAGGACCCCACTGAGGGTGTAGAGCTGGTCCACTGTTCCACGGCTGGGAGGATAACCACACTGCTCCTCCTGAATCCGAGATTGGACTTCCCGGCGGACGCTGCTCTCTAGCACCCTTGAATAGACCTTACCAGGTAGGCTGAGGAGTGTGATCCCTCTATAGTCGGAACACACCCTCCGGTCCCCCTTCTTAAAAAGGGAGACCACCACCCCGGTCGTCCAATCTGGAGGCACTGTCCCCGATGTCCACGCGATGTTGGTCGGTAACTCCGATGGTAATTAGTTGGTTTGATTGATGGATTACTTTGTCAGATGAATTAAAGTGGGGACATGCCACACATTCTAAACGAATTCCCTGAACAGTAACCTACTAATGTTGTTAATGTGAAGCCAACACCTTTAATGACTATTTGCGTTATACTTTGTATTTGCTCCACAATGTTGCATGAATGTTTCACGACGCAACGCGACTTATAGTTCCACCAGGTCTGCCTCGGTCTTCCACATAAGAGTATTTCTTAAATGTTGCTTTCAAATCTAAGCTGTAATATGATAAGTTAATGTTTAAAATGTGTTTTTACACAAATCTTGTACTTTGCTCATCCCTCAAAGAGCAAGAAATTGCTTTGGAACATCATGCGCTGACCCCGGGGGTGTCACCTTACCAGCGACACTTTGTCTTGGCCTGGGTGAGACATGTCGAAAAACAGGTGCACCTTCAAAGTGTGGACGAGAGCACAAATACAGGCGTCATTGTTAATTCAACAAGGGAAGGAAGCGTGACGAGCTGGCCTGAGCTGCGCAAGTGCTACACGCCCAAATTATTTCAACATGACTCCACAAATCTGGTCAAATTTGAAGTTCGACCAAAATGTTGAGGGAAAAAGCCTGAGTGAGTGATTAGCACAACACAGCGGACAGGAAGCTGTTAAAAGACAAGGACCAACACTGCACCCTGACCTATGAACCCTTACATCCTGACCTCTCCTGCATGAAAGCTGTCCTGTTGACTCACTATGGCTAATTTAGAGTTCCGGCGACGACCCCCTGCCACCACTACCACCCCTTCGTCACCACTGTGAGGACAGACAGTCAACATGTTGTGAAGAAGGAACATCAGACAAGTTTGTTTGTCCTTACAACTCCAAGATGAAGTCAAGCACTCTGACCAGCCTCTGACAGCACATAAACTCAATTGGTTGGTTTTCGTACTTAAACGTCCATCCATCCATCCATCCATTTTCTTAACCGCTTGTCCTCACAAGGGTCGCGGGGAGGGGGGGGGGGGGGGGGGGCGCTGGAGCCTATCCCAGCTGGCTTCGGGCAGTAGGCGGGGTACACCCTGAACTGGTTGCCAGCCAATCGCACGGCGTGCTTAAACGTATTCATCTATTTTTGAGGGACTTGTTTTGAATGATCTCAATAAAGAAGTTACGGTTTATCAAGGACTTTGAAAGGATTGCACAGTTGGTTGGTTGGTGGGTCATTTCGGTAATTAGTCCGTTGGTCTATCGGTCACTTTGTTAGTCAGTTGTTTGGTTGATTAACTGTTGATCAATTGTTGGAAGTCTCTAAAAGATGATCGTGATTGATACCTGGTGTTTTTAGGTCCTAATCGTTTCAGACAAGGCTGGGGGCCAACAGTTCTACTGGATATTTACAATTGCAAATCCATGCGTGCTGTCAGCACAGAGTTGGGTTGACCCATGAACTTTGTGATTGTGACATGGAATGGAATGATAGCCAATTAAGCGGAGTACACACATGCTGATCGCACCTTGCGACCCAAGTGAGCAAAGGCCCACACCCAAACACCGCATGAAAATCACAGAGGATAATCTTTTAGACATCTGACAATCTGACCTTTGTTTATTTTGTTATTTACCGTAGATTAGGCCCTATTATTGGAACCTGTGCACCCCACTTAAATTGTTGCCTGTGAGGGCTTCACACATTCACAGTCGAAGTCCTAACTCGGGTCAACTTCATGCCGTGCCACCTGCACCCGACTAATGGTCATTACTGGCTCCTTTCCAAACCTCATCAAACATGCTCTTTTTCATCGTGACTCTCGGGTTCTTGGCTCCTCCTCCATCTTGCGAGGCTCGTAGTTTTATTTATACTGCCACTTTGTGACAGGGGGCCTAAAAATAGCGCGCACCTCTGACCCCTCTGGTGCATTTGGCCCAAAGTTTGAAGCCTTTTGACGTCACCTCAATTCGCTTGGTATTTTTAGCTGTCGTTATTTTTTGAGTTTGTGCGGTTATGTAAGGAGATTACTGTGTTATTGTGCCACCACTCCAAGGAGGGGTGGGTGGGAAGCGGGTATGGCTCCAGAAATAACCCAGCTCCGGGGCCTAATTGTGCATCCCTCTCGCTCCCTTGTCCCCTATTTCAGCGGCATGTCAAGGTCGCTGACCCAATCATCCGCCTCACTGATTCCGGAAGAATCCTTTTCCGCCCCCCCGCGGCGAGCAAAGCCGGCACAGCGGCACACCATCTCCATCCTCAGGCTAAGAGCCAAGCGCCACAAGCAGTTAGCTGCCAGGTATGTTCTGATCAGCTAGCTCAGGACCCTTCAGAGGGGGGGCCAAGGGCCTCTGGGTGATGTCCCCCATGTGTCACAGCCGCTGGATGCGCATTCTCTCCACGCACGCGAGCTGTCAGCCGATTGTTGTGGAATGTGCCTTGCTGCGGTTAGACGGCGGCATGCCCGCGAGGAGGGCTGAGGGGGGCCTCTCGTCTCCCCAGCGCTAATGCATCGCAGCCTGCTGCATCAAGCACACACACGCACGTACAAGCAGGCACACGCCATTGCCTATTTATCCAATCAGAGGTTGAAGTGATTGATGCGTGGGACACCTGTTGCTTATTCTTTCTGATGATTATTTTCTCGAACAGTGAACCCCCGCCTGTTTGCGGTACGCTAGTTCTTTGCTGAAAAACTCACTGATTCACAAAATAAGCTCTATCCACATCGCTCTAACATAGCGCCAAAGCCCTGGCTACTAGTAAAGTAGTAATTGGTGTCAAGGAAGTATCATTGAAGTTATCGACCAAGAGACTAAGATATTTTTATGTCTGGGAGGATGTCTTGCCTCTAGATTAACAAGATGATGCCAAAGTACACACACAACGACGTACTTGTGTAATGTTATTGTATACTGTATTGTTGGAAATGTATTTGAGATTTTAACGACACTCATTTTAGGCTCTCTTTTACATCCACCTGAGGGACTGCCAACGAAAAGTAGCTTAACTTAGCTAACTTGCGCACATTTACATTGTAAAATGATGATTAATGTGCATTGTCCCGTTCAAATAAATACATTCAAATTCAAGTTTTCTTCTGCCACCGGTCAAGAATCCAGTCCTTCACATACACAAAGACGACCAGGCACTTCCGGGTATGCTCCGATGATTGCCGAATGTTTCTGAAGGGGACAGGAGATGGGAGCGTTGTAACGTGGTAATGTCTGCAAGGAAATAATTGCTTTGGAAAATAATCCCTGCCGCCTGGGGAACTCACATGATCACACATAAGGATAATAGTATCTAATAAGATGTAAGATTGTTGGGTGCACCCTCTTAAGACAGTGATCCGCACAGATATATTTTAAAGAATAAATACAAAAGTGTCGGGGAGCATATAAGCCAGAAATGTACATCACCTGGCCTGGAATGTTCATCATGCACTCCAGACACCCAACTATTTGTGTACACGCCATTAAAACATCAATTTCCCATAATATATTCACCTTTTGATTTGATTTGGTTTAATGAGTACCGTCCGTATCAGTGCTGAAGCAATGTGGTTCAAAGAGAGCCGCCAGAAGCCCGGAGACACGTCAGCTCTCGTCAGCTCTTCCTCTCTCCAAGAAAGCGTCTGTCTGGCCCGCGCTGTGGACACTCCCTTGCCTTTAATGTCACCATCAAGAGAAGCTTTAAGTCATGACTGGGCGCCCCCGCCGCGCGCTCTCTCCCTCTCTCACTCCTTCAAACTGCTTTCGCATGTTTAATAAGAGATTCCCGCCTTAACATGTCATTTGTTCCTGCCAACGTGTGAAGCAGCCGCGTAAAGAGTTGTTGCTTGGAATGGCTGGCATCACTTCTAATTACCCATTCATCCGTTTTCTATAGGTCTTGTCCTCATTAGAGTCATGTTCAAATCTGAGCTGACTTTGGCAAGAGTTGGCTACAACCTGGATTGGTCCAGCCGATTTTAGGGCACATATGACAACCATTCACATTTCAATGCAAGTCTAAAATTGTAAAATATATCACTGTAATTACGAAAAAACCTGGTGCTGACCCCTCTAGCTTCAACAACTACCATCCTATCTCCAATCGACCCTTCGTTTCTGAAATGAAAAAAAAAACAAAGAAAAAAAAACTGTTGTCGCTAACTCCATTCCCACTTATCCCATAGTCACCTTTATTAACAGTCCGGTTTCCGCCCACGTCATAGCACTGAAACAGTGCTCATCAAAATCCCAGATGACCTCCTCGTGGCAGCCGATTCTGGACTCGTCACCATCGTTATTCTCCTACACCTGAGTGTGGACTTCACACCCTTCTGTCACACCATCATCCTCAACAGACTTTCTTCCATCGGCATCACCCGTACACCATTGAACTGGATTCCATCTTACCTCTTCAGCCGCATTCAGTCCTTCAAATCCATCCCCTCTTCTGTCCCGTCAGGTGTGCCCCAGGGATCGGTCCTGGAGCCCCTCCCCTTCATCATCTACCTCATCCCTCTCTGCGATATTTTTTGTGAATTTAACAGTCAATTCCATTGTTAACCTAATGACACCCATCTATATCTCACAATCAAAGCCTCTTCCACCTTACCGCCCAACTTTTTGCAACTCCTCTCCTTTTCGGACGCCTTCACAAACTGCTTCACTTGGTCCATAATTCAGATCATAATCCGAGGTCCCTCTATCACACACATCAACACATCATCCTCAGGCTCGCAGTTCAGTTACGTATCCAATTTAAAATCTTCCTGTTTGTATTTAAATCCATCTACATCCCCCCATACCTATCTGTAGCCACCCCTTCCATGTCGCACCTTCAGATCCTCTTCCTCCATTCACCTGTCTGTCCCCTCTGCCCATCTAACCACCACGAGGAGCAGAGCATTCAGCCGCTCTGCTCCCTGTCTCTGGAACTCACGACCACCTCAACTCAGAAACTTGGGACTATTTAACACAATTCAAATCACAACTAAAAACTCACCTGTCTAAAAAAGCCTACCCAACCTACCGTATTTTTTTGGGACTATAAACATATATATATAGTTCTATCACACATCAGCGTACATTAAAAAAAACATAATCTGTCTAGTAATCGCTAATTATACTACATGGGTTGTGCCTCACCTTACAAGAGGCTATTTCACCGCCATCTTTCTGCTACGGATACCCGAAGGAGACAAAGTTCGCGAATGTAATAATTGGTGGTAGTCTTGCAAAGTGTGGTCTCTCTGAGGCATCGTAGTGCGCGTGCTTCAAAATTAGGTTGTTGCATTCTATCAGTTCACCACTAGATGGCAAACATTTCTACACATTGTCCCTTTAAAAAGCGGCCTCAAAAGTTTCACACAAATCGGAAGGTGAGACTATCATCGTGACAGTAGTTCGCCTTAGTTCTGACTGCAAATGTTTGGTGCTAGTTGCTAGCTAGCAAGTCACCAACTGGCAAGCTAGTAAATGTAGTCAAGTGATAAAACTCAGCCTCCAAATTTCCACAACAAAAGGCATTTTCAACACATTCTATCAAAAGATGCTCCTTCCCTCACTTCAACTTATATCCTTGGCACCTGGATAGCACTAGATGGCGCAATAGCACTTGAATGAGAATGAGTTGAGATTGGGTTGCAACCAAATAATCTGTAAGGCATTTATTTGTAAGGGAAATTGAAGTTTGATATTGATATTCATTTGTTTTTGGATAATATCTTAAATTTAAACTATACATATAAGCATTAATAACAATTTTAGGGAGGTTGTGTACATTGATAAAATGATCTTTAATTTAATTTAATTTAGGTCTGTTTAGTTGAATACCAAATCTGTTGTTTGAATGGCAACAGGTAGATGCATCGTTTAATGGCACCTCCTGCCATTATAGTGGAAGAGCATTTAAATGTTGTGGCGGTCATTATACATGGCTAGCAAAGATAGACGAACAGCATCTCACACTAATGTGCAGTGGCACAGTGGTTGGGAATCACTGGCTGGCTGCAGTAATGAAGCAGCAGCGTGTGAGTAAAAGTGGCAGCTCGTCACCAGAACGAGCGGGTCGGCCCACGCGGTAAGTGGCACTTTGGCGCATCGCGAATCTCGCAGGAGCGCCAACCACTATTAAGCCGACAAATAAGTGACAGAAAAATTGGCCTTGTGAACGCGAGAATGTGAATCTAAAATCAGGCGGCATGCGGAATTCCACCCCCCCGACTCGCTTCCAGATGGACTCCCAGCTCGTTGAGTCACACGAATAAATAGCGTGAGGTGTTACGCTGACTCACAACGGAGGAAAAACCATTAAGAGAACTTCCACTGGGATGAAAGGAAAGGCAGCGCCTCCCTCCTTTTTGTTTAGTGTTTATTTACCTTCACAATGACACCCTGCACCTCTTTTGGAGCGTATTCCACTGTGTTTTGTTATGTTTCCCTTCAAACAGACTGTCTATGCGTGTGGTCTTTCTGGCCGTGTTTGGCCAACACACACGCACACACGTTCAACTTTCCCCCAGCTCCAGAGCTCCCCTTTGGCCTTCCCTCCACCTCTAACTAAACATCGCAGGACAGCAAAAGGGAACTTCAAAGTGGCCGGAGGGGGTACTTTTTTTCCCTTTTTTTCTTGTTCCTGGCACTTGTCATCATCTAAGAGACTGGCTGCTCCCCTTATTACTCTAATTGCTTCCAACTGCTGCGGGAGGCTTTGATGCGGGGCGCCCGCCGAGCATGTTGGGAGCACCTGTTGTTGCGCAGGGGAGCACAGGTGGTGGGGCGCTGTGCCTTGTTTTTTCCCCGCAACACGCACACGGATCAAAACAAAAACAAGGCAGGGAGGAGGCGTTTATTGACACTTTTGGAATGGGGTTATAAATGACAGAAGTGGGTTTTTTGGGGGGGAGTATTGTCGTGAAACACTATGGCGCCATCTTGTGGCAGTTAGAAATCCAGCAGCTGAAAAAGGAAGGGAAAGGGTAAGTGTTCAAAGAGCACTGTATATTAGCCTGCAGCAGTTGAATATTTTTAGAATCGAGTAATCCACCAGTTATCCTATTGAATAATTGAGTAATCACAGAAAAAATGCTTTTGTGCAGTGATACGAACAGAAAAATTGTGCCAGGCGGTAATGAAGTCGGACTTTTTTCTAGTTTGCGGTTTTGTGATGCAAATGTATCACTCTTTCGAACACAAATTGTTTTAAGAAGAAAAACGCTTTATTTCCATGACCCCAGCCAAAAAGCTGAAGCGACGATCAAAACTCTTGAATACGTCTAGTGAATGACGAGAGCACAGCTGACTCTCCCGATCGCACGTTGTTTCTTTTGGAACGCTACGGAAACTTACCTTGCTTACTTTACAGGCGTTTCCCATTGCTCGGCAGAGAGCCCGCCGCCATTGTACGTCACTACGCACTGAATGCGTTGCGACGTAAATGACAATACGTGTACGTCCAAATAAAGTTTCTACAAAATTTATCAAAATGGAAATGATTTTTGGAAAATGAATCTCATTGTTATATTAGCAACAACCAAATAAATAATATAGAGCAAACTTGTCATGACAGTCGGACTGTAATTAGGTAAAAAAGCAAAGTGATTTCACACCCATCATTCTTCTTAATGTACGGTATGTCAGCTTTTATAGATTGATAGAAAGCCCACATTGTTTAAATATTTTCAATTATTAACGGTTAATGCATTGATTGACTTTTTTCTGTCCAACTTTGAAATGTCCGACTGCATTTGAATGCATCTCGCGTCTTGCCAAACGCTGTCAATGTTTACGCTCTCCTGCGTATGCTGTATCATACAATGACAGACTAATTAACTAGCGGTTTCTTAGCGTACTTAATTAGCGATTGAATATGATTTCGGGATGGCGTTATATTGATGTGCTTATGAAGTCGAGTGAGGATGAGTCAAGCTAATTAGCCGCCTTGAGCCACGAATTTCAAAATACAACAAGGCAATTGCATTGACGTCAATGTCTTAGTTGGAAGGCTTTTATTTTGACATTAGCCTCCGGACCATGTACGACCGGAACCATGGCGCTTTATCCATACGGATCACTATGGAGCCACAACACTGACAATAAGATTTAGTATTGAAAAAAAAATGGCATTGTGGCAAAAGCTGCATTGACATTGAAACAAGTATTGGCATTATAAAAGGTTGGATTGAAAAATAAAATAATGCCAATCAGCAGATTTTTTTTCACTTTACTTTTTTTTGAGTGTCAGAGGTTTTCAGTTTCAATTTATTGGCAGTGTGGGGGCGGGGTTGTGTTTGGGGGCGGGGCTTTGAGCGCAAGAACGCCTTCCAGCTTTTCAGGAGAGGAGAGTGCGCCCTCTTTTGGCTAAAGGCAATACTCATGGATACAAGTTCACCAGGAATTCCTAAACCGCCTGTAAGCCACAAGGTTATATGTGGTTATATATGTTACTTGTGACGTTAAGACCACCATGTTTGAAATTACTTTATGCATCATGACATGCTAATTTAGCTAACGTGCTAACTGGTTTACTACTGAAACATTAACACTGACGCCACAAGGTTATATGTAGAAAAAAACAGATTTACAGGCGGTTTAGGAATTCCTGGTAAACTTGTATCCATGAGTATTACTTTTAGCCAACAGAGGGCGCGCTCTCCTCTCTCCTCTCCTGAAAAGCTGAAGGCGTTCTCGCGCTCAAAGCCCCGCCCCCAACAACAACCCTGCCCCACTGCCAATAAATTGAAACTGAAAAAAAAAGAGAAGTGAAACTGAAAACCTGACACTCCAAAAAAAAAAAGAGTGAAAAAACCCCCTGCAGATTGGCATTGAAAAAGACATAATACAACAAAAATATGCTTCAAGAAAATAGTGTTTTTTAATGTCTTTAATACAACCTTTTACAATGCCAATACTTGTTTCAATGTCAATGTCTTATTGTCAGTTTTGTGGCTCCATAGATCACGGCTCAAAGATGAGCCGTTGAACATAGGATATACATAAAACATATGACGGAAAGGTTAAAGTTGCGTTAAAAAGGATGTAAATGCTTTACTTAAACCACTGCTCCACTAGCCATATAAACATGTATAATGCTGGGATAGTTTTAGTCAAGTACTAAAAAACAAATAAAAAGACAATCTGCGTTTTTTTTGTTCATGAAGCAGATCCTCAAAATCAGGTGACTCGGACTCGTATGCAAAAAAATGTGATCGAGACATCCCTACTGCGACTTCATTCACAAAATATTACAGCTTTATTCTTGTAACATACAATTTTATCCTGGTAAAATTATTTTTTTGATATGGCTCGATTAGATTATGCAAGTGTACCTAATGCTGTGACCAGTGAGTGTACAATGCTTACAGCTACACACCAGCTGAGGCAGGATCTTTTCAAAGTGCTCGATGTCCACTCTGTCGCAGTCCTCACATTCAGCTTGTTTCTGAGAGCGCACGGCCGCCTCTGACAACCGCAATAACATGAATACAGTATATCATCATCATTATCATCGACTCTCAAGAAGTAATATATGTGGAATGGCAATGTTTACCTTGGACAAATATTTTCAGCATCTCCACCATGAGTAGTTTGGCCTCTACGCTTACTGCCACACAAGAGATTAAAGAACAAAAATTACACAAAAACAATGACCAAAATATCAATGCTTATAGCCATGTTGTTAGTACAAGCAGTCCACATCAGTGGGGTCATACTTTGAATTATGGCAACCGCCCAAAAAATTATAATAAATAATAATCATCATGTTGAATAAACCCTAATGAATCACAAACTGTTTAATCGCCCAGCCCGAGTAACTTTCTTACATCTGGTTTTGTCCTCCTTGAAGAAGCTGGAGAGTAGTTTGCCCATCGTCTCCTGTGGGCATATCATTGGTTGTTTATTTTTTTAATTGGCCTATATATAAATCAAGTTCTAGATGATATTTTACACCATTCACTATTTTATTTAAATAACTCTTCATTGTAGGTGAGAAACACTTCCGGGCCATTGTGCAATGATGTTATACAAATGACACACCAATCTACAGTGTATATATCTACAGTAACTATAGCCCCCTCTTGTGGACAAATCCGTCGTTACCTACCAGACTCTATTATGAAAATATGATCCTTTAACGCTCTTTCATGTGTACTGAACCTACAACTATCATATACCATGAGCAACCTAATTCATATATTAATATTTTCGATATATTTTTTATTCGGCTTTGGCAAAAATACACTTACGTCACTTTTCACTTTTAAAATGTTGAAATGACTACTAACAACGGTGTCGAAAGAACCACGTTTATTGTTTTCCCCTTACTGAGATCCTGCGTTGACAGTTTATAGTCTCGACAAGTATTCACAAATTAAAAGACAGATCATGGCGAACACACAAAGAGAGAGAGAGAGAGAAAACAACGGTTACCTTCTTAAACGTAACTTCTGTGTCTCTTTCCGCCATGTTGTCTGTGAAAAACTCAAGAGGTTGGCGCTCTGCGATGTGATTGGACACTGGACAGTGAGATGAGACGTCATCAGTAAACTCTTACGTACAACATGCGACCGTTGCCTCGAACACCCCCCATGTTTGTATCCCTATTTGTTTTAGTTTTATTTTGCCCACTGATAGTCAGCGCACTTACTTTTCTGTTTTTCCGGATACTAAAACAAGAATTTTGTCATCAAAATCTGTAAGATACAGTGTGTCTTTCTGTAGACAGCAACGATTTATTGGTTAAAAAAAACAAAACATGATGTATATTAAGGCTTTGTTTATTTAAAAAAGAAAGAAAGAAAAAAAAGCAATTATATATAGTAAGGTTTTTTTTCTTAATTATATATTATTATTATTATTAATATTATTACATGGCTTTTTTAATTAAAGCATGATGTATATAGTATTTTTTTTAAATAATAATAATTTAAAAAGCCAGGATTAGTAAGTGTTTTTTTAATATAAAAAAAGCCATGATGTATAGTACGGCTTATTTATTTATTTATTTAAAAAAAAGCCATGATGTATAGTAAGTTTTTTTTATGTAAAAAAAGCCATGATATAATGTATGGCTTTATATATATATAAGCCACGATGTATAAAAGTTTTATATATATATATATATATATATATATATATATATATATATATATATATATATATATATATATATATATATATATATATATATATATATATATATATAAGCCACGATGTATAATTTTTTTTTATCTTTTTCTTTTTTTAAAGCCATGTTTTATAGTAAAGCTTTTTTTTATTGAATAAAAAACATGTATAATAAAGCTTTTTGAAATAAAATAAAAAGCCATCATGTATAGTATATTTTTTTAATGTAAAAAAAAATGACGGAGAGTAACGCTTTTTAAATTAAAAAAGCAATGATGTATAGTTGGGTTGTTGTTTTTTTATCCATGATGTATAGAGTATTAAACACTTTTTGGAAGTCCACAAAAACACTGACTAAAACATGTTGCTTATCCATAGCTGTAATCATTTCTTCAGTCAGTTCCATTAATGATGTTAATCTATCTATCCATCTATCCATCCATCCATCTATCCATCCATCTGACTTTGGCTGTTCCGAGGGTCCATGAACGTCTCAAAGCAAGGGGCGGGCTTAGTAAAGTTTTCAGGAAGCAGTTAAACGTCCCACCAAGAAAGTTTTTCTAGCTTAGTTTTCCAACTTTTCTTGTCGTTATTGCGAGTAATTAAAACACGAAAAGAAAAGAAATGCAAAGCAACGCGTATGGAGCCCCGCTGGCCGGTGGCGCGTTCGACTTGGGGGGCTTTATGAAAAAGCCTCAGACGATTCTGCGATGTCTGAGCTGGGTGAGTGAGGCAACGGAAGCGTCCAATTTGCATGCTTAGCTGTCAACAGCTGTTCGAGCAAAGTTAATAATTAGTTGTAATAAATTAGACACGCTGGCGCTGGGCTTAACAAAAAACACTTACAAGGAGTGAGAAAGCTGTTTGCCAAAACTGCAGTTGGTTAGCATGTCTATAGTGCTGCGTCACGTCATGTGTCAATACGTTTTGTTTTTGATAGCATGTCGCATCTGCTAGCATTGCAAGCCCAAACCCGGAAGTGAGACTCATTACGCAAACGAAGGGTTTGCATTGCAATCTCGATATTTGAGCAATAGTTTTGTATTTTTTATACATTCATAAGTTTTTGGTCGTAAGAAGTGTTAGCTACGTGGTTTGAAACATACACACTGCACACACATAACTTCATGACATTTTCTTTGTAATGTATACAACTTATTTCATATTTTTGCCATATTATCTTTTTTTTTTTCATATTTCAGGGCTTTGTTCTTGTAACATTACGATTTTGTTCGTAAAAGTACACAACTGTTTTTCCTTGAAAAAATAATAATTTCTAGTCACATTTCTTGTACCATTTCATTTACCAGCAAAACATTTCTTGTAAAGATAAAAAAAAAAAAAAACATTTCTTGTTACAAGTATTTTTTTCCTCGCAAAATTCTATCTTTACATAATTTTTTAACATTAGGTCGTTTTTCACGTAATATTGCAACTCTACTGTCATTATTTTCTGACATAGTAGTATGTCATTTTTATTTTTATATTTAAACTGTAACAACTATTCTCGTAACATTTTTGTTACTTCCTCTCGTAATAGTTTGACTTTATCCTTCTTAAACATTCTAACCTTCGAATATTCGGACAACTTAATTACTTTTTCTTTTAATATCGCAGCTGTTTGACTGTTTTTTTTCCTGGTGATAAGGTAATAACTTTGTCTTTACTATATATAATATATATATTTTTATATTCTGACTTTTCTTCTAGAAAGACTGACTTTATTCTTGTACCATTTTTATTTTAACTTAATTTATTATTAATTCATATAACATTACAGCATTTTTCTCATATTCCGACTTTATTCTTGGAGCATTGCAATGTTATTCTTGCTGTAATATTTCGTTTTTTTTTATATTGACACTTTTTGTTGTAATATTCTGAATTTATTCTTATAGAATTAATTATTTTATTTATAAAACATTCCACATAAAAAAATAATAATAATAATAATAAAATAATTCTGACTTCATTCTCACAACTTTGACGTTTTTCTTGTAAGAAACAAAAAAACTAAAATATCCGCTTGTAAGATGATAATTTGTTTCTTGTAATATTGCCACTTTTTTTTCTTGTGTCATTATGACTTAATTGTTGTAATATTGCAACTCTTTTGTTATAGTATTACAACTTTTCTTTGTAATGTTCTTGTAACTTTATGGCTTTTATCCTCATACTAAGACTCCATTCTATATAATTACCATTTGCTTTCTCCATTAGGTCTTTGCCATTGTGGTGTTCGCCACCATCACGGCGGAGGGCTACGTCAACAACACCGTGGACCCGCAGCCCACGTGCATGTTCAACCAGAGGGACAGCGTGTGCAGCTACGGCGTGGGGATCGGCGTGCTGGCCTTTTTGGCGTGCGTGGCCTTCCTGGTGCTGGACGCCTACTTCCCGCAGATCAGTAACGCCAAGGAGAGGAGATACATCATCATCGGAGACTTGGTCTTCTCAGGTGAGACGATGTTTTAAAGGTGTCTTCCTTTTATGGGACAGTTTATGGACAATTGACTTCATATAAGCAGTCTGGACTGCCAACACACCAAGAGTGAAATCAAACGATCAAGAAAATCTTTAGTTTACTGCTGTTCTGCACTGCTGTGAAACTGTAGTGCTAATTAACGTAATAGGCCACACATACTGAGTTCCTCAGCCAATGATTTGGCAGCTAAACGCGGTGGCTGAAGCATTATCATGTCAAAACAAAAAGTTACCGGTAAGCAGAAATGAAGTGTTAACATATATTAATGTTAGTTTAAAGTGTAAATATACCACAAACTATGATCCCCCAAAAAGTTACATATCATTTTCAACTCACCGTATAATATTACCCTTAAAAATAAATGGCTTTTCGGTTATTGATTAAAAAAAAAAAAAAACACCACCAGGAGTTCATTTGTACAAAAAGACTCCATTGCTTCCACTACAACCCAGGCCAAACTTAGCTCCTCCCCAACATAAACGTTGGTCACTCCGCCATTGACGGACGGACTAACAGATAGGAGTGTGACGATATATCGATATCGCGATAAATCATGATAAAAAAAAAAGATAGGACAGGTGGCAAAAAAGACTGAGGAAGTTGAGGAATGCTCATCAAACACCTGTTTTGAACATCTCACACATGAACCGGCTAATTGGGAACAGGTGGGTGCAATGATTGGGGATAAAAGGAGCTTCCCTGAATTGCTCAGGTATTCACAAGCAAATGAGGTGAGGTTCACCTCTTTGTGAACAAGTGCGTGAGAAAATAGTTTAAACTGTCTTACAAAAGGAAAATGAGGGCCACCAGACCCAAAAACGAAGAGCTGACAGCAAGCATCAAGAAAACCTGGGTTTCCAGAACCCCCAGGCAATGCCACGGTCAATCGAGGCAGCGAATAAGGCAAAGGGATTCCCAACCAACTGAAGATTCACAAATCATTTTGAAAATGCCATCCATCCATCCATCCATCCATTCTTTTTTTCCCCATGCAAAACACTGAGAAGTATACATAGTGATTTCTTCAATATTATAATTTTTGGACATCCTGTTTTCATGGGTTTTATGAACTGGAATACCAAAATATGTAAAAAAAAAAAAAAATTGTAATAAATAAATACTTGGAATCACCTTTTATTGTGGGCCCTGAATCTATAATCTATGAGGGTTTGACTTTTTGAATGGAACTATACTGCACCCAGGTGGCCAAAGCATACACACATCTGAAGGAGCGCCACATTCACAGTGAATCATTCATGATGCACAAACTGTTTTCTATTCATTCTTATTTTTTCCATGATTACATGAAGCACAATATTATATGGAAAAAAAAGTCAAACTATATTTGCCTAAAGTGTTGTGATGTTGCAGCGGCTTGGACGTTCCTGTGGTTCATCTGCTTCTGTGTGCTGGTTAACCAGTGGTCCTGGACCACCAGCTCCGCCGTGCCTGCTGATGCTGCTCGTGCCGTAGTGGCGTTCTCCTTCTTCTCCATCCTCACCTGGGTGAGCCTTCCATTGGCCGGCCTTTCAAAATAGGAACGCTCGAGCCGTCATTTTGAATCTTTAAGAATGTTTGTTTTGACCAACATTTATTTTGCAAAACTTGTTTTTTTAACCTAAAGAGCCGCCATACTTTTTCTCTCTAGGCTCTGCTGTCCTATTTCGCCTACGAGCGGTATCGCCAAGGCGTGAGTGACTTGAACCAGCAGTACACGGACCCTGCCGTGGACCCGTCGTACCCCCCGGCCCCCTACGCCACCAGCAGTGGCGGCCCCACCGGCTACCAGCAGTCCCCCTTCTCCCAAAACCAGGAGAATCCTGGAGAGTACCAACCGCCGTCTTACTGAGACGGACATTGCCAAAGTCCCGCAGAAGTGGTGGAGGGTGTTCATATTTGACAAATTCCTCTTTTCTCTCAGTAGGACATGCACACTTTATTGTGTTGAATTTCTCAATTTTAAATTAGTTGCTCCTCTGGGAGGGAAAAGGAGGGCCCCACTGCTTTCTTGTCTTTGTACCAAAACCACTTGAAGTCTGATGCGTCACCCTTAGTACGCAGTATCACAAAGGTTAGAAAAATATCAACAATGTCCCCATAAAAAATACTACTGTACTGTTGTTTTTTTTTATAATCACTAAAGAATGGATTTTGTGCACTATATATGATTCAATCTAGCAATATTTTAATATTATTTTAGTGTAATTGCTTTGGCTGAGAGTATGCTTTTTTTTTGGGGGGGGGGGGGCTTTCAAAGCAGACTTTCCAAATCTTTATGGCGCCAAGGCACATTAGAAAAATGTCATGGCAAAAGTATTGTCACTGTAGGGCAGAATCTTCATATGTCCAAACAACACCAACCTGCTTGAGTTATCAAATAATCACATGGTTTAAAATTGTATTATAACTCCTTGCACACTGACAACACACCACCTACCACACAAAATTAATACTTCACAAAAGCAAGCGGCTGTGGTTACATATTCCCTTTTTTCTTTTTCTTTTTTAAAGGTCTTAATAGGCGTAAATTAATATGCAGTGTTCCTACATGGTTGACTGCTTCCTTCTGCACTATTACTATTTTGTTGTTTTACAAAACAGGCTTACTCAATTGTGTATGTTTTCACTTTTTGGGTCTAAAAAACACATCCAGGCGTGCAATATTGAGGAGACGTAACGCCGCACAACTCCCGCAGAATGACTTCTCAACAATATACTTCTCAGACAGTTGAAGCATTCAAGAGCAATAATAGTTTTTTCCTTCAAGTTATTTTCAACATTTTTAATTGGTTAATAATGTGGAAAAAAAATCAGATGTGGGGACAGAGCAATAGGATTGATTTGTGAAAAGAATATTAAATCAACCATATTTGGACATGGGAAGCTTCTGCCTAGCAAAAAATTCTATTTTTGTCTCAAATTACTCACAAACAAATCTGGGCCTGTTTAGTTGAACACAAAGCTACTACAGCGTTCCCTCCCTTACTCGCAACTCATTTACATTTGCATATTTATTTTCATATTTGCTGTTGTGCTCTGCCATGGAACTATCTTGACGTGAACTTAGGATCTTTATTTAGACAAAGTATTTTTTTTGCTGCCATTGGTTTGCATATGTCTGGAAATACAAACTTCACATTTTTTCACTACTTTGGGCAGATTTGGTTCTTAACCTCTGTATTCTGTTTTTGAAGGGCAACAGGTGGATATGCATTAATTGTACCGTCTGCATTCTTGTGTAGAGCACATGTTTCTGTCTGTTACTATATGTTGCTAGTATAGATAGATGAACATTATTTATTATAAATAGATCATCATTTTCAAACCAATCAAGTGAAATTGGATTGTTTTGCATGGCACATTAGTGGTTGGCAAACACTGCTATAAAGTAGAAAGGCCACACATTGATTTGTATTACCTGTGTTTATTTTATTTTTTGTACGTCAGTCACCATTTGATGACACACATTGACCTGTGATCATGTACTTAGTTTTTTTCCACTGTTTGGTGACAGCAGTTCATCCTATCAGGCACAGGGCTATCACATGATTAGCATGTCACATGACTTAATCTTTTTTGCTTGTTTGCGGCAAGTTTGCCTCTTTATTTTGTACTCTCAATGAAAACCCAAACTCAAGTGATTTACCTGTAATTGATTGTCAACCAGTTCATGGTGTACCACTGTACCCCGCCAACTACCCCAACTCAGCTGTGATAGGCTCCAGCACGGCCACGACCCTTGTGAGGCATAAGCAGTTCAGATAGTGGATGGAAGTGCTTTGCACAGTATTCTCTTTGCCAAATAAAAACAACAACAGTTTGTTCCTAACCTTTTGCATTCTCGTTCATATCCTCATCCAACAGGATTATGTGCAGGCATCTGCTCCTTGGGCAAATATTTAACTAGTGATCGTCTCGAACTGTGTGGTGGAGGACTACAGATCTGCAATGTGCATAATGTGGAAGGGTCAATGGTTGGTAAATACTGCACCAGGATTATCCTATTTCCTGTTGGTAACATTGAAAAAAAAAATACAAAAAAAAAAAATATATATATATATATATTTTTTTTTTTAACCTAACAGTAAAACAAGCAAACAAAAAAGACAGATTTTTCAATTGTAATTTTTTGGTTCAAATTAATATGAACTCGGAAAACCGGCCATGTCTGTAGACTGTTTTTTTTGCATTTTCAGTTGCTATCCGGAGAAAAAAAAAAGACTCATGGTCTTGTTTGTTTTTAAATCTAACACAAAAATTAATATTTTTGTTTTACATTTAAATTTTTAATTCAGATTAAAAATGCAATTGAAAATGTAAAGAACTGATAACTGATACAAGGATTGTATTTTTTGAAACTCTTTGGAACTGTGATTAAACTCCCCAAAAAAACTGTATTTCCGAGTGTACCTGAAGGCACCTTATTTGGCTCGTGTCCCAAATAGATGACGTCATCAGTCCGTGTCAGGAAGTAGCGAGACGCTGAGTTCCAGTCGAACAAACCTCGACAACAATGACTCCGGAGTTCCGAGAGTAGGTGGACGGAGAGCTGACGGTGTGAGTGTGCGGTGAGTTGTTGGCGGAACATGCCAAATGACACCTTTATTATCCTCGTTAGCTCCCGAACGAGCGTTTGTGGTGGAACCGAGGGGGCGATTAGCATCGTAGCTAACAGTTTGAATGCTCTTTTTCCCATTGTTATTATTACTTTTTAAAATGATCAATATTCAGAAGTACATGTATATAAAAAAACTTAAATACAACGTTGGACATATACATGCCAGGAAGTATACACAGGTCACGTACATTCAAAAAGCCAAAGTAGTGCAAATAGTCTTTATAGCCTTTTTGTTAAGTAAGCTATTGATTAATTTTATATATAGCCATCAGCCATGAAGCAAAATGTGGCTAGAAAGATGATTTTGTTTCGGGGAAGGGCAGCTGTTTTTTTAATTTTATTTTTCTTGATGGTAATATCCCTAGGTATACTGTGCTA